>NC_091982.1:173289602-173589602 GCF_044704955.1 Pristiophorus japonicus
GGGGCATTGCTGAGTTGGGCACAAATGGTGCACCTTCGGACGCAGAGCTCCAAGTCCACGTCAACACCAGGCCACCAGACGTGGGATCTGGCTATGGCCTTCATGAGGATGATCCACGGGTGCTCGCGGTGGAGCTCCCGGACAAATGCCTCTCTGCCTCGCAGAGGCATGACTACTCGGCTGCCCCACATCAGGCAGTCTGCTTGTAATGATAGCTCATGCATGCACCTGTGAAAGGGTTTTAATTTCTCGGGGCAGGCATCGCGAGCCTCTGCCCAGTCACCGGTTAGGACACATCATTTTACTAAGGATAACATGGGATCGCTGGCCGTCCAGGCTCTGATTTGGTGAGCCGTCATGGGCGAACCTGTGGACTCAAAGGCATTGATTGCCATGACTATCTCACAGTCCTGTTTGTCAGACCCTTCCGTGGTCGCCAGGGGTAGCCTGCTGAACGCGTCGGCACAGTTGTCTGTGCCTGGTCTGTGCCTTATGGTATAGTTGTAGGACGCCAGCATGAGTGCCCACAGTTGAAATCGCGCCGAGGCGTTGGCGTTTATTGCCTTGCTCTCGGATAGGAGGGACATGAGGGGCTTGTGGTCAGTTTCTAACGTGAACTTGGCCCCGAAAAGGTATTGGTGCATCTTTTTGACACCGTACACGCGCACGAGCGCCTCCTTCTCTACCATTCCGTACCCGCGCTCCGCCCGCGAAAGTGACCTGGAGGCATAAGCTATAGGTTGTAATTTGCCCACATTATTGACATGTTGCAAAATGCACCCGACCCCATACGCTGACGCATCGCATGTGAGAACAAGCTTTTTACCTGGGTCAAAGAAAGTCAAAACACTGTTGGAACACAAAAGGTTGCGTGCCTTATTGAAGGCGCGTTCCTGGGCATCCCCCCAAAACCAATCGTACCCCTTCCTGAGTAGCACATGGAGAGGCTCCAGCAGCGTGCTTAAGTTCTGCATAAAGTTCCCAAAGTAATTGAGTAGCCCGCGAAAGGCGCGCAGTTCTGAGACATTCCGGGGCCTGGGTGCAAGGCGAATTGTTTCTGTTTTGGACTCTGTTGGGTGGATTCCATCAGCGGCAATCCTTCTGCCCAAAAATTCAACCTCGGGTGCGAGAAACAGGCACTTGGATTTCTTGACTCGCAGGCCTACCCGATCCAACTGCTTTAGTACTTCCTCCAAATTATGGAGATGGGAGTCGGTGTCCCTGCCCGTGATAAGTATGTCGTCTTGAAATACAACCGTCCCCGGGATGGACTTGAGCAGACTCTCCATGTGGCGCTGGAATATGGCAGCTGCCGACCTGATGCCGAATGGACATCGATTGTTTATGAAAAGGCCTCGATGTGTGTTGATGGTGGTGAGTAGCTTGGATTCCTCGGTCAATTCTTGCGTCATATACGCAGATGTGAGGTCTAATTTTGAGAATAGTTTACCTCCAGTCAATGTGGCAAATAAGTCCTCCGCTCTGGGCAGCTGGTACTGGTCCTTTAGGGAGACTCTGTTTATGGTAGATTTGTAGTCCCCACAGATTTGTACGGATCCATCAGGCTTCATGACTGGGACGATGGGACTTGCCCAGTCGCTAAATTCCACAGGTGATATAATGCCTTCACGCAGAAGCTGTCTAGTTCGTGTTCAATCTTTTCCCTCATCACAAAGGGTACAGCTCTGGCCTTGTGATGGACCGCTCTAGCATCCTGTGTGATGTAGATTTTGACATTAGCCCCTTTGAAAGTGCCCACACCTGGCTGAAAGAGATGTTCAAATCGCTTTATAACTGTTGAGCAGGAGGTTCGTTCCTCTAATGACATGGCATGGACATCATCCCATTTCCAATTTAGTTTTGCCAGCCAGCTTCTCCCCAGCAGTGCTGGGGGGACTCCGGGGACAATCCACAGGGGAAGTCGGTTCACTGTCCCTTTGTGTGTGACAGAGAGCATGGCGCTGCTGAGGACTGGTTCGATTTCTTTGGTATAGGTCCTTAGAGTGGCGTCGACCCTTGTGAGTTTTGGTCTGTCTCTTTTATGCGACCACAGTTGTTCAAATTGTTGAGCGCCCATGAGAGATTGACTCGCTCCCGTATCCAGCTCCATGTTGACAGATATCCCGCTGAGTAGGACCCTCATCATTATAGGAGGCGTCCTGTTGTAGGAGCAGCGGCCATTGATTGTGTTGACCCACTGTACATCGGTGTCCCGGGTACTGTCCCCACCTTCTTCTGATCCACTTTCCAACCCATCCGATTCGTATAACAGCCGAGCTGCCGTTTTCTTTTGCACATGCGGGCCAAATGCCCTGTATATTCACAATTTCTGCAAACAGCCTGCTGAAATCGACATCCCCTTGACGAGTGCCCACCCCCACACCTCCAGCACAGACCTGTTCCATTGTTCAAAGAGTTCCCAAAGAATGAGCTGCATCTGGCTGATCTCTCGAGCTTCTCTCAGTTTGTAGTTGATTGCTCGCATTGTGGGTTGATGAGGTGTGAACGGCCATTCCTGTGGCCCTTGATGGTCTCTGCCTGCTATCAAGATCCTGTTCTCCCAGTTTTGTCTGTGTGTCGGGGTAGCAGCTTGATGGCTTCTGCCTGCTGTCGGGAGCCTGTTCTCCCGGTTTTGTCTGTGTGTGGAGTAGCAGCTTGTTTAGTGCTGTGAACTTCTTATTCCGATATTTCGTTAGTTGTCGTACCTGCATTGTAAATCAACCTCGTTTCTTCTTCCCCTACCAAGAATGTCTGTGCAACCAGTGCTGCTGCCTCTAAGGTCAGGTTCTTGGTCTCTATCAGCTTTTGGAATATGCCTGCGTAGCCTATTCCTTCAATGAAAAAGTCTCTCAGCATTTCTCCCCTCAGTTCATCGGAGAACTCACATAAACTAGCCAACCTCCGAAGTTCCGCCACGAAGTCGGGTATGCTCTGGCCCACACAGCGTCTGTAGTTGTAGAACCTGTGTCTGGCCATGTGTAGGCTGCTCACATTCGCTTCAGGTGGTCTCTTACCAGTGTGCTCAATTCTTCAAACGACTTGCTTGCTGGTTTCTCGGGTGCCAACAGATCCTTCATTAAAGCGTATGTTTTCGAGCCACAGCTGGTCAAGAGATGGGCTATTCTCTTGTCTGCCTTATTGTCGCCTAACCAGTCTTTGGTTACAAAGCTTTGCTGGAGCCTTTCTATAAAGTCCTCCCAATTGTCTCCCGCATTGTACTTTTCATCTGATCCGTTGTTCGCCATTCTGTGGATTCTGTAATCCCATAACCCGTCGCCACTGTAAAGTCCTGTCCCCTCAGTACAGATTCACACGAGGCATATAGTGAAGTCAAGGTCACTCTGGACCTGCATCTTTATTTCACAGCTCTGGAATGCTGCACTTGCCTGAGACCTGTCCTTATATACCTGTCTCTTGCAAGTGCACCCCTAGTGTATGCTAGTGGTTACAGGTCATATCTTATTACAGTCATGTATAGCATGTTAGGATACAGTTATATATAATAATGTAAGATACATGACAACCCCTTCATTCTGATCTTCCAACGCAACTTTGCTCTTCATATACTTTTTCCAGCAAGAAAGCATGCTATCACCTTCTGAGGCACTGACATACATGCCCTACCCAGTGCAATGGGCACAATGACATTGCAAGAAGTTACGTGTTGTTTGCAGAGAATAGAGTATCATTTAAACTGGCCCCTCCCTCCTCAGTAATGTTGTCAAAATACTTTTCCGTCTTTATCTTGAGAGGCTGTTTTCTTTTATAAACAAATTGGGCTAGAAATTCATCGTGATTTAAGGTCCACCCACTTCTCGGTGGTATTCTGGTAGTGCGTGGTTTAGAACCGCCGGAATACCACCGAGATTGAAGTCCGCTAGTTTTGTCATTTTTTTTTCGGCGGTATGCAAGCGGTATGCGAGCAGTGTGCAATGGGCGGTATTCACCATTATAGTCGATCGGCGGTGCAGCACTGCACTGCGCATGCGCAAATTTTTTAAACCTTTTTTTAAGAGCTCTTTTTTCCCTGCGATTCGGGGTCAGGGGTCACCTGCGTATGTGCAGAGAGTTGGAGTGAGTGGGAGAGAGAGTGATAAGGAGCAGGAAAGCAATCGGTTAGTTGTTTTGATCAGAAATTCAATAATATTAATAACTAATAATAATATCACTAATAATAATAATACATATTTAATAAATAATAAATCATATAATATAATAAATATAAGAAATACTCAGCGGAAATGAGTAAAATGAAGTTATGTAAGCGCCGGAATATTAAGAAGGACGGGAGGCTGAGGGCACCCACCTTCAACGACACGGAGCTACCTGCCCTGCTGTCAAATGTCACACAAAGATACTCAGATTTAACCAAGGGTGGCCATGGAAAGCCCACCCCAAAGCTCTGCAACAAGATATGGGATGAGGTCAGGGAGGCTGTCTCCTTAACGAGTATAGTGGTACGAAGTGCAGAGCGATGTTGTAAGAGGTGAAATGATCAGGTGAGGTTAGCAAGAGTAAGTAATGATTTGATTTACGCACCAGCCATGTGCCATGTACCATGCAAATGTAGGTTCAGTGTCACACGGATGATGTTATCTATCCCAATTAATGTACATTGTACATTGTACATAAGGACTCGTGTTTTGATGTGTGTGTGTGTGTGTGCAATGTTAAATGGATTGAAGATTTTTACTTTCATTTGCTTTCATTTCTGCAGAAGAAGAGATCTGCAATAGCAGCTGATCAGCAGTGCATGAGGGGAGGACCTCCAACACAAGAAGCCGGAACTGACATTGAGATCCGTGCCCTGACGCTGGTCGGGGATAGCAACCGTGCCACCACCGGTGTTGGAGCTGATCCACCCACACAGGATGGTAAGTTCAATACAATCCCCAGTCTGTCTGCGATATGTAATGCAGTAATGCAGCAGTGGTGGACATTTAAGTAAGACTGCGCTACGTCACTGTACTCATGTACCCATGTAACCCTGACAGACCCCTAATCCTTTCCTCTCCCCTAGTGCCAAGCACTTAAATGTTGTTTTGTACTTCCAGACTCAGAGGATTCAGACCAGAGCAGACCAGGCCTCTCAAAGAGACCCACTGAGGAAGAGCAAGAAGAATAGGATGATGAAGAGCTGCTCATCCTGGATCCAGTGGAGGTGGAGGTGGGGGTGGAGATGAAGAAGGAGAAACAGCAGATAACAATTACATCTGAACCATCTGGAACATCCTACACCACCGACTCTATCCCCCGTGTCTCCACGGATTCTGTGGGACCAAGCGGTGCGCAGCAAGGCACCCCCAGCGTTCCAGTGCCTTTGTCACAGCAACGGAGGTTGGTGCAGCAAAGGTCCATTGCTGCAAGACAGCTAGGTGCGTACCAGGACATGATGCGTCTGTCACAGGGCAGCATCGACATCGGTTGAGAGCTGCTCCAGGCCATGGTTGCGATAGCTGGAAACATTGCGGCGCATTCAGACCGACAGTCGGAGGATATGTCGCATCTGATCACCACAATGGAGCGAACAACCGACTCCGTCGATGCCATGCGGCAATTGATGGGATCAGGAAATGGCACGGAATCCCTCTGTGTCATAGTATAGTGTAGTATAGGCAGTCCCTTCTGCCGAGGATGACGCTTTTCACACCAAAAAAAAGATGGGCTCACAGGTGTTACAATGAGTTACATCTTAAAGGGTGGAAGGTGCCTGTGCATGGATTTTTTTAATGTATAGTGATTGTTGCACACCAGCCACCACACGCGCTTGACAGAGCGAAGTCTTGGTCCAGTGGTGAGGATTGACCAAGATGACTGGAGACTAGCTCTGTTGCGCCTTCCCTGGGCCCCGACCCTGCTGCTGTTAAATGCTGCTCTGCTCCAGGGCCATGACCCCTCTGATGTCACATGCTGTGCCGCTCCTGAGCCACGACCCCGCCGATATTAAATGCTACGCCGTCCCTCACTGGGCTCGACCTCCGCCCTCCCATTGGGATCAAATGCCACCCCTCGCTGGGCTCAACCTCCGCTCCCCATTGGGATCAAATGCCGCCCCTCGCTGGGCTCGACCTCCGCTCCCCATTGGGATCAAATGTCGACCCTCGCTGGGCTCGAACGCTGCCCCTTGATGAGCTCGACCTCCGCACCTGCTGGGCCCGGATCTCAGCCCCTCACTGGGATCGAGCACCGGCTCACTTTGGGCTGCCTGGAATCCAGTGACGTCAATCCAGTTGCCCTTCTAGAAGAGGTCGCACTTCTGGGCCAGCTCGCACCGTTCCCTGCAGTGTCTGGCTCTCCAACATATACCCCGGTCTGCCGATGTAGTTTCCTTGCAGGTCGGAGGGGCGCCGGGTCGACAGCACCTGAGGGTGAGGAGCTGCCAGCAGCTTTCAGCCCTAAAGTCATGCCTTCTGGATTACGAGCTTCTCCTGAGGCCCCATTCATTGCGCCTGCTTGGGGTGCACTGCTGCATGCCGGCTTGGTGCCACTATAGGGTGTTCTGGGCCCAGGGGCAGTGGGAATGGGAAGGGCGGGAGTAAGAAAGGGGGTTGAGGAGGAGGAATGGAGGAGTATGCGGTCGAGATCGAGGTCGAGGATAGTGAATAAAGGGTGCTTTGTTGTTGCTTGTTGTTGGTGTTGTTGTTATAGTTATAATTCTGTATAGTTCACTGTTCATTGTTAATTGTAAATAGTTTAAGTTTTATTTTTAAAAGTTGATTTAAAGTTGTTAAAGTTTTTCAAAGTTATACAAAGTTTTATAAAGTTTTACAATTGTTCTATATTTTTTCCTTTTTTACATAAACGTTTCAGTTGAATTTAAGCTCTCTTGTACAGTGTCAAACTTTTGGGATAACAATCATTAGGGTCCCACACACTGTCTAGAAAAAATTGAAACGCAACTCTCCACATTCAAGCAAAGCGTTCATTTATGAGCTGCTGGCGTAACAATTTTACAGTGGCATACGCTCCGCATGTCCTCCACTGTGGAGTTGGTGGGGGTGCCATGGATTCATCGCCAAGCTCCTCCTCGTCCTCCCCGCCTCATCTTCCTCTTCTTCCTCCTCCGTCTTCTGCACCCTCTCCTCAGGTGGTCCCGCAGTCCCCTGTGGCAATTCCTTTCCCCGCACGATAGCTAAATTATGCAACATGCAGCACACCACTGTGAACTGAGCAACTTGCTCAGGGTAGCATTTCAGCCTGCCTCCCGAGTGGTCCAAGCATTGAAAGCGCTATTTCAGCACTCCAGTTGTCTTTTTGATAATATTACGTATGGCTATATGGCTCTTATTATAGCGTTGCTCAGCTTCTGTCTGAGGGTTCTGGAGAGCGGTCATGAGCCAAGTGGTGAGGCCGTACCCTTTGTCCCCCAGCATCTAGCTTTTACCTTGTGGCTCAGAGTTAAACAGGTCGGACACAGTGCTCGCGTGTAAGATGTGAGCATCATGGATGCTTCCTGGAAACTAGGCATTTGCTGCCATGATACGCTGCATATGGTCACAGACCAGCTGCACGTTCAGGGAGTGCAATCCCTTACAGATTTGGTACACCTCCGTCTCCTCTAGTGGTGCTCGCAGGGAAATATGGGTACAGTCAATGGCACCTTGAACCTTGGGGAAGCCGGCAATGCGTGCAAAATCCAAAGCCCTCCCACTCTGTGCCTCCCTGGTCATTGGAAAGTTTATAAAGTCCATGTTGTGTGCATACAGTGCTTCGGTTACCTGTCAAATGCAGCGATGAGTAGCATGCTGAGAGATGCAGCATATGTCTCCAGCTGATGCCTGAAAAGAACTAGATGCATAAAAGGAAAGTGCTGCAGTCATCTTCATCTCGACAGAGAGTGCAGTAATGTTGGTAGTACTGGGCTGCAGGTCTGTCTTAATGAGCTGGAAAATCTCATTGAGCACCTCTTTTTGGAGGCGCAGCCTTCTAACGCACTGTGGATCAGTCAGGTCCAAGTATGAGTGCTTCCCCCTGAAAATCCGTGGGGGGTAAGGTCTCCTCCTCCTAAGTCTGCAACCTCTTCGATTACCCTGATAATTCTGTTCAATAAACCTTCTCCCATCTGGATCCTGCATTAGAAACTTAGTCAGCAATTCAGGCTGAGATAGTATAGGCCCCATTCCTTTCAATCTCCTGGAATGCCCGGAGATAAACTCAAATGACTTTTCAATAAAAAGATAATCTCAAATGCCTTCTATCTTCTAAATGTACTCCAAATGCCTTTGAGTACCAATATAAATACCATTACCAGTGTAAATCCCATGTAAAGTAACTGTTCCCCTCTGAGTACTAAGGTGCAGCTTTTGATGCACAGTTCCCGATTTCAAAATGGCATTGGTATCACGCACTCCCGCCCAATTAAGATTGCGTAAAGGCAACTTCTCCAGGCGGTATTTCGGCGGTATGTCATGAAACTTTGGGCGCTATGTAGGTGGTTCCACATGGGCGGACGGTGTGCAGGACCGCCCGGCGGTAGGTGTACCATGAATCTACCGTCGAGCGGTATGTCGGCGGTAGGTATCTGTTTTTGGACGAAACTTGTATTTCTTGACAATAAGCGGGTGGTAAACGGGCAGTAGTGAGCAGTGTATCAATGAATTTCGGGCCCATAATCATCTCAGGCAACCATAATCAAACATTCCGCCACACAAGCACAGAATAGTTCATCAAAAGTATATGAAAATGGCACTGAAATTCATTTATTTATGCAATTAATATTTACATCACTAAAGACTTTTCTTTGATGTCTAGATACATTACAGGGTTATGTAATGCTGATAAATGAGGCTCAAAGGTTCAAATGTAATCTGGTTCTTGGCATAAGGGAGGGAACCTGGCCTTAAAGAGTACATTCAATAATTACCAACTAAAGCTTGGTCTTGCAGTAACTAAAATGAATTCAATGCATAAGAAAGAAAGAAAGACTTGCATTTATATAGCACCTTTCATGACCATTAGACGTCTCAAAACGGTTTACAGCCAATTAAGTACTTTTGGAGTGTAGTCACTGTTGTAATGTGGGAAAGATGTCAGATGCCTTGGAATGTGCTGCGAAACAGCAATATATCAAAGCATTCCGACAGCATAATATATTGTGAGAGCAAACTTTGATCACTTTATCTTCATCTGAACATCAAGGTGTGCTTGTATTATCAGATTTAGATATATGCAAATGAATGGGAACATTCAATTAAACTTATGTGCTCCATGTACCTCCAAGGTACACACCAACTGGACCACAATAACAAAAAATGTGAAGGTTCCTTGCTTGGAAGTTAATGAGACAATAATTGTCCCTCCCTCTTCCCGATCCCCAGTTCTATGTGCAAGTGTTTCCCCCAAGCTCCTGTCCTGCAATCTCGAATTAACAGAACGGCAGTGGTGGGAACTGATCCACATTCTAGCACTCTGGTGCAGGATATTTTGCATGAGGCCACCTACGACCCAGGCACCCAAGGTCCCACCCCACTGCTGGCTAAGAACGGGGAGACACTCATCAAGGACACCAAGGCAGTCAGGGCCCACTGGAAGGAGCACTTCGAAGATCTCCTTATATAGAAACATCAAAACATAGAAAATAGTTGCAGGAGTAGGCCATTCGGCCCTTCGAGCCTGCACCACCATTCAATAAGATCATGGCTGATCATTCACCTCAGTACCCCTTTTCTGCTTTCTCTCCATACCCCTTGATCCCTTTAGCCATAAGGGCCATATCTAACTCCCTCTTGAATATATCAACATCTCTCTGCGGTAGGGAATTCCACAGGTTAACAACTCTCTGAGTGAAGAAGTTTCTCCTCATCTCGGTCCTAAATAGCTTAACCCTTATCCTTAGACTATGTCCCCTGGTTCTGGACTTCCCCAACATCGGGAACATTCTTCCTGCATCTAACCTGTCCAGTCCCGTCAGAATTTTATATGTTTCTATGAGATTCCCTCTCATCCTTCTAAACTCCAGTGAATACAGGCCCAGTCGATCCAGTCTCTCCTCATATGTCAGTCCTGCCATCCCGGGAATCAGTATGGTGAACCTTCGCTGCACTCCCTCAATAGCAAGAATGTCCTTCCTCAGATTAGGAGACCAAAACTGGACACAATAATCCAGATGAGGCCTCACTAAGGCCCTGTACAACTGCAGTAAGACCTCTCTGCTCCTATACTCAAATCCCCTAGCTATGAAGGCTAACATACCATTGCCTTCTTCACTGCCTGCTGTACCTGCATGCCAACTTTCAATGACTGATGTACCATGACACCCAGGTCTCGTTGCACCTCCCCTTTTCTCATCTGCCGCCATTCAGATGATATTCTGCCTTCGTGTTTTTGCCACCAAAGTGGATAACCTCACATTTATCCATATTATACTGCATCTGCCATGCATTTGCCCAGTCACCTAACCTGTCCAAGTTACCCGGCAACCTCTTAGCGTCCTCCTCACAGTTCACACTGCCACCCAGCTTCGTGTCATCTGCAAACTTGGAGATATTACTCAATTCCTTCATCTAAATCATTAATGTATATTGTAAATAGCTGGGGTCCCAGCACTGAGCCCTGCGGCACCTCACTAGTCACTGCCCGCCATTCTGAAAAGGACCCATTTATCCCGACTCTCTGCTTTCTGTCTGCCAACCAGTTCTCTATCCACGTCAGTACATTACCCCCAATACCATGTGCTTTAATTTTGCACACCAATCCCTTGCGTGGGACCTCGTCAGAAGCCTTTTGAAAGTTCAAATACACCATATCCACTGGTTTTCCCTTGTCCACTCCTTAATCGTGCCTTTACCTTTGACATGAGTGTCCTCGACTCCATCCTGCAGCATGCTACCCGCCACCATCCCAGCATAACCCCAGTCCTACACGAGATATAAAAAGTCATCCATCCGCTCAAGAACAACAAGGCATCAGGAGCAGATGGAATCCCGGCTGAGGCACTAAAGTATGGCGGAGAGGCACTATTGGCATGACTGCATTACTTCATCTCTCTCATCTGGAAGGAGAAGAGCATGCCGGGAGATCTCAGAGATGCTGCAATTGTGACCATCTTTAAAAAAGGGGACAAGCCCGTCTGCGGCAACTACAGAGGAATCTCCCCATTGTCGGCCACTGGGAAAGTCATTGCTAAAATCCTCCTCAACCATCTTCTCCCTGTGGCTGAAAAGCTCCTCCTAGAGTCACAATGCGATTCCATCCACTACGGGGTACAACGGACATGAACTTCATGGCGCGACAACTGCATGAGAAACGAAGGGAACAACACCAACCCTTGTACATGGCCTTCTTTGACCTCACAAAGGCCTTTGACACTGTTAACTGCAAGGGATTATGGAGCATCCTCCTCTGTTTCGGCTGCCCCCAAAAGTTTGTCGCCATCCTCCGCCTGCTCCACGACGACATGCAAGCCGTGATCCTGACCAACGGATCCATCACAGACTCAATCCATGTCCGGACTGGGGTCAAGCATGGCTGCATCATCGCGCCAACCCTTTTCTCGATCTTCCTCGCTGCAATGCTCCATCTCACGCTCAACAAGCTCCCCGCTGGAGTGGAACTAAACTATAGAACCAATGGGAACTTGTTCAACCTTCATCGCCTCCAGGTCAGATCCAAGACCGTCCCATATTCTGTCATCGAGCTACGGTACGCGGATGACGCTTGTGTCTGCGCACATTCAGAGGCTGAACTCCAAGCTATTGTCAACACCTTCATCGAGGCATACGAAAGCATGGGCCTTAACATCCGTAAGACAAAGGTCCTCCACCAACCTGAGCTCTCCACACAGCACTGCCCCCCGGTCATCAAAATCCACGTCAATGCCTTGGACAACATGGACCACTTTCCATACCTCGGGAGCCTACTATCAGCAAAGGCAGACATCGACGACGAGGTCCAACACCACCTCCAATGGGCCAGTGCAGCTTTCGGCCATCTGAGGAAGAGAGTGTTCGATAACCAGGACCTCAAATCTGGCACCAAGCTTATGGTCCACAGGGCTGCAGTGATATCCACCCTCCTATATGGCTCAGAGATGTGGACCATACAGTAGATACCTCAAATCGCTGGAGAAATGCCACCAACGATGTCTCCGCAAGATCCTGAAAATCTACTGGGAGGATAGATGCACCAACGTCAGTGTTCTCAATCAGGCCAACATCCCCAGCATCAAAGCACTGACCACACTCGACCAGCTCCGTTGGGCGGGCCACATTGTCTATATGCCTGACACAAGACTCCCAAAGCAAGCGCTCTACTCAGAAGTCCTACATGGCAAGCGAGCCCCAGGTGGGCAGAGGAAATGTTTCAAGGAAACCCTCAAAGCCTCCTTGATAAAGTGCAACATCCACACCTGGGAATCCCTGGCCAAAGACCGCCCTAAGTGGAGGGAGAGCATCCGGGAGGGCGCTGAGCACCTCGAGTCTCGTCGCTGAGAGCATGCAGAAAATAAGTGCAGGCAGCGGAAGGAGCGTGCAGCAAACCAGACTCCCCAACCACCCTTTCCTCCAACCACTGTCTGTCCCACCTGTGATAGAGACTGTAATTCCGTATGGACTGTACAGTCACCTGAGAACTCACTTTTAGAGGGGAAGCAAGTCTTCCTCGATTTCGAGGACCAGCCTATGATGATGATGACATTCCACCACTCTAGTGCTGTGTGGCGGGGTCAGGTTGGTGGAGGACCAATTTACTGGGTTGCAGTTATCTACTTTGGTTTCACTTTATTACGAGCATCATACATAATGCATCTAGGGAGAACCATTTCGATTCCAGGTTGAAATTGAAGTTTGCCTTGGTGCAATCTCTTTGGTGCAGAGATCAAACCACGAGTCTGGTCTGTTTGCCTGCCATGTATCCGTCAGCTCAAGACAGGCAAAGCAAAATTCAATATGACACCTACAGCATATAATATTTTTACACCCAGTTTGGTTGTGTTCAAGCAGTTTGCCACAAGTAGGGCATGCCCGAATAGAAGGGCAGTTTCTCACTACAGTTTGTGGGAGGTTAATGGGCAGCTGCGTAGTGTGTCTAATTCTATGTTGGTGCATCCTTCGTTGTCACATCGGTCAGAACGTGGGCCAGGTCCTTTCCATGGTTTCATGCACTGCCAGCAGAATTCAGAAACACTCCCTTTTTCAGCAGTGCAGATAATGCAGTGAACACTCAGGTTAGTCAGGTCTGTGCGTTCAACAAATGTTCCACATTCTGGACACTATTGACAAGAAGTAAAGAAAAGCACTTCGTCAAGTAAATAATTACACAGCGATAACCCCAGGCCAAAACAGTGAAATACTGGTGTGCCAATCTATTGCACCACACAGTCAAACTTGCTTAGTTCTCAATGAAGTTGACACTGTCTTCCATTTCTGGGTGCTTGCTTTTATATGAGCACTAGGCTAGACCATAAGCTCTCTCCCACCACAACCAATCAAGTGTAGCACCTAGAATTAGTTTAAAAGTTAAAAATGCATAAATTCTGTTGCAATATTGAAGTAATCTAAACCACTCTTTGTTTTACACTGGCACACAATATTATTGGAATTTCTAACTAGTCAGTGCTGGTGTTTTATCATTTTACAAACGTCAGACATGATTGACTTTGTGTCATCTGCTTTTGATAACTTTTTTTCTGCAACTGCGTTAATGTGTGAAACCACTTCGGCAATCAGAAATAATCCCAAACCTTTACTTATGATCTATATTTAATCTGCATCCACATTTTCAATCGCACGGCTATCTTATGCTGTGATTTCTATTGTGAACCTTACTGATATGTATTCACAGTACTCAGCCGCAGGCAGCACAGAAACAGCTTCCTCAAAATATCACTGCTCCTCAGCGGTCAGTGCTGCCAGTTTGCGAACTTCGTGATAGGGCCATTCCTGTCCACATTTCTCTGTAGTTCCCTCCTTCAACGCCGGGCAGTTGCAAAGTTAAATTAAAATTAGGTCATAAATCTTCAATTGAGTGACTGAAGTGAGTGTCAGAAAGGACTCCATCACTCAGTGTTCAACTCCCTGGCCGGAATCTTCCCAGCCCTGCGAGTGCGGATTTGGAGGCGGGCCCACTGTCAAAATGGCCCTGATTGACAGCAGGTCGGGATCCTGCTCTGAACCCGCCTCCGAGTCAGTTTCTCAACATAAGAACATAAGAACATAGGAAATCGGAGCATGAGTAGGCCATACGGCCCCTTGAGCCTGCTCGGCCATTCAATAAGATCATGGCTGATCTGATCATGGACTCAGCTTCACTTCCCTGCCCGCTTCCCATAACCCTTTATCCCCTTATCGTTTAAGAAACTGTCTAATTCTGTCTTCAATTTATTCAATATCCCAGCTTCCACAGCTCTCTGAGGCAGCGAATTCCACAGATTTGCAACTCTCTGAGAGAAGAAATTTCTCATAGCAGGACATTTGGAAAAGCAAAATTCGGTCAGACAGAGTCAGCATGGATTTATGAAGGAGAAGTCATGTTTGACAAATTTGCTGGAATTCTTTGAGGATGTAACGAACAGGATGGATAAAGGGGAACCAGTGGATATGGTGTATTTGGACTTCCAGAAGGCATTTGACAAGGTGCCCCACAAAAGGTTACTGCACAAGATAAAAGTTCACGGGGTTGGGGGCAATATATTAGCATGGATAGAGGATTGGCTAACCAACAGAAAACAGAGAGTCGGAATAAATGATTCATTCTCAGGTTGGCAACCAGTAACTAGTGGGGTGCCACAGGGATCAGTGCTGGGACCCCAACTATTTACAATATATATTAATGAATTGGAAGAAGGGACTGAGTTTAACATATCTAAGTTTGTTGACGATACAAAGATGGGAGGAAAAGCAATGTGTGAGGAGGACACAAAAAAATCTGCAAAAGGACATAGACAGGCTAAGTGAGTTGACAAAAATTTGGCAGATGGAGTATAATGTTGGAAAGTGTGAGGTCATGCACTTTGGCAGAAAAAAAATCAAAGAGCAAGTTATTACTTAAATGGAGAAAGATTGCAAAGTGTTGCAGTACAGCGGAACCTGGGGGTACTTGTGCATGAAACACAAAATGATATTATGTAGGTACAGCAAGTGATCAGGAAGGCCAATGGAATCTTGGCCTTTATTGCAAAGGGGATGGAGTATAAAAGCAGGGAAGTCTTGCTACAGCTATACAGCGTATTGGTGAGGCCACACCTGGAATACTGTGTGCAGTTTTGGTTTCCATATTTACGAAAGGATATACTTGCTTTGGAGGCAGTTCAGAGAAGGTTCACTAGGTTTATTCCGGAGATGAGGGGGTTGACTTATGAGGAAAGGTTAAGTTGGTTGAGTTCATTGCAATTCTGAAGAATGAGAGGTGATCTTATCGAAACGTATAAGATTATGAGGGGGCTTGACAAGGTGGATGCAGAGAGGATGTTTCCACTGATGGGGGAGACTAGAACTAGAGGGCATGATTTTAGAATAAGGGGTCGCCCATTTAAAACTGAGATGAGGAGAAATTTCTTCTCTCAGAGGGTTGTAAATCTGTGGAATTCGCTGCCTCAAAGAGCTGTGGAAGCTAGGACATTGAATAAATTTAAGACAGAAATAGACAGTTTCTTAAAAGATAAGGGGATAAGGGGTTATGGGGAGCGGGCAGGGAAGTGGAGTTGAGTCCATGAAGAGATCAGCCATGATCTTATTGAATGGCGGAGCAGGTTCACGGGGCCATATGGCCTTCTCCAGTTCCTATTTCTTATGTTCTTATGTTCTTATTAGCATCAAATTAGGAGTGGAATATCGCAGTCCCAACCCCACTCCGCTGCCACACTGCTGAAACCAGCCCATAACACCAGTCATTACCACTCCGCTCCGTATTGGGCCCGAAAAAGCTGAATTTCCCTCTTAATACCACTCCATCCTCGCCGGTGAGGGACACTCAAATGGGGTACATATACCTTCTTTCGGCGGGAGGGCAATTTCGGCCCAAAAGTGTTCAAAATAAAGATTTCAATGTTTGACAACACTTCAGCAGAAACTCTACATGAATATTAGCGAAAACACCCAGGTACCTACCCTTATGTGTTGTTAATTGGTAGGATTGGACAAGGATAAGGGTGAGTGTGAGGGATGGCTAGTGAGATAAGGATGTGATAATGTTGATAGAAAGAGAGGGATGGGTGGAGATGCAAGGTATGTTGGTGTGAGTAAGAATGTGCAGGAATAGGGTAGGGAAGGCAGAGTGATGGGGATGTGATGAGTGGCTCAGCAGGATGACATTGAGTGTTGCTTTGCAGTAACGTCTCGAGATCTACTGAGATCATTAAAAGGTTTGTGCCACTGCTCCCAAGTCCTTCTAACAACATCCATGCTTGTGCCCTCCTGTGCAAGGTGCAACCAGGCTGCATTGTTCCCGGGGAGGTCTCTTCCATTCATTGGTAGGGAGTCTGGAGGGTGTCATGGGATTGCCTGGGTGCAGCCATGCACCTCTGTGCAGTGTTTGTTCGTGTTTGCAGCTCCTCAATGCTGCAGAACACTGACAGAAGAACTGTAAAAAAAAGTTGACCTTGGTCCCTTTAAGGAAACTGGCTGATGACGTGTCATCAGATGACATCATCAGAGCCGCTTACTGTGAATTGGCTGGTAACCTCACAGGCGGGCTTAACAAGCCCCATCAATGGAAGGTTGTGTTGAGAGGGAGGGATGGAGCGGGGAGCGCCTTCCCCACACACCACCAATGCCGGCTGCACCGGACTCACCATTTTTGGCGAAATCGTGGCTTGAATGAGGGAGTTGGACACTGAGTGAGAGGCCCCTTGTTCTGTTGACATCTTACAAGCTGCAAAGTGTAACATTTATGCTGAAATACTAGTATAAATAAATCTGACTGGAAAGTCCCTTCAACAACACAGTCCCGGAAAATAACAACCTTCGCTGCCAATCAAATAATATTCCAGAACTATGACGCAATGTAGGAAAAAGTTCAATGACTTTACCTGACTCGTCATGGTGAATACCAGTCACATTTATGTATGCCTCCGATCCTTCTAACATGAATCTCACACACTATGTAAAGACTTTCATGCATATGGTCCCTCTCAAAAGTCTAGCTGTCTGTGGGGTGCTTTCCCACTGCATAAGAAAGATGAAGGCTGACTTTTCTACCCATTGCCTCCTAATGATCGATGCACAGAAACTCAATCAGTTAGATCCTTCCTCGCAATACACTCCCACTGCTGCTAGGGTTTCATAAGGATCACCTACAGCCCCTATGTTACATCCCCCTCACTTCCTAACTATGGCTCACAAAGCTCATGCAACATCCACACAGATTGAACGGAAGCCATTAGAACATTCACACATTCTCACCCACTGTAGTATGGTAGCCATATGTGGCACAACAGGAGATAAACCCTTTATGAACTCTTCCTATTTTTTTCTTTGCAGTTGAAGCACTCTCAGTACAGGAGGGAGCAGCTGCGCACAAGCGGGGATCCGCCTCGACTATTACAGTTAACTGATGGCGAGGAATGGGTGTCCACACTCGTTGGAGTACCAGCTCGGGCATTTGCCGGGGCGATGCTGAGCCTCCTTCGGGTAATGAGAGTATGTCAATGGATAGGGTGACTGATGATACTGCATTGAGACATATAATGAAGTGGCGGTGGACGTTCAAATGAACATATGCAATGCCACCTTCCTCCTATCAACCAACCCCCTCCCATGCTGCTAACCACATGTATGTTTTTTTTTGTGCTTGCAGAAGAACAGCCACAATCGTGCCAGCCTTCCTGGGATGCCTCTGCCTCTGGCCATGGTGGTGATGATGAGGTTGCAGACACAATGCAGATGACTGAGCTGCAGAGCCCACAAGTTACCCCAACTCAAGAGACCACATCTGGCGACGAAGACAATTTTCCGTGGTTTGAGTCTTCGGTCGCTCCTGGTCCCCGTCACCTTCAGTAATGCAGAGCGCAGTGCGGAATCTCACAAACTAGCTCTCCAAGGGGTGAGTTGGCAAAGTCGGCCTGCTCAGCAACAGGCAGACATGGAATTGGACTTGGTGGAAATGTCCAGAGAAAACAGGCATGCTCCGTGAGCTGATGGATGCATTGCGACAGATCCCAGCAAGCATCGACAAGCTTACTGTTGTGGAGGCAGCGTCACGGATTGTCGTTGCAACTCAAGAGTCCAGCAAGGCCATCATTGCCCACACACAGAGGCTGGTGGTCTCGAACAGCAACAGTGATGTTCCAGAATGTGTGGCGCATGCCCTTGATAATGTCACAGCCTCGGGTGCATCACAGGCACAAGCTATGCTGCAGTTAGGTGATGTGATGCGATCAATGACTGCTGCTATCCTCTCTGCATTTCCCACTGTCCAACGGGGAAGGGACAGTGATGAAGCAGACCAGCAAGTTGTGGAGACACGTCGTGCTCTGGATGCTGAAGCCCAGCCCTGTAGGAGTGTCAGTGGCACTCAGGAAATGGAAGGTGCTGTCCTTCCTCAGGATGACAGCATTCTGGGTCCTACCACTGATTCATAAACCATGCACCATACACGGTTGACATTGAAGGCACCAGTGACTGTTTCCGCCGATGATGAGATACAGCAGTCCACAGCCGGGCCTTCCAGGCAAAGAGCTGATCCAGGGCATCCACATATGCCATCTGCATCATCTGCCCGCGCCCCCCCCCACCCAACACAGCAGTCCTCTAGCAGCTTTGCTTTAGGCACTGAGACATCATTGAGGAGGAGCAGCAGGCGTGGGAGGGAAATAAAGGGAAGGGGGTGGGGGAAATTGTCATTAAGGTGTGGCACAAGGTTGTGCTGATGCATTTTGGTTGAATGGGTCAAAGTGTAAATATTTGTCTTTTAACGACTTCTTTTGTATTGACTTGCTGTAGGAAGCAGTTTTATCTTTAGTTGTGTTTTGTTTCATTATTGTATCATTTGGGGTTGCTGGGGTGGCATTGTTCATTATTAATCTTTATAAAAATATTTATTTGACCTTTGCCATTGGTGTCTTGTGTCTCAGTGTAGAATTCAGTGTAGATATGCCGTTATGGTGGCACAGTGTCGCGAGCCAAAGTTGCATTCCCACCTTCCCAATTCAAGCAAAGCGGTCAATGATGAGCTGGCAACGTAAGGCTCTTGCTGCGGCCACATCGCCACGCTGCCTCCCCTGCGTTTGTGGTGGCTCGCCAGTCTCATCTTCATCGTCCTCCTCCTCCTGAGGTGGGCCTGCAAACCCCACTGGCAATGCCTGGCTCCTCATGATGGCCAAGGTGTGCTGCACACAAAGAATTCGGAGACCTGTTGAGGGGAGTATTGAAGGCTGCCTCCAGACATTAGAAATGCTGCTTGAGTACACCAATTGTCTGTTCGATGATGTTGCGGGTGGTTGCATGGCTGTCATTGTAGTGCTGCTCGGCTTCTGTGGCAGGGTTTCGGGCGGGGGGCCAGGAGCCAGGTGACCAAGTCGTAACCTTTGTCCCCGATCAGCCAGCCCTGCCCTTGCCTTTGTCACTGAAACATTCGTGAGACACTGCTGGTCGTGTGGTCACAGAACAGCTGTACGTTTAGGGAGTGGTATCCCTTTCGGTTTCAGAATACCTCTGCATTGTGTAATGGTGCTCTCAAGGCAATGTGTGTGCAGTCAATGGCTCCCTGAACTTTCGGGAAGCCTAAAATTCTTCCAAACCCTAAAGCCTTCTCATTCTGGTTGTCCCTGCTCATTGCGAATTTTATGAAGTTCATTCTGTGTGTGTACAGTGCCCTTATAACCTGGCTAATGCAGCAATGTGAAGGGTGCTGAGAGATGCAACATATGTCCTCTGCTGCTGTCTGGAAGGAGCCGGAGGCATAGAAAGCCAGTGCCACAGTCAACTTCACCTCGACCGAAAGCACAGTCCTGTTGGTGCTGGTCGGCTGTAGGTCTGCCTGTAGGAGCTGGCATATTTCTGACAGCACTTCTTTTCAGAATCTCAGCCTTCTAACACACTGTGCCTCAGAGAGTTGGAGGTATGAGCGATGTTCCTGTAACATAGTGCTCCCCTAGTGGACTGCTGCTCGACCTGGTGGACTACTGTGGTAATGCAACTGTTGATGTAAATACAATAAAGGATCATGTGACAAGTTCCTGTGGAGCCATCTTGTGTGTAGTGTGTTTGTGATGCCGTAGAGAAAATATCACATTGGCGACGAGGATGGGATCAAGCAGTATCCAAAGGTATTCCGCGAAACAGGCCATCCGATCCAAGGTTTCAAGAAGAGTGCCAGAGTACAGAAGAATGCCAGACCAGCTCACTGCAAGCCATGTCCCATACCATATGTACTCAAGGAGAAGGTTGAGCAGGAACTCAAAAGACTAGAGACTGAGAACACTATCTCTAAGGTAGATCTAAGTAATTGGGTTACACCTATTGCTGTTGTACCTAAGTTGTCGTTGAACCACAAATTGGCAAATTTTCTAATTACTTATCGCAATACTCCTCATACAACTATTGGTAGAACAGCAGCAAAGTTGTTTCTCAAACGACAGCCACGAACCAGGTTCTCGTTGTTAAAACCAAACTTGGCACAGTCAGTAGAAGAGAAACAATTAAGACAAAAAGAGACTCATGATAGAGTTGGAGTAAGAGAAAGAAGTGTGAAATTGAATCAGAAGATTAGAGTGAAGAACCAGATAAAAACCCAGGCCAATTTAAGGAGAAAAAATCTGGGAAAATTCCTTTCCGACCCATCCAGATGATTGAAACTAGTCCAGGAGATCATGCTGGCCGTATTCTATTCCCTGTAGTACTTACCATTTTTTCTGCACCATCCAATAAAAGGTTATCCTGTCGAATCCCAATTACCAGCTCTAGGTCCGTAACCCTGCAGGTTACTGCACTTTAAGTGCACATCCAAACATCTCTTAAAAGTGGTGAGGGTTTCTGCATCCACCACTCTTCCAGGCAACAAGTCCCAGATCCCCACAATCCTCTGCATAATACAAGTACAGGTTATGTAATCGCTCCTTATAATTTCACCCTCGCATTGATGCAGTTTCAGAGGTACGATCAAATTTATACTGTTAGCGTTAGTGTTTTCTTAGAAGAATCACTCAACACTCAGAGTCGGTTCCAATGCTGATGCGGCTTTTATTACGCTCAGCGGGGAGGAAAAACTCAGGACCGTATCCAGGTTTCTCTCCATAGAACAAAGGGTTACATGCACCTTTATATGTTTCACAACAGTTACAAAACAGTTTACTACAGCTACACAGCCCATCACGGCTGGACACAAGCCAATCACAACGATTATAGATTACATATAGGTTCTTTTAACCCAATAGAATTCCCCTAGTATCCAGGGAACCATATGTTCGGTTATTGTCAGCTTGGGCTGATCGATGACTTTATAGGTTCTCTCCCTAGTTCTTTCATCTGGGAGAAATAATTGGTTTATAACCTTGTTTACAGGAGATGGTTTCCCTCTTATCTTTCTTCCTGGGGAATTAATTGGTTTATGACCTTGTTCACAGGAGATGGTTTCCTTCTTATCTCTGTCTTCCCGCATCCCAGGCATTCCTACAGTGGGCCTCACAGGGTTATTGCTTGGTCATTGAACGTTCAACAGTTCACAGCTTGACTACCTGATTTCCCATCATGCCTGGGCAGCCATTTTATGTGTGTGTCCATTTTAAGCTTATGTGAGTTTTGATATATCTAGCAGGTGCCTAATGCCTAGTATTCTGGTATATTCTAAAGGTGCCTACCTCCTACAACAATACTGTATAAATTGGAATTTTGTCCTCTTTGTGGCAAGTAAGTGGAATTATTGGGGCGGAATTTTCAATTGGTATGACGACGAACTCTCAGAGTATGATATCATGCCGCCTTTGAAATTGACCGCAAGTTCCACTAAATCCTGAACTTGCAATCTGTCAGGTTCCGACTTGACATATCATCCGCTGCGATTGTCAAATCCTCATTGCTTGCACAGAGTTGGGTTAATTGCCCACCAACTTCCCAGCAATTACGCATAAAAATTTCATGGCCAATGCAAACAAGCACAGGAGCCTGTTTGCACAGCGTAAGTGGAGGGGCGATATGCAGCAGCTTGAAATATACATCAGTCATTTTCATAATGATAAAAATGTAATTAGAAATTATCTTCAAAATAAATATCTACATCCACCAAGCTAATACCTCCTCTTTCTAATTATTACAACTGACCCCAACACAACTCCCGGAGACAAATAGGCAAAGGCCGAAAACAAACCACCAAAGCACCGACGGCCTTTTCATTTCAGAGCTGGATTACAAAGATGTTTTTATTAGAAAAATAGTCTCCTTGTGCAGTAGCTGAAATATGTATTTCACAAAACTGGTTCACCTACAGAACTCACGATTATTTGTTGTGGTGGCGTGGGCAATGTTTTGGGAATATTTTTCTGGGTTTTTAAAAGTTTCCCCCCCCAACCTCCCCACACCCAGGCTCCTCTCGGAGCGCTCCAGGTCCGGCTCATTAGCTCAGGAGTTCCCCATGCCAGCGCCCAAGAGAGGTGTACAATGCCTCCCTTAGCGCTGAGCACCCTGACACAGGGCACTGCAGCCCAAACTTACTTACTGAGGCGCAAACTGTTCCCGGGCGCTAACTTTACTGCCCCGCCGTCATTATCACCCCAAAAACATCAAAGCCGAAAATCCAGCCCATTTAAATGAATGTAACATACTGACTGTTGATCTACGAAAAATGTAAACTTTTGTGCATTGGCTGAAGGATGGTGCTTTTAACCAGAAACTACCAAATAAGGCAAGGCTACTTGCAGTTTGATAAGGCAAGGCTACTTGCAGTTGGATAAGGCAAGGCTACTTGCAGTTTGATAAGGCAAGGCTACTTGCAGTTGGATAAGGCAAGGCTACTTGCAGTTTGATAAGGCAAGGCTACTTGCAGTTGGATAAGGCAAGGCTACTTGCAGTTGGATAAGGCAAGGCTACTTGCAGTTGGATAAGGCAAGGCTACTTGCAGTTTGATAAGGCAAGGCTACTTGCAGTTGGATAAGGCAAGGCTACTTGCAGTTGGATAAGGCAAGGCTACTTGCAGTTTGATAAGGCAAGGCTACTTGCAGTTTGATAAGGCAAGGCTACTTGCAGTTGGATAAGGCAAGGCTACTTGCAGTTGGATAAGGCAAGGCTACTTGCAGTTTGATAAGGCAAGGCTACTTGCAGTTGGATAAGGCAAGGCTACTTGCAGTTTGATAAGGCAAGGCTACTTGCAGTTGGATAAGGCAAGGCTACTTGCAGTTGGATAAGGCAAGGCTACTTGCAGTTGGATAAGGCAAGGCTACTTGCAGTTTGATAAGGCAAGGCTACTTGCAGTTGGATAAGGCAAGGCTACTTGCAGTTGGATAAGGCAAGGCTACTTGCAGTTTGATAAGGCAAGGCTACTTGCAGTTTGATAAGGCAAGGCTACTTGCAGTTTGATAAGGCAAGGCTACTTGCAGTTTGATAAGGCAAGGCTACTTGCAGTTGGATAAGGCAAGGCTACTTGCAGTTTGATAAGGCAAGGCTACTTGCAGTTTGATAGTGTATAAATATTGTAGTGTCCTTGCACTTCACTATAGAATCACACGAGGCATGTATTGCAGACAAGGTCACTCTGTGACCTGTACCTTTATTCCCAGGACCAAGAAGTGATGACCCTGCGTGGGACCTCCCTTTATATACCTGGATGACCAGGTGAGGAGTGTCTCCCACAAGTTGACCCCCTGTGGTCAAAGTGTGTAATTCACAGTTGGTACAGTGTACAGTGTTGTTACATAAAGGTTACAGTTATGTGAAGGTTACAAACATGACATCACCTCCCCCCGACGTCTTTGGGTCAAAGATTGAGTCTTTCAGGCGGTTGACGCTCTCACGTGGAGCGCCACAGTTGGGGCTCTGGTGGTTGAGCCTTGCATGTGTCTCTCACCTGAGGTGATTCCGGCCTGTCCGGGCTGGCCGCAGGGACTGGGCATGCTGTCGAATGTCCTTGTTGCTCATCCACTGGCAGTGGTGTGGGTAACATCTCGTGGTCTTCCTCAGGTTCCAAAGTGTCCATGCTGAACCTTTTCTTTACTTGGTCCAGATGTTTGCGGCATATCTGCCCATTGTTAAGTCTGACCACTATGACCCTATTCCCCTCTTTGCCTATTACAGTACCTTCAAGCCACTTGGGTCCCAAGGCGTGATTGAGAACGAATACTGGGTCATCAATTTCTATGTATCTCCCCACTGAGTTGCGATCATGGCACTCGACTTGGGACTGGCGCTTGTCCTCAACAATGTCTCACAGGGCTGGATGAATGAGGGACAGCCGCGTTTTAAGCATGCGTTTCATGAGTAGTTCCGCGGGCGGGACTCCCGTGAGTGAATGCGGTCGGGACCTATAGGCCAGCAGGAGGCGCGATAGGCGGCACTGAAGGGAGAGTCCCTGAATCCGGAGCATGCCCTGTTTTATGATTTGAACCGCACGTTCCACCTGGCCATTGGAAGCCGGTTTGAACGGTGCTGTCCTGACGTGTTTGATACCATTACCCGACATAAACTCCTGGAATTCACAGCTAGTGAAACACAGGCCATTGTCGCTAACCAGGATGTCCGGCAAGCCGTGGGTCGCAAAGACCGTGCGCAGACTCTCCACAGTGGTGGATGTCGTGCATGAATTCAATATGATGCACTCGATCCATTTCGAGTATACATCGACAATGATCAGGAACATTTTTCCCATGAACGGGCCCGCGTAGTATTCGTGAATACGTGACCATGGCCTGGTGGGCCAGGGCCACGGGCTGAGTGGGGCCTCCCTGGGGGCATTCCCCAGCTGAGCACACATTGTGCACCTGCGAACGCAGTGTTCCAGGTCTGAGTCAATTCCCAGCCACCATACATGTGACCGGGCAATGGCCTTCATTAGCACGATGCCTGGGTGCTCGCTGTGGAGTTCTCCGATGAAAGCTTCCCTTCCTTTCTGGGGCATGACTACCCGGCTGCCCCATAGTAGGCAGTCGGCATGGATGGAGAGCTCATCCATCCGTCTGTGAAATGGCCTGACCTCCTCGGGGTACGCTCCGTGTGTGGGCGCCCAATCCCCAGTCAGGACACATTTCTTAATCAGGGACAGGAGGGGATCTCTGTTGGTCCAGATTTTGATCTGGTGGGCTGTGATGGGGGAGCCTGCGGTGTCGAAAGCCTCAACGGCCATGACCATCTCCGCGCTTTGCTCCAACGCCCCCTCAGTGGTCGCCTGCGGGAGCCTGCTGAGCGTGGCAGCACAATTTTCAGTGCTTGCCTGGTGCCGTAAGGTGTAATCATACGCAGCCAGCGTGAGGGCCCACCGCTGCATGCGAGCTGATGCATTGGCATTGACAACCTTGTTGTCGGACAACAGGGATATTAATGGCTTGTGGTCCATTTCTAATTCAAACCTTCTGCCGAAGAGGTACTGGTGCATCTTTTTCACCCCATATACACATGCGAGTGCTTCCTTTTCAACCATCCCATATCCCCGCTCTGCCTGGGAGTACGACCTGGAGGCATAAGCCACAGGTTGAAGTTGGCCCTCATCATTAATCTGCTGCAACACGCACCCAACCCCATAGGACGATGCATCACAAGTTAAAACCAGTTTCTTACCGGGGTTGTACAAGGTCAACAGCTTATTAGAACAAAGCAGGTTCCGCGCCCAATTGAAAGTCAGTTCTTGACAGACCCCCCAAACCATTCACAACCCTTACGCAGGAGCACGTGTAGCGGCTTCAACAATGTGCTTAAGTTCGGCAGAAAGTTTCCGAAATAGTTCAATAGTCCCAGGAAGAACCGCAACTCCGATGTGTTGCCGGGCCTGGACGCACGACGGATCGCCTCCGTCTTGGATTTGGTAGGCCGGATCCAGTCTGCGGCAACCCTCCTGCCCAAAAACTCGACCTCTGGGGCCAAAAACACACACTTGGGCTTCTTTAGTCGCAAACCTACCCGGTCCAGTCGGCATAGCACCTCCTCCAGGTTGTGAAGGTGTTCCTCGGTGTCACAACCTGTGATTAGGATGTCATCTTGGAATACGATTGTGCCAGGAATGGATTTAAGCAAGCTTTCCATGTTCCTCTGGAAGATAGCTGAACGAATGCCAAATGAACATCTGTTGTAAACATATAGCCCCTTGTGCGTGGTGATGGTGGTTAGTAGCTTGGATTCTTCGGCCAGTCCCTAGGCTGAAGTGAGGTCCAACTTGGTGAACAGCTTGCCGCCTGCCAGCGCGGCAAAAAGGTCCTCCGCTCTCGGAAGCGGGTATTGGTCCTACAGTGACACTCGGTTGATGGTGGCCTTGTAGTCGCCACAAATCCTGACCGAGCCATCCGCTTTAAGGACAGGAATGATGGGGCTTGCCCAGTCACTGAATTCAACAGGCGATATTATGCCCTCTCTTAGCAGCCTGTCCAACTCACTCTCAATTTTTTCACGCATCACACACGGCACGGCCCTGGCTTTGTGGTGCACTGGTCTGGCGTCCGGGGTGATGCGTATCACTACTTTGGTGCCCTTGAATGCCCCGACACCTGGTTGAAAAAGTGACTCGAATTTCTGTAGGACCTGTGAGCATGAACTTCGCTCCACAGATGAAATGGCATTTACATCCCCCCATTTCCAGTTCATCTCGGCTAGCCAGCTCCTCCCCCAAGAGCGCGGGACCATTCCCTGGGACAATCCATAGTGGCAGCCGGTTCTCCGATCCGTTGTGTGTGGCCACCAAGTTTGCACTGCCTAACACTGGGATGATATCTCTGGTGTACGTCCATAACTGCGTGTCAATGCATTCCAGTTTGGGCCTGTCAGCTTTGCATGGCCATAATTTTTCAAATTGTTGGGCACTCATGAGAGACTGGCTAGCTACAGTGTCCAGCTCCATGTGTACCGGGATGCCATCTCGAAGAACTTTCATCATCATGGGTGGTGTTTTGGTATATGAGCTGTGGATGTCTGCCACGTGAACCCTCTGGACTTCGGCATCCATGGCTTTGCCCTAAGCGTCAATCTGCCTTCCAGACCCCTCGTCTGGTTCTTCTGCCTCATAAACTAGACTCGCTACAGGCTTCCTGCACATCCTGGTTAACTGTCCACTTAAATTGCAGTTCCTACAGATAAATTGTTGGACCGGCAGGTTTTCGCAGCATGTCTACCACCGCACCTCCAGCATGAGCTGAGGTTGTGGTGAATAAAAGAGCTGTTACCAGGCATTCCTCTCTGATTGTCTCTTAGATTGCTCCTGAGCACTCCGTTAATGAGTGTCAATGGTCCCATCCCGGGATGCATTGTCCCTTGTGATGGCATGAATTGCCGATTCCCCTTTGTTGCTGGCCCACCCTAGAGTCTGTTGCTCCCTGGACGGTGTCGAATTGCCCTTGCTTGATGTCGAATTGCCCTTGCCTGCCTGCGGGAATCTGTGTTGCGTTTACAATGTTAACTCCCTGGTCCATCGCCACGTTTGAACCAGGGCTGCGTGTGTAAATTATCTTGGTCTCCTCTTCCCCTGCCATGAAGGTCTGAGCTATCAAGGCTGCCCTTTCCAAAGTCAAGTCATTGAGCTTCCTGAAAATCCCAGCATGACCAATGCCCTCAATGAAGAAATCCCTTAACATCTCCCTCCTGCAGGCATCAGTGAACTTACACAAGCTGGCCAAACACCGAAGGTCCGCAACGAAGTTCGATATGCTTTGTCCCTCCCGACGCCGGTGTGTATAGAACCGGTGCCGGCCATGTGTATACTGCTCGCCGGTTTGAGGTGCTCACCGATCAGTGTGCTGAGCTCCTCATAGGACTTGTCCGCTGGCTTCTCAGGTGTGAGCAGGTCTTTCATCAGCGCATACGTCTTGGAGCCACAGCTGGTCAGAAGATGCACCCTCCGCTTGTCAGCCGCTGCCGCTCCCAGCCAGTCCTTCGTGACAAAACTCTGCTGGATCCTCTCAACGAAATCGTCCCAGTCCTCACCAACACACTACCGTTCCTCTGTGCTACCGGTGGCCATCCTCGTGGGTCATTGATTCACGTTTCTTGTTGCCAAATGTAGTGTCCTTGCACTTCACTATAGAATCCACGAGGCATGTATTGCAGGCAAGGTCACTCTGTGACCTGTACCTTTATTCCTAGGACCAAGAAGTGATGACCCTGCGTGGGACTTCCCTTTATATACCTGGATGACCAGGTGAGGAGTGTCTCCCACAAGTTGACCCCCTGTGGTCAAGGTGTGCATTTCACAGTTGATACAGTGTACAGTGTTGTTACATAAAGGTTACAGTTATGCGAAGGTTACAAACATGACAAATATAAGCTCTATCTGTTACTATACTCCGCTCGCTTGTAAATTGCTGTTTATGCTGAAGTTAAAGAATAAAACGATTGCAACCATAAGATTGAATTTGTTACTATTCAAGTGAACAACAGTAGGGTGTTTAAAACAAGACAAGTGTTCAACCTTTTCGGTTAACTGTTTGAAATGCCAATGACATAGCTGACTAGTCCTTGAGGCTTTCATGATTTGAACCAGTTTACCAAAATATTAATGAATTGTAATCTCCCTGCAGTGAAGTTTTTGTACACAAGAAACCTAGACACACAAGCAGGATGTTTATATTGCCTCTGCTAAAATTAAGCATTAAAAAATCATGAATGGTCATCGGGGATTTCAGTTGCATGGTTGGAGCACCGCCTCACATAATCCCAGATATGCTTTTGCACACGTCCACACTGGGATCTGTGGGTCACTACACTGCGCACAATTCCGCAGCGAAACAACACAAATTTTCAAAGGAGGCCTTGCACCAGGTAAGTGCGGATCTCTATCGGAGGTTAGCGGAGTATTGCTCAGCTGCATCTAAGCACACAAAATCTGGTGGCTTAAAGTCAGAACAGATTCTAAAATTTTGAGGCCTAGAGATTGGCCTCCTTAGCACCGCCTGTTATCACCTCCGGGGGCGCTAACGTGGCGCTAACAAATTACTGACCGGGTGCAGTGAGAAGAACGGACTCCTGCTAACTTGGTCGGGAGGTTTGCGACGGCGATAAGACTTTGCACCACGATCTTCTGCGCCCGGAGATCATGACATCATCGCCATACGCGTCGCCCCGGTAGCGTCCTAGACCCGAACCTCGATTCCGTCCCCTGAAGCACTGCCGGGCGACAACACTGACAGCTGCAGGAGGCATTGTTCGGGAGGGCCGGGAGCTTGGCGGGGGCAAGGAGGGGGCGGGGCACAAGTTAAAGGGAAGGTTGCCGAGGTAAGTAGAGAAATTTCGAAAACAGTATTTTTCAATTTTCTTCAATTCTCCCGGGCCGTGATCGATCAGACCGGCACTCTGCTGGAGTGTGTGGGGCTGATCAGGCTGGATTGCAGCTGCTGTCGGGGACCAGCTCACTGATCCCAATGCAGAACCTGCAGCGATGGCCCTTCCCTTTAAGGGAGGGAAGGAGCCTCGGAACCTGGCAATGCTGCACGGGACATTGTGCAGCGCGGCCCAACCACCACCCCGCCTGTGTCCTGCAGCGCTCCAGGAAAGAAGTGGAGAGTTTGATTTCGCACTCCACTTCCTTCCTGGAGCGCAAACACCAAATTTTTTAAAAGCTGGAAATCACTAGCACCTGCCGCTAATTTCCCCAAATGGGGCGATACTGAATTTCTCCCCCTAAAAATCTGAAAGCTCACCCCGCCCCACCTCCAACCCGCCTACTTCCAGGTTATACGGAGGCAGAACAAGGGGCGGGCAGCAAACACGCTTCATGGCGGCAGGTTGTCAATTTAAATATTTTAATGAGGCTGGGAGCCTCTGATTTATACTGCAGGTTTTATAGTGGGCAGGAGTGCTTCACCCCAGACCCTCCTCATCAGACCACCCCCCAATACAACGGCCCCTGGGATTGCCCCCCCCCCCGCCCTCACCCCAGCCCGTCCCCGAGATCGGACCCACGCCCCCCACCCCCAGGATCAGACACCCAAAAGCATCGGACACCCCCACCAAGGTCGGGAATTGGATCCAGCTCAGGACTGCACAACACCCACCGATCCTCCCAACCCCCCACCCTCCCACATCCCCGCTGCCCTAACTGGGTCGGCAATCGGACACCCCCCGGAATTGAAAACTCCCCACCCCGTGCTGAGATTGTGGATGGGAGTTAAAATTCCACTGGATTTGTGGAAACCTGGACTTCCAGGTTTACCATTAGAAACTCCACAATCCAGCTATGGAGGCCGCCCCTCTTAATATACACGCCATTGTTCCCTAGGGATAGGCCTAGCAGCTAGGGAAGTCTGGAAAATCAAAACCAATCTATCTCTGCAGCAGCCTCTTTTAAAACTCTAAGACATAGTCCATCAGGTCAGGCAATTTGTCTGTTTTTTTGTCCCAATAACCATGGACCGAAAGCCACTGAGGGCAGCGAGCACAGGGGTGATGAGTGAACGGGACTTGATGTGATTTAGGATACGAGCAGCAGAGCTTTGGATGAGCTCAGGTTTATGTAGGGTGTAAGATGGGAGGCTAGACAGGAGAGCATTGGCATTGTCAGTCTAGAGGTAACAACGGTATGGATGAGGGTTTCAGCAGCAGATGACCTAAGGCAGGGGCGGAGGAGGGGGGAGATGGAAGAAGGCGGTCTTGGTGATGGGGTAGATGTTTGGTCAGAAGCTCATCTCAGGGTCCTACATGACACCAAGATTGCGAATGGTCTGGTTCAGCCTCAGACAGTTGCCAGGGAGAGGGATGGAATCGTTGGCCAGGGAACGCAGTTTGTGGCGGGGACTGACAACAATGGCTTCGGTCTTCTCAAATATTTAGTTGAAGGAAATTTCTGCTCATCCAGCCATGGGGTGCAAGATGTCCTCTTGTAGAAGTCCTACACTGTTCATCTATTGGGCCTCTTGGGAATTTTCTACACTTTGTATGGAATCCTTTTAATGTTATGAGAGAAGTGACACACTTGCTGTCTCTCTCAGCATGAACAATTCGTGCTGAGAGGACCTGCACCAAGACTTACAAAGCACTAAACAAACCACAAAAAGTAATAATCAATCAATAACAAATAAAATATAGAAGTCCTTCCTTTATGCCAGAAACAAGATTTTTTATTAAGTTCCCCCCGCCCCATCAAAACACTCTTCCTCTCCTCCCCCCACCCCCATCAAAACTCTCCTCCTTCTCCCCCCTCAATCAAAACTCTCCTCACTAAACAAAGCACCACCATCAATAAATAAAAAATTAAACTCAAGTCCTACCTCGGCCCAGGAAGTCAGTGGGTCAGCCGGCATGTGTGGGAGGCCACTTGGCCGGGGATAGGGGCTGCGAGCATCGGGTCCTGCTCACAGCCCGCAGGACACGCTGGGAGGGCGAGGAGCATGCGCGCAGACTTCACTGCGCATGCGCGCAGCTGCCGGCATGTTTTCTGCGCTGGGCTGTTGCTCCACCCCCCACTGCACTATGTACACCACACTGGGACACTGGAGACTCGGCAGAGTGGGCAGGATGGGGCCACTTTTGTTCGGCGCTGTTTCCAGCACGCAAAGTCGGCGCATTTAAGGTAAGTGCGCCGAAAAAAGTGGTTGGGGAAAATTGGGCCCTATATGTGGAGTTTAAGTACTTGTACTAATAAATCTGTCTTCACTGTATACATTTTACTGAATACTAAACATGCAGAAGAGCTTATTCTTTTAGTCTGCTATCTTATTTGATTTCTTGGTTAAATTTATACCAAATTGTTTCAAAATATGGATTTATATAATTACTAGAAAATTCTTGGTGTTTTTCCAGTGATTGTTTAGTAGATGAAAATGAATGTGCATTTTTCTAACTTTTACTGATTAAAGCAAATATTAAATTATATTTTGAATAATATGTTCCTGGACAATTACCTTATTTTCCTATATCATTTTTAATAAGTATTATATTTAAAAGATCATACAATCATGTGGGACATTTACACGGTTGCTTCCCAATAGGATCATGTGGAATTAAGATTAATATTCCCAATAACTTGGTTGTGCAGGAGCAGGTGAAATAAATGGATTTAGAGATTGATTATTATGTCTGTAATCATTAAAGCATCAGGTATTTGTCAGTAATTTCCTACAGTTTACATTCAGGCAGTAGCACAACATTAGTTGATAAGTAGCAGCTTAACTTACTGATAGCAACTGGTTAAGACACACAAAAAATGCACAGCCTAAATAGACACAGCACATCACTTCAATAAGCAGGAAATGTGTTTCATGAACCCTAACAGACACCAGGTAGGTTCACCGATTGAAAAATAAGGTACTATGATCTGGAAATTCCGCAACCTTGCGTCAGGTTTTTTGGCGGTATTTCGCCGTTTAGGGCGGAAAACGGAGCAGCGGGAAATTCCCTGAAGTCTTGTGCCGGCGGTTTTGAAATATCGGTGGGGAGCAGACTGCCGGCATGCAAGACTGGAAAAAGTGCTTTCGCCTGCTATTTGGATCAGCAGTGACCCGTAGGTGAGAAAAAAAACGCCGGGAAAAAACTTGTCAGTGCAACCCTTGGAACAGCGGTAGGTATGAAAACCTGCAAAAAAGGTAAGTTAAATTTTTATTAAAAAATTCGTTTGCAGCGATTCGCTAGAAAAGTGTCTTGTGAATGTTTTGTGATTTTTTATTTTTTTATTTTTGGAAAACATTTCTTTGTGTTTTCCCCCCTCCTTAGGCCTAACTTGCAGCGGTATTGGCCTCCGAGAAAAGTTGCAGAAAATTTGTGGTTTGCGATGCAAATCTTTGTGCAATGCCGATTTTTTGCGCTGGACACATTTTTTCCATTTTTCGCCGAATATTCTGCCTTGAAATCATAGAGAAGCCATAGAGCCCGAAATTGGTGGCCTTACCACTCATTGCCACCTGCTGCCGCCGACTGCCACCAAACATTTCCAGTGGTCTCCCCCCGGTCACAGATTCCTCTTGGTCTGATGCCGGCAGGAGGGGAGTACCACCAGGAACTGCCCGCTGGCGGCCAAGTCACGTATGTGACCTCCTGCCCGCTGAGCTACCATATTGGTGCAGGCGGGAGTCGAAGGCAGCAGGGGGACGGACCGGTGCATGGAGGCAGGTCTAACCCTGACGGTAAGTGAGAAGACCTGCAAAAAAAAGCTTAGTGAACATTTTTTCATTTTATTTTTTTCAGCATTTAACCTGTATGGGGTCCCATGAAGGTGTTATAGTGCTTTGTTTATTTTCTTGTGAAGATTTTTATTTTTCAGTGTGCCCGACTCAATCCTCAGCGGCACTTTGGCGAGTAACTCATTTGCCGCTAAGATTGAAAGCTCCCGCCTGCTGCTTCTCAGATTGATGGCGTGAGCCATTATTTGGCTGCCAGGCGGTACTGCCATCTCTTTTAGAGAAATCTTCCTGGCAAAGTACCGCCCGGTCTCTCAGTGGCCATCGGTGGTCCTTTGGGCAGCACTTGGGCGGGCCTTGGCTTCCACCAAGTTCAGGCCCATAGCGTTTTATTTCCGCCAAAAAAAATGCTATGACCCAAAACCGAATTTCTAGCCCATTATAACTTTACATAACATAAGAACATAAGAATTAGGAACAGGAGTAGGCCATCTAGCCCCTCGAGCCTGCTCCGCCATTCAACAAGATCATGGCTGATCTGGCCGTGGACTCAGCTCCACTTACCCGCCCACTCCCCGTAACCCTTAATTCCCTTATTGGTTAAAAATCTATCTATCCGTGACTTGAATACATTCAATGAGCTAGCCTCAACTGCTTCCTTGGGCAGAGAATTCCACAGATTCACAACCCTCTGGGAGAAGAAATTCCTTCTCAACTCGGTTTTAAATTGGCTCCCCCGTATTTTGAGGCTGTGCCCCCTAGTTCTAGTCTCCCCGACCAGTGAAACCAACCTCTCTGCCTCTATCTTGTCTATCCCTTTCATTATTTTAAATGTTTCATCCTTCTGAACTCCAACGAGTAAAGACCCAGCCTACTCAATCTATCATCATAAGGTAACCCCCTCATCTCCGGAATCAGCCTCGTGAATCATCTCTGTACCCCTCCAAAGCTAGTATATCCTTCCTTAAGTAAGGTGACCAAAACTGCACGTGGTACTCCAGGTGCGGCCTCACCAATACCCTGTACAGTTGCAGCAGGACCTCCCTGCTTTTGTACTCCATCCCTCTCGCAATGAAAGCCAACATTCCATTCGCCTTCCTGATTACCTGCTGCACCTACAAACTATCTTTTTGGGATTCATGCACAAGGACCCCCAGGTCCCTCTGCACCGCAGCATGTTGTAATTTCTCCCCATTCAAATAATATTCCCTTTTACTGTTTTTTTTTCCAAGGTGGATGACCTCACATTTTCCGACATTGTATTCCATCTGCCAAACCTTAGCCCATTCACTTAACCTATCTAAATCTCTTTGCAGCCTCTCTGTGTCCTCTACACAACCCGCTTTCCCACTAATCTTTGTGTCATCTGCAAAAAGTCCCGTAGGAACATAGGAACATCGGAGCAGGAGTAGGCCATTTAACACCTCGAGCCTGTTCTGCCATTTAATGAGGTCACGGCTGATCTGCAACCTAACTACCTAACTGCATATTGCCTTTGCCCCATATCCCTTAATATCTTTTGTTAACAAAAATCTATCAATTTCAGATTTAAAATTAACAATTGATTTAGCATCAAATGCCGTTTGCAGAAGGGAGTTCCAAACTTCTAAGGCCCTTTATGTCGTGTATGTAGATACCTTTAGCAAATGACTCCACAAGGTAGGGTATGATACTGAAACTGTGTAGACCTGTAGTTGTTTATTTGCAGCTCCCCTAGTGAGAGCACCAAGCTGTGAGTTCCTTTATATACTGGGTTACCTGCAGGTAACCCTTAGGTCTCCAACAGCAGCACCCTCTGGTGTACGGATAAGGTGTGTACAGTGTAAGGGTACATTCTGTGTTGCATAACAGGATTACAGACATCCACAGTAAACAGGCATGCATATAAAACACTTTGTATAACTTCACTCCTGAAAGGTCTGAATCTAATGCTTTCATCTACATTGCCTACAGTGCCGCCTATCTTTCTGTCATCGGCAAATTTGGATATATGGCTTTCTATCCCGTTATACAAGTTGTTAATAAATACAGATAAATACAGTGAATAGTTGAGGCCCAACACAGATCTCTGCAGGACACCACTAGGCACACGCTGCCAATTTGAGTACCTACCGATTATTCCTACTGCCTATCCCCTACTGCTCAGCCAATTCCCTAACCAGATCAATAATTTGCCTTCAATTCCATGCATTTCTACCTTAGTTAACAGTCCCTTATGAGGGACTTTATCAAATACCTTCTGGAAATCCATATAAATAACATCCCTAGACATGCCCCTGTCCCCTACTTTAGTCACCTCTTCAAAAAATTCAATCAGGTTTGTCAGACATGACCTACCTGTCACAAATCCTTGCAGACTCTCTCTGATCAGCTGAAAATGTTCAAGGTGTTGAGTCATCCTATCCTTAATTATAGATTCTAGTAATTTCCCCACAACAGATGTTAGGTTAACTGGTCTATAATTTCCTGGTTTCTCTCTCTTAGCATTCTTGGGGAGTGGGCAGGGAAGTGGAGCTGAGTCCATGATCAGATCAGCCATGATCTTATTAAATGGCGGAGCAGGCTCGAGAGATCAAATGGCCTTCTCCTGCTCCTATTTCTTATGTTCTTATGTTAAATAGCGGAGTGAAACATGCAATTTTCCAATCTATATGAAGGGTTCTTGATTTGAGGGAACTTTGAAGATTATAGTTAGGGCTTCTGCAATGTGCTCGTCTACTTCCTTTAAAATCCTGGGATGAAACCATCTGGTCCTGGGGATTTGTCACTCTTTACTGCCATTATTTTCTTCATTACTGTTATTTTATTACATTAATTTTGTTGAGCCCTGCCCCTGATTTAATATTAGTTTCCTTGGGATTTCCGGCATGCTATCCTCATCCTCTATTGTAAATACTGACACAAAGTCATTATTCAACATGGCCACCATTTCCTAATTATCATTAACAATATCACCAATATCAGTGATCAAGGGGTTAACATTGCTCCTGACCACCCTCTTTTTTTTAATATAATTAAAAAAAAATTTCGGAGCTCAAATTGCCTGTTTCTACAAGAGCCATGACTGCCTGAATTGCGGTGGCCACGGGTCAGTGCAGACTGACCACCCAGTCAGCGCAGAGTGTCCGACGCTCGCGACATTGCCCTTGGCGTTTTTTCCGCCAGTGTACATCACCACCTCACTCCGCCCACTTCCACCCCACTCCTGCGTATGCGTCAGTAACAACGTAATCAAAGTGCGCACTGCTTTGGGCCCGCCCCGGAAGCCAAGTTGCCCTGAAATCGGCTTCCGGCCGCTTGTCAGGACCAATGATAGGTTTTTGGGACGGAGCAGACTGTGGGCTGACGACCGCCTGCGGCATTTAAAGGCGCGGTGCGGCTCCCACCGTTGTTGCCGGACAAATTTTCTTGATACTTTGAAAGCACTGAAAATTGCATCAGTCAAAACGGATTTGTAAATTAGTGGGCCTGCCTTTCGATAGCCAGCAAGAGAGGACGCTGCTTGAACAGGTTGTGCTTGAAGAGGTTTAAAAAAATGGTGTCAGTACTGGCAGCAGAACGCCTCCTGCACATTGTGCATGGCAGGGAGGCACACAGGAGACGGCGTCGCTGGCTACAAAGGATAGTGCGGCAGCGGCCAAGGGACCCAGCTGACATGGGTGAGCAAGATGTAGACGGCCATGGAGATGGCGTCAGAGCACAAAACAGAGAAGTGCACCAGGAAGGACCTCAGGAAGGGCCTGCTGTCAGGAGGAGGGTCAGGAGCGCAGACCCCCAGCACCACAGAGTGAGGCAGATGGAGAGGAGGCAGGATCAACAGGAGGCACATGTTTGGCAGCACCAGGATGCATAGGGTGAGGACTAATAGGAGCAGGAGGGAGAAGGCAATCAGGCAGCTGTCAGAGGACGACGTCTACACAGACGTAGTGACAAAAGGCCCTATCGTCAAAGGGTCTACAGACAGCAGCTCTCCTACATGGAGCTCACTGATGACCAGTGTCTTCGGAGACTGCGATTCCGCAAGAAGTGGTAACAGAGCTGTGTAATCTCCTGCAACCAGACCTGCAGCCTCAAACAAGATTGAGGACAGCACTATCAGTGGCATAAAAAGTGAATTTCTATGCCACTGGATCTTTTCAAGATGTTAGCAGACATCTCTAACATTTTACAATTTGCCATGCATTGCTCCATCCGTCAGGTCACAGATGCTCCTTATAAGAGGAAGAGGGACTACAGATCCTTTCTAATGACCAGGGAGAAGCAGTTGGAACGGCAGACCTATTTCTTCAGGATTGCGGGCTTCCCCAGGGTTCAGGGAACCATAGGCTGCACCCACATTGCATTGAGGGTGCCGCAGAACAATCCCGGAGTGTTCCGGTACTGCAAAGGATTCCACTCCCTCAATGTCCTGCTGGTGTGTGACCACAACCGCAAAACCATGGCAGTTGATGCCCGGTCTCTGGCAGCAGCCACAGTGCTTTCATCCTGTGACAGGTCAGTGTGCTAGGCGTGTTTGCTGGGCCAAACCAAGATTGCTCCTTGGAGACAAGGGCTACCCACTGTGCACTTGGCTGCTGACTCCCCTTCGCCGCCCCAGGACTGCTGCACAGCAATCGTACAATGACGGTCATTCAACCACTAGGTGCATCATTGAACAGACCATCGGAATCCTTAAACAGAGGTACCGTTGCCTGGATCGCTCAGGAGGAGTGCTGCAATACTCACCTGAGCGGGTACCCCTATTCGTGGTCATCTGCTGCATGCTTCACAACCTGACAATCATGAGGGCACAACCATTAGAGGACGAGGCAGCAGTAGCACCTGAGGAGGAGGACCAGGAGGAGGAGACGCAGGAGGAGGAAGGGGATCAGCATGTGCGTCGGCAGCCATGCAGGAGGTGGCATCGCCATCAGGACCCTGCAATGGAAGTCTGAGACCTTCTCATTGCTGCTTTATTCCGCTGAGTTCATGCTCACTTTGACCTTCATTTGTGCATCTCCATGGGCAAACCAATGAGCCCTTTCACACATCATTCCCCACAGTGAAATGAGAGACCTGTATAGATATTCCAAACCAAAATAAAGATTTATTACACAATAATGTTGCAAAAGAACATGACCATTATCCATCCTCACCCTTGTGCAGTTCCTTATAACCCCTTTTACACCAACCTATTCTACAACTACGCCACAGTGTTTCCACTGTGGCTGCATCATGGCTGTGGGAAGGCTGCTCTGCTTGAACTGTAGAAGCTTCAGATGTCGTTCTCGGACACCCTCGACCAGCTCTGGCCATGGAAGGGCTGGCTGCAGACTTTGCCACATCAGCCTCCGCGCCATCAGTTTGGATTGGCTGGGGCGAAGCCATGGTTGGCAGCAATGGTGGAGCAGGAGGGCTCGGCTCAGGACTGGTGTGATCGTGAGAGACCACATCAGGATCCTGCTCCAATGACCTGGCACCACTTCCCCGGGGCAGCACCTCACCATTCCCAACAATCAGCTGAAGCACAGTTTGGTGGGGTGGAGCAACACTGGAAGGTCCCCGGTGGACTGTGGTGGACCCAGCCACGATGGCAGCAGTCAGAGCTTGCGTGGCAGCCAGCTGAGACTGCATGAGAACAGACACAGTCTTGATGCCACCAGAGACGACAGCAGTAAGACGCTCCGTGGCCTGTTGCTGAGAGTGCATGAGAGCATTCTGAGCTTCCAGCCTAGCGGCCATCCTCTCCAATACAGCAATGAGACATTGGTTCCCTTCCACTTGTGCTGCAATGACAGCTGCCACATCGCCTACGACACGTGTCATCACAGCTGGATCTGCATAGTCATTCTTGGAGTTCACCATCGCCTGCACACTGGCAATGATGGGCTCCATGGTGTGCGCAGAGTTGTCCAAAATGTGGGACGCCGACTCCTCCATGCTCCTGACCACTTGCGAGAGCTCTCGGGCACCCTTGCCACTACTCTCAATATTTGTGAATGCATGGCCTGCACCCTTCTTTCAAAAGCCGCCACATCAATGGGCTCATCTGAGTCCTCTCCAGCAGAATTCCCATGTGAACTCGCCCCTCGGAGAGATGGCACCTGAGGTTCCCTATGCCGTTCACCATGCTGCAGCCCGCCAGGCCCCGGTGCATCACCCAGTGCAGACCTCTCTCCTAAATCTAACTGCAGCGAACACGTACTCCCAGTATCTGATCTGGCACGTGTGAGTGTAGGAAGCAGTGACGCTGTGCTCGCAGCAGTGTCCCCCTCTTCCTCACCCTCACCGGACATGCCGCCAATCTCTGCACTTGGCTCAAGCCTCTCAGTCTGACTCTGGCTCACACGCGGGGTATCACCTGCAAGCATAAATAGCACAAAGATTCCGTGAGGGTGAGTTAGCGCATTGCATAATACAGCAAGCAACTTGCACACATTCATCACCAATTGACTGATAGGCATTTGGACATTCAGGGACAGATGGCATTAAAGGAAGGTCTTCACTTACCGCTGCTGCCCCCAGCGGGATCCACATTGCTTGCGGCCACTGGGCAGGCAAGATGTGGGCCTATTAGCCGATGCACCTTCTCCTCGATGTCAGGGAGCTGCTCAATATCGGCCTCCACCAGTTCTCTCTTGCTCCAAATGGTTATGTGACAATTTGGATTGCAAAACAAACAAAACAAACAAAACAAAGCAAAAAAAGAACAAAGTGAGCAGCTGTGTAATGAGGCCTCGGCAATTAGTGCATGTGTTGGTCCATTACATGCAGGTGTAACTCGCAAATGAAAGGGACCCTCATTTGTGAGTACGTACGCGTAGATATAGATGCCTCAGCAATCAAATGGTGCTTCAGTGATCATATAGTGAAGGTGGGAAATAAGAGTCGGTGAAAGAGAGGCTCAGAGATGGAAGGTTGGGGAACATGTTCTCACTTTCTCCATTCGAGTGATGTTGTTAAACTTTTTGCAGCATTAGGTGAACTGATGTCCCTGACACCTCGACAGCTACCTCTCTCCACACATTCACAGACACTGCACGACTGGGTCTTCCTGTATCCAGTCACAGTATGCACCTCCTTCCCTCCAGAGCTTGGATGAGGGTTTCAATTTTTGCATCGGAGAAGCGGCTGGCCCTCCTTAAAGCTCTTGCCTTTGCCATTTCATCAAAAGCAACAAAGACAAACTCCCAGTGTTCAGGACCTAGCTGCAAAACCTGCCCTTTAAGATGGGCAGGGAGCTGCTGCCTTGTCATCACCCAATGAGAATCAGCTGAATTTCTTGACCTAATCGGTTAGTCCTCCCCCACACCGCTACAAAGAGCCCATTCCCGGTGCCAAACTCCGCCCCACTCATTTTTTTTGGTCAAAGTCCCGAATTTCGCTCTAATGTCTGCCCCATCTATTGGTGCGGTAACCAAACACAAAAAATCAGTAGGTGCGCCCCATTTTGGGCGGAGGGCAATTTTGGCACCTTTGTGTTGATTTTGATATCACTTGTAAGTTTCTTTTTAAACTCCCTTTTTGTAGTTCTTACTATCTGTTTTTTCACCCGTTGCTGTTTTTTGTATCTTTCCCATTCGCCAGGATCAGTGTTACTTTTTGTATTTTTATATGTTTTTTCTTTAGTTTTATATTGTCTCTTACCTCTTTAGTCATTCATGTTTGGCAAGTAGAGCTCTTGCCCCATTAGGGGTATAAACTGGTTCTGGAGCACATTAAAATCTTTTTTGAACATCTCCCACAGATTTCTGTCATTTTTTCCATTAACATATTTGCCTAGCTTACTTTGAGCAGTTTTTGGGGCCAAAATTGCCCTATGCCAGGCTTTGGGGTGGTACCCATTGGGCTGCGGTCAGTTAACACCTTTTGCGACATGGAAACAAGGCAGAGTGCTGTCTCGGGGGCGCATAAGTGCATATAGCTGATGACGTCAACGCATCGCTGATGTGCCACAACACCCCTCCCCTTCATTTAAAGGGGAGGGCTGCTGAGATTCTGCAGCCTCTTTGGTGGGCACCACTGGGCCACCAAGGGCATTTTCGACCAGGCCAGCAGCAGTGTCCCTTTAAGAGGCGCACCTGGCGTTCAGCAGGGAAACGGGTCAATGCGGGACGGTAAGAGGTCAGCCTGAGGCGCAAAATGCGGGATGCGGCACTAACATTAATTCTCCCCCAAATTGAGTGGTGCTAAGGGGGCTCAAAAATGGGGCAATTTTGGCCTCTCTATCTCATCACATTTATGTCAGTCTTACCTAAATCTAGAATCTTAGCAGTTGTCTCACGTTTCTCCACTTCAAACACTACTTTGAACTCAATCACGTTATGATTACTATGAGATAAATGTTCACGCACTTTAGGCTGTTAACTAAATCTGGCACATTACTCATTACTAAATCTAATATGGCATGCCCTCTTGTTGGTTCTAGGACATATTGTTGCAGAAAACTATCCTGAACACATTCAAGAAATTCACAACCTTTCTGACAGGTGCTAGTCTACTTATTCCAACCTTTATGAAAGTTAAAATTCCCTATTATAAAATCTCTGCCTTTACTACATGCTTGTCTAATCTCTGCATTTATACAATTTAGCACTTTGCAGCCGTTACCAGGGGGTCTATACACAACTCCCACTACCGTCTTTGGGATCCTTTGTGCCTCCGGTTAGCACTTCCGGGGGTGCTAACGGGGTGGAAATGTGTTTGCGACTGGGCGGAGTGAGATCAGTGCCTCCCGCTAAATTCAACTGGAGTTTAGCAGTGGCGCTACACTGTTGCGCCCCGATCTCCAGAGCTCGGATATCATGACGCAACACACTGGTAGCACCCCAAAAGAAAAATTAGCTCTCGTCCGCTGGTTGTGCGCCTGCTGTTAACAATGACAGATAAAGGAGGCGGCCTTCAGTCGGATGTCGGCTAGAGGAGTGCTATTTAAAGGCGCCAACATCCGGTTTACTTTTTGTCAGCTAATAATGCTTTCTTGTTAGTTTCACATAGGCAGACAGGCCTTTGAGCGACTTGCAATTGAACGTATGTTCTGGCTCACAAAGATTTGTGAATTTCATTGGGAGCAGATTTGAAAGTCCAACATTTGTATCTATTCATGGGAGCTGTGCTAACATTGGACCTTGCGCTCCAGCATCACTAATGGAGGCAACTGAGGCACATAGAAAGAGTGCAAAATGTGGCCAGAGGTAAGAGGGCCAACAGGGCACTCAACAGGAGGCCTTACCCTCCCAGGGTATTTCAGCAGCAGTTATCCAACATCAATTTCACTGAGGAACAATGTGTTCGAAGGCTGTGCTTCAGCAAGGACATGGTCACAGAGCTCTGCCACCTCCTGCAACCAGACCTCGAGGTGAGGATAGCTCTCTCAATGACAGTCACGCTTAATTTCTATGCCAGTGGATTCTTCCAGTGTGCAACATGTCTAATATCGTCCAGTTTGCCGTCCATTACTGCATCTGTGAGGTCACAGATGTTCTGTACAGAAAGAAAAAGGACCACATTTCTTCCACATCACCAAAGAGAAGGAGCTGGAGTGTGCATGTGGCTTTGCTAGGGTAGTAGGCTTCCCCATGGTGCAGGGCTGCACCTACATCACTTTGCGGGCACCCCATAACAATCCGGAGGTATTCTCTAACCGCAAAGGCTACCACTCACTGAATGTGCAATTGGTGTGCGACCACACATGCAGAATCCTCACCGTCATTGCCCACTCTCCTGGCAGCACGCACAATACATCCTGCGCTAGACCGGTGCGTCAGCTCTCTTCCAGCCACCACATTAAGCTCACGGCTGGCTGGTTGGAGATAAGGGATATCCTCTCTCCACCTGGCTCATGACTCCCCTCCGCAACCCCAACACTCCTGCCCAGCACTCGTACAATGAGAGCCATGCTGCCACCAAGAACATTATTGAGCAGACCATCGGAGGCCTGAAGCAACGATTCTGCTGCATTGAGCACTCGGGAGGAGTCCTCCAGTACTCGGCTGAACGGGTGCCCCTTTTCGTCATCATCTGCTGCATGCTGCACAACTTGATCATCATGAGGGTGCAGCCATTGCCACCAGGCATTGCTATACCACCTCAGGAGGACAAGAGGAGGAAGAGGAGGAGGACGAAGAAAAACAGGAGCAGGAACAGCTGCGACAGAGGAGGCAGCCACTCAATCAGACTTCTGGAAGGGCGGTCCGCCACCACCTCATCAGACTTCGATTCAAATGATACTCCAGACAGAGGTTCAGATGCTTGTATGAAGGAAGTGTGGCAGCATGTATGCACCTTGACCATCCGACTGAGGTCGGTGAATTTTTTCCAACACTGTGTCAGGCTGCTTTGCTCCACACTACTGGCCGACACCCCCTCTGCCACTTCACTCCACATTGCCCAAGACCTGGACAATGGCCTCCTTCCACTGGTCGGGAACAGTGCTCCCCTCCTTTGCTCCACTCCCGCCCCCAATGCCTCCAATGCCACGTCTGTGAAGTGAGGAGCTCTCTAACTGGAATTGGGATTGGGATCAACCATTGACATCAGGGGATTTACTTCTTCGCAGATCACCTTCAGAACCAGCAATGCTGAAAATGAGCAGCCGCCCAATGATACTAGTATCAATAATGGTGACCATGAAATTATCAAATTGTCGTAAAAACCCATCTGGTTCACTAATGTCCTTTAGGGAAGGAAATCTGCCGTCCTTACCTGGTCTGGCCTATATGTGTCTCCAGACCCACAGCAATGTGGTTGACTCTTAAACACACTGTGAAATGACCTAGCAAGCCACTCAGTATTATCAAACTGCTACGAAAAACAATAATGAGAATAAATCCGGACGGACCACCGGGCATCGACCTTGACACCAGCGGTGGAGATGACAATGGCACACCCAGCCCAGTCGACCCTGCAAAGTCTCCCTCACCAACATCTGGGGACTTCTGCCAAAATTAGGAGAGCTGTCCCACAGACTAGACAAGCAATAGCCTGACATAGTCATACTCATAGAATCATACCTTTCAGGCAATGTCCTAGATTCCTCCATCACCATCCCTGGGTATGTCCTGTCCCATCGTCAGGATAGACCCATCAGGGGTGGCGGCACAGTGATATACAGTCAGGAGGGAGTGGCCCTGGGAGTCCTCAACATTGACTCCGGACCCCATGAAGTCTCATGGCTTCAGGTCAAGCATGGGCAAGGAAACCTCCTTGCTGATTACCACCTACCGCCCTCCCTCAGCTGATGAAGCAGAACTCCTCCATGTTGAACACCATTTGGAAGAAGCACTGAGGGTAGCAAGGGCACAGAATGTACTCTGTGGGGTCTTCAATGTCCATCACCAAGAGTGGCTCGATAGTGTTGTGTCTGTGATGTACCTATGAATGACTCCACGAGGCAATGTGTTGTACTCAAACTGTAGTGACCTTGGTCCTTTATTCGTAACTCCAGAGTGAGTGGCTGCCCTTTAATGCAGCCCTTGCCACCAGAGCAGGAAACCCTGGTCTTCACCAGTTGCACCCTCTAGTCTTGCCAGCATAGTATATACACAGTGTAAACCTTAATGATAGTACATCAGGTAAACAAGTCTCCATCTTATGCAACTATACAGTGACTACACAGAGAGTGTATCTTTTGTCTGCATATATAACAGATAGCACCACTATTGACCGAGTCCTGAAGGTCATAGCTGCCAGACTGGGCCTGCGACAGGTGGTGAGAGAACCAACACAAGGGAAAAACTTTTTTGACCTCGTCCTCACCAATCTACCTGCTGCAGATACATCTGTCCCTGACAGAATTGGTAGCAGTGACCACCACATAGTCATTGTGGAGACAAAGTCCCGTCTTCACACTGAGGACACCCTCCATCGTGTTGTGTGGCACTACCACCTTGTTAAATGGGATAGATTCAGAACAGACCTAGCAACTCAAAACTGGGCATCCATGAGGCAATGTGGGCCATCATCCGCAGCAGAATTGTATTCCACCACAATCTGTAACCTCATGGCCTGGCATGTCCCTCACTCTACCATTACCATCAAGCCAGGGGATCAACCCTGGTTCAATGAGTAGTACAGAAGAACATACCAGGAGCAGCATCAAGCGTACCTAAAAATGAGGTGCCAACCTGGGGAAGCTGCAACACAGGACTAGGTGCATGCTAAAAAGCAGAAGCAGCATGGTGTAGACAGGGCTAAACGATTCCATCATTAACGGATCATATCAAAGCTCTATATTCCTGCCACATCCAGTCGTGAATGGTGGTGCACCATTAAACACCTAACGTGAGGAGGAGGCACCATGAATATTCCCATCCTCAATGATGGTGAAGCCCAGCACGTGAGTGCAAAAGACAAGGCTGAAGCATTTGCAACCATCTTCAGCCAGAAGTGCCAAGTGGATGATCCATATCGGCATCCTCCTGAGATCCTCACCATCACAGAAGCCAGTCTTCAGCCAATTTGATTTGCTCCACTGAATACAGCAAAGGCTATGGGCTCCAACAACATCCTGGCTATCGTGCTCAAGAACAAGACTCTCCTCTAGCCAAGCTGTTGCAGTACAGCTAAAGCACTGGCATCTATTCCGACAATGTGGAAAACTGCCCAGGTATGTCCTGCCCACAAAAAGCAGGACAAATCCAATCCAGCTAATTACTGCCCCATCAGTATACTCTCAATCATCGACAAAATGATGGACGGTTTCATCGACAGTGCTATCAAGTAGCACTTACTCACCAGTAACCTACTCACTCAGTTTGGATTCTCCCAAAACCACTCAGCTCCAGACTTCATTACAGCCTTGGTCCAAACATGGACAAAAGAGCTGACTTCCAGAGGTGAGGTGAGAGTGACTGCCCTTGGCATCAAGGTAGCATTTGACCGAGTGTGGCAACAAGGAACCCTAGTAAAATTTAAGTCAATGGAAAACAGGTGGAAAACTGTCCACTGGCTCGAGTCATACTTAGCAAAAAGGAAGATGGTGTGATTGTTAGAAGCCAATCATCTCTGCCCCAGGACATTGCTGCAGGAGTTCCTCAGGGCAGTGTCCTAGGCCCAACATCTTCTACCGCTTCATCACTGGCCTTTCCTCCATCAGAAGGTCAGAAGTGGAGATGTTCACTGATGATTGCACAGTGTTCAGTTCCATTCACAACTCTGCAAATAATGAAGTAGACCCACATGCAGCAAGACCCGGACAACATTCAGGCTTGGGCTGATAAGTGGCAAGTAACATTCACGCCACACAAGTGCCAAGCAATGACCATCTCCAACAAGCAAAAGTCTAACCAGCGCCCCTTAACATTCAAAGGCATTACTTTCATCAATTCCTCCACCATCTACAGCCTGGGGCTCAGCAGTGACCAGAAACGTAACTGGACCAGCCATATAAACACTGTGGCTACAAGAGCAGGCCAGAGGTTGGGTATTCTGAGGCGAGTTTCTCACCTCCTGACTCCCCAAAACTTTTCCACCAACTTCAAGGCAGGAGTGTGATGGAATACTCTCCATTTGCCTGGATGAGTGCAGCTCCAACAACACTCAAGAAACTCAACACCATGCAAGACAAAGCAGCCCGCTTAATTGGCATGCCATCCATCACCTTATACATTCACTCCCTCCACTTCTGACACACCGTGGCTGCAGTATGTACCATCTATTATGAGCTACATGGCAAAGGTGACCGATAAATAGAGGGACCCTTGTTCCAAATGATACAAGGTTGACCCATATTGGAGACAGTGACTTAACTTTATTCTGCACAATCAAGACTTAATACATTACAGTATCAGAGCAGTAGTTTACAGAGAATAATTGAGACTTATATTACCCAGTTATCCTGTGAGTAGGCGGCACCCTTTGTCTCCGGCGTCTCTCTCTCTCCCCGTCACCCGGGTGTCTCTTTGATTCGTCCTGAAATCTCTTATTCCTGAGATCTTCTACTACTAAAGTCTTCTACCAAGACCCCTATACTCTTACTCTCATCCAAAACTTGTGGAGTCCTCCTGAATTAATCATAAAGATGTCACATTCATAGCACCCTGGCTTATGCAGGCTTTTAGTCTTATGGCAATCTTACATCATCTGTTTTGGGCCATCAAGACTTATATCTGGTGTTAATGGCAATACAAGAAGAATATGCCTGCACAGGTTGAGATACAGCCCCTGCTGTTGGCCTTTGATTTTGGAATTCACTGCAGATGTTATAACATTCCACAGTGGCAGCCACACATGACCTTGCTTCCCAGGCTAACTGCACTTTGTGTCTCATCCTTATTGTTGGAAAATATCCAACCTTCACCCACAGCCTCACTATTCAACTATCGCAATCCTCTTTCTCACCCCTGGTTGTCTGGTTACAGCTAACTTACAGACTTTTAAGCATAAAAAAAATTACATGTTACATATAATTCAGGTTATTTTTGCATACAGATGATGATTACAAACTTCTACATTTAATCCGTTCACATGATTATAGATCTATTATTGATGCTTATAAGATATTCATGGTTATAAGGTATTAAAATAAGTGTTCTTATCTCAGTCTCTGGTATTCTATTAATTCTCTGTTTTGCTCACAGACTGACTGTCAGTCTGCTAGCAGGCCTTGTTGGAGTCTGCCTTTTTTGTATTTGTTCAAGCAGGCCCAATGCCTCTTTCTTCCATTTTAAAATCTAACCGGGTCTACCCAAGGCATATTACACTAGTTTAAAAGCATCAAAAATCCACGTGCATTGACTAACAGTTACATAATACAAGCTTAAACCTACAACTAATAATGCTTATTTCATTTCGTCCCTGAAAGCTAGTGAGGATCTGAAATGGAAATTTTGTAAGAGCATAAGAAATAAGAGCAGGAGTAGGCCATTTGACCCCTCGAACCTGTTCTGCCATTCAATAAGATCATGGCTGATCTGATCTTGACCTCAACTCCACTTTCCTGCCCGCTCCCCATAATCCTTGACTACCCTATTGTTCAAAAATCTATCTATCTCCACCATAATTATATTCAATGACCCAACCTCCACAGCTCTCTGAGCTAGAGAATTCCAAAGATTCACAACCCTCTGAGAGAAGAAATTCCTCCTCATCTCCGTTTATTCTGAAACTATGGCCCCTAGTTCTAGATTCCCCCATGAGGGGAAACATCCTCTCTGCATCTACCCTGTCAAGCCCTTTCAGAATCTTATATGTTTCAATAAGATCACACCTCATTCTTATAAACTCCAATGAGTATAGGCACAACCTGCTCAACCTTTCGTCATAAGACAACCCCTTCATCTCAGGAATCAACCTTCTCTGGTTGCACCTTCTCTGAACTGCCTCCAATGCAAGTATATCCTTCTTTAAATAAGGAGTCCAAAACTGCACGCAGGTCTTCAGGAGTGGTCTCACCAATGCCCTGTACATTACATCTCCCTTGCAATAAAGGGCAACATTTTATTTGCCTTCCTAATTACTGCTTTACCTGCATGCTATCTTTTTGTGTTTCATGTACAAGGACCACCAGATCCCTCTGTACTACAGCATTTTATAGTCTCTCTCCATTTAAATAATAATTTGCTTTTTTATACTTCCTACCAAAGTGGATAACCTCACATTTTCCGCACATTATACTCCATCTGCCAAATTTTTGCTCATTCACTTAACCTAACTATGTCCCTTTGCAAATTATTTTCTGTCCTCGTCACAACTTGCTTTCCCACCTACCTTTGTATCATCAGCAAATTTGGCTGCATTATACTTGGTCTCTTCATCCAAGTCATTAATATGGACTGTAAGTGGTTGAGGCCTCAGCACTGATCCCTTTGGCACCCCACTAGTTACAGTTTGCCAACCTGAAAATGACCCATTTATCCTGACTCTCTGTTTTCTATTAGTTAGCCAATCCTCTATCCATGCGAATATATTACCCCCAACCCCATGAGCTCTTATCTTGTGCAGTAATCTGGCACCTTATATAATGCCTTTTGGAAATCCAAATACATTACATCTACTTATCCACCCTTTATCCACCCTGCTCGTTACATCCTCAAAGAATTCTAACAAAGTTGTCAAACATGCTTTCCGTTTCATAAAATCATGCTGACTCTGTTTGATTTTATTATGAATTTCTAAATGTCCTGCTAGGACTTCCTTCATGACGGACTCCAGCATTTTCCCAATGACAGATGTTAGGCTAACTGGTCTATAGTTTCCTGTTTTCTGTCTCCCTCCTTTCTTGAATAGTGGCGTTACATTTGCGGTTTTCCAATCCGCTCTCCAGAATCCAGTGAATTTTGTAGATTACAGCCAATGCATTCACTATCTCTGCAGCCACTTCTTTTAAGGCCCTGGGATGCAGGCCATAAGATCCAGGGGACGTCCACCTTTAGTCCCATTAGCTTGCCTAGTACTTTTTCTCTAGTGATAATGATTGTTTTAATTTCCCCCCCTCTCTAAAGCCCCTTGATTAACCATTATTATTGGGATGCCTTAGTGTCTTCTACCGTGAAGAAGGATACAAAATATTTGTTCAAAGTCTCTGCCATTTCCCTGTTTCCCATGATTAATTCCCCAGTCTCATCCTGTAAGGTACCAACATTTACTTTAGCTACTCTCATCCTTTTTATATACTTGTAGGAGGTCTTATTATCTGTTTTTAGCTTTCTTGCTAGTTTACTCTCATAATCTATCTTCGCTATTTTTTTTTACTCGATCTTTGCTGGTTTCTAAAAATTTCTCAACCCTCTGGTCTACCACTAAACTTTGCAACATTGTATGCCTTTGCTTTCAATTTGGTACCATCCTTAACTTGCTTAGTTAGCCATGAATGGGTCATCCTTCTCTTAGAGCCTTTCTTTCTCATTGGAATATAGCTTTGCTGAGAGTTATGAAATATTTCCTTAAATGTCTGCCACTACTTATCTACAGTCTTACCCTTTAATCTGTTTTCCCAGTCCACTTCAGGTAACTCTGTCTTCATACCTTTATAATTGCCTTTATTTAGGTTCAGGGCACTAGTTTGAGACCCAAGTTTCTCACCCTTAAATTGAATTTGAATTTGAAATTCTAACATGCTATGATCACTATTCCCTAGAGGATCCTTTATTATGAGATCATTAATTAATCCTGTCTCATTAAACATTACCAAATCTAAATTAGCCTGTTCCCTGGTTGGTTCCACTACATATTGCTCTAAGAAACCATCCCGAATACACTCCATGAACTTGTCCTCAAGGCTATCTTTGCCAATTTGATTTGACCAATCTATGTGAAGATTAAAATCGCCCATGATTATTGTAGTACCTTTCTTACACACATCCATTATTTCTTGATTTATATACTGTCCTACAGTGTAGCTACTGTTAGGGGGCCTATAGATTACTCCCACCAGTGACTTTGTTCCTTTATTTTTTCATATCTCCACCCCAACTGATTCTACATCTTGATCTTCCGAGCCAAGATCATTTCTCACTATGCACTGATCATTTATTAACAGAGCTACCCCATCTCCTATTCCTTTCTGCCTATCCTTCCGAAATGGGAAATACCCCTGAATTTTCAGTTCCCAGCCTTGTTCACCTTGCAACCACATCGCTGTGATGGCTATCACATCATGCCCATTTATTTCTATTTGTGCCGTCAACTCATTTATCTTGTTACGAATGCCACGTGCATTCAAATAAAGAGCTTTTAATTTTGTCTTTTTATCATATTTCCCTACTCTGACTTTACTTTCTGGTGCACTCTTATCTTTATACACTCTGTCCCTTCCTGTCACACTCTGGTGATCATTACCCTTACCGCTACCCTGCACTATTGCCTTTGCTTTTCTCTTTGACTTTTTAAATTTCTCCTCACCTTAACCCTCCGAATCTCAGGATTCTTACAAATGTAATGGTGATGGTGGATTACCAAGTGACTGCTGCTGGTGGATTATCAAGTGGTTGTTGGGTGTCATGAAACAGAAGTGCTCCGACTCCACCCCCTGTTTAAAGAGACACAATTCATCATAAAAGGGAAAACATTTGCAGGATTGTGGGGAAGGAGCGGGGGAGTGGAATTAGTTGGATGGTTCTGCTGAGGGACCAGCACGGGCACAGTGGGCTGAATGGCCTCCTTCTGTGCTGTATCATTCTGTGGTTCTATGGAGATTTAAATATTGAATTCTGTATAGTCCCTGGCCTGATGCCTGTTCTGTGCTGAGTTCGCTGATCTCACATTAGGGAGGAGAGTTAGGAATGTTACAATGGAATGTCTGTGTGCATGGACATCAAGACATCAGATGAGAACAGGATCAGGCTCGACTGTGATAGGCCTTTCGATTGAATATCCTGCTAACATTTAGGGGCCGAAATTGCCCCTTTGGTTAAGGCCTCTGGCCGGCGGAAAGTGTGGCCAGGGCTCGTAGCGAATGGCCGGTGAGTTTCTTGTCAATGGCCGTCGTTCACGCAATTGCCATCATGCATTTTTCCGGCGGTGAGCATATCCGCCCCACGCCCCCCTCACTTCCGCCCCGCTGCTGCCAAAGCTTCCTTAAGTGCGTCATCAGAGCGCACACCGCCGAGGACATGTCACATAAGTGAAATTCAGCGGAAAAAAATCTTGTGACTGCTTGATGGTGTCTTCGTTAGGTTTTTGTTTCGATACATAGTGCTTGCTCAAGTCTGCCAGTAGTGTTTAAAGGTGTGTTGTGTTTGGCAGCATTTTTTTTGGCAACTTTTTAAAGCATTTAGAGTAGCCTTGCTGACAGAGCGCTTGATTGACAGTGCTCAAGGCTCTTCCACAACAGGGAGCCATGATTGAGGAGGCTGGGCTTAGGGAGGAGATCGAAATGGGGGCAGTGCTGGCAGGACAATGCCTTCTGCATATTGTGCATGCCAGGGAGGCACGCAGGAGAAGGTGGCACCGCGTCCAACAGCTGGAGAGGCAGCGGGCAAAGGCCGCAGCTATCATGTTGGCACAGCATGGAGAAAGCCAGGGAGATGGCGAGAGAGGTCATAGAAACATAAAAACATAGAAAAATAGGTGCAGGAGTAGGCCATTCAGCTCTTCGAGCCTGCACCGCCATTCAATAAGATCATGGCTGATCATTCCTTCAGTACCCCTTTCCTGCTTTCTCTCCGTACCCCTTGATCGGCTTCACCGTAAGAGCCATATCTAACTCCCTCTTGAATATATCCAGTGAACTGGCATCAACAACTCTCTGCGGCAGGGAATTCCACAGGTTAACAACTCTCTGAGTGAAGAAGTTTCTCCTCATCTCAGTCCTAAATGGCATACCCCTTATCCTAAGACTATATCCCATGGTTCTGGACTTCCCCAACATCTGGAACATTCTTCCCGCATCTAAGTCCCGTCCCGTCAGAATCTTATATGTTTCTATGAGATCTCCTCTCATCCTTCTAAACGCCAGTGAATAAAGGCCCAGTTGATCCAGTCTCTCCTTATATGACAGCCCAGCCATCCCTGAAATCAGTCTGGTGAACCTTCGCTGCACTCCCTCAATAGGTCAGCCCAGAGAGCTGCAACAGGAAGGGCCTCAGCAAGGCCCTGTCTTCAGGAGGAGGAGGAGGTACATGGACCCGCCCCCCCCCTCCCCCCACACCACATACTGGGCCAGCAAGCCAGGAGGCAGCCTGCAGAGGAGGCAGATGCTGGGCAGCAGCAGCCTGCAAAGGCAGAGGCCCAACCAGACCAGGAGGGAGAAGGCAATGATGCAGCTGAGAGAGGAACGCGCCTGCACTGACGTGGTGGCAGATGGTCCTATCGGCAAAGGATCTAGCGACAGCAGTTCTCGTACAGGGACCTAACTGATGACCAGTGTCACCATAGACTGCGATTCCACAAGGACGTCGTCACGGAGCTCTGCAATCTCCTGCAGCCAGACCTGCAGCCACAAACAAGGTTGAGGACAGTCCTGAGCATCGCATGCAAGGTGACTATCGCCCTCAACTTTTATGCCACTGGATCCTTCCAAGCTGCAACAGAAGACATTTCCAACATCTCGCAGTTTGCCACGCATACATCCATAAGTGAGGTCACAGATGCTCTCTATAAGAGGAGGGGTGACTATATCTCCTTCCTTATGAGCAGGGAGAAACAGTTGGAGCGGCAGACTGGATTCCTGCACATTGCGGTCTTCCCCAGGGTCCAGGGGGCCATTGACTGCACCCACGTCACACTGAGGGCACCACAAAACATTGCCAAAATCTTCCAAAACCGCAAGGGATATCACTCCCTCAATGTACAGCTGGTGTGCAATCACAACCGCAAAATCATGGCAGTTGATGCCCGGTATTCTGGCAGCAGCAACGATTCTTTCATACTGCGGCATACTAGTGTGCCAGGTGTCTTTACTGGGCCTAATCAAAATTGTGGCTGACTCCTTGGAGACAAGGGCTACCCATTCTGCACTTGGCTGCTGACTCCCCTTCCCCCGCCCCACGACTGCTGCACAGCAATCGTACAATGACAGTCATTCAGCCACCGGGTGTATCATCGAGCACACCATTGGAATCCTGAAACAGAGGTTCTGATGCCTGGATTGCTCAGGAGGAGTGCTGCAGTACTCGTGTGAATGGGTGTCCCTATTCGTGGTCGTCTGCTGCATGCTTCACAACCTGGCAATCATGAGGGCACAACCATTGGAGGACGAAGCAGCAGCAGCACCTGAGGAGGAGGACTAGGAGGAGGAGGCGCAGGAGGAGGATAAGAATGCGGGTGGCCAGCCATGAAGGACGCAGCGTCGCCATGTAAATCCTGTAAAGGAAGCACAAAGCTATCTCATTGCTGCGTGTTTCCAATAAGCGAATGCGCACTTGAGCCTTCACCCGTGCATCTCCATGGGCAAATCTATGAGCCCTCTCACACAGCACTCCCCACAGTTAAATGAGAGATGTATACAAAGATTGCAAACCAAAATAAAGATTTATTAGACCCCAAACAATGGATCCACAAAACATACACTTTATCAATTATCTTCTTTATAACCCATCTTACGCATATCTATTCTTACACTACGCCATAGTATCTCCCCTGTGACTGCATCATGGCTCTGGCAAGGCTGCTCCGTGTCAGGAGAGGAAGCTACAGATGTCCTTCTTGGATGCCCTCGACCAGCTCTGGCCCTGGAAGCGCCAGCTAAGGACTGGGCCGCATCCTCCTCGGTGCCTTCAGTTGATATTGGTTGGGGCGATTCCATGGATGGCAGCAATGGCGGAGTGCCAGGTCTTGGCTCAGGACTGCTGTGATCCTGAGAGACCACACCAGGATCCTGGTTCGGTGACCCCACGGATCACCGGGGGCCTTCCGGTGCCACTCCCCCGGACCTGTACCTCAGCATCCCCACCAATCTGCTGAAGCACAGGTTTGTGGGTTGGAGTGGCACCGGAAGGCCCCCGGTGATCCGTGGTGGACCCAGCAGTGATGGCACTAGTCAGAGCTTGCGTGGCATCCAGCTGAGACTGCATGAGAGCAGACATAGTTTCGATGCCACCAGAGACGACAGCACTAAGATGCTCCGTGGCCCGTTGCCCAGAGTGCATAAGCCCCAACATTGATGGGCTCGTCTGAGTCCTCTGCATCAGAACTCATGTGTGCACTTGCCAGCCCTTACCCCCGCCCGCACCCCCCCTCCCCCAGAGAGATGGCAGCCAAAGTTCCCTTAGCACTTGACCATTCTGCAGCCCGCTAGGCCCCGGTGCATCACCCAGTGCAGACCCCTTTCCTAAATCTACCTGACCTGAGCGCGTACTCCCAGCATCTGATCTGGCGCGTGCAAGTGTAGGAAGCAGTGACGTGGTGCTGGCAGCAGTGTCCCCCTCACATGGTATTGGAGGTAATGTATTGAAGTGGATAGCGAACGGGTTGGCAGATAGGAAGCAAAGAGTGGGAATAAACGGGTCCTTTTCAGAATGGCAGGCAGTGACTAGTGGGGACCCCAGCTATTTACAATATACATTAATGATTTAGACGAAGGAATTGAATGTAATATCTCCAAGTTTGCAGATGACACTAAGCTGGGTGGCAGTATGAGCTGCGAGGAGGATGCTAAGAGGTTAGGTGAATGGGAAAATGCATGGCAGATGCAGTATAATGTGAATAAGTGTGAGGTTATCCACTTTGGTAGCAAAAACAGGAAGGCATAATATTATCTGAATGGTGACAGATTCTTAAAAGGGGAGGTGCAACAAGACCTGGGTGCCATGATACATCAGTCATTGAAGGTAGGCATGCAGGTACAGCAGGCAGTAAAGAAAGCTAATGGCATGCTAGCCTTCATAGCGAGGGGATTTGAGTATAGGAGCAGGGAGGTCTTACTGCAGTTGTACAGGGTCTTGGTGAGACCACACCTTTATTATTGTGTGCAGTTTTGGTCTCCTAATCTGAGGAAGGACATTCTTGCTATTGAGGGAGTGCAGCGAAGGTTCACCAGACTGATTCCCGGGATGGCAGGACTGACATATGAAGAAAGACTGGATCGACTGGGCTTATATTCACTGGCATTTAGAAGAATGAGAGGGGATCTCATAGAAACTTATAAAATTCTGACGGGATTGGACAGGTGCAGGAAGAATGTTCCCGATGTTGGGGAAGTCCAGAACCAAGGGTCATAGTCTAAGGATAAGGGGCAAGCCATTTAGGACCGAGATGAGGAGAAACTTCTTCACTCAGAGAATTGTGAACCTGTGGAATTCTCTACCACAGAAAGTTGTTGAGGCCAGTTCGTTAGATATATTCAAAAGGGAGTTAGATGTGGCCTTTATGGCTAAAGGGATCAAGGGGTATGGAGAGAAAGCAGGAATGGTGTACTGAAGTTGCATGATCTGCCATGATCATATTGAATGGTGGTGCAGGCTTGAAGAACCGAATGGCCTACTCCTGCACCTATTTTCTATGTTTCTATGTTTCCTCGCCCTCATCGGACATGCTGGCAATATCTGCCATGGCTTGACGGGTGTCCTCCTGACTCTGGCTGCCAGTCTCCTCAAGGGTGTCCATCTCGCTGTGGCTCACACTCGGGGTCTCATCTGCAATCCTAAATGAGACAAGGATAGGGTAAGGCTTTCGACAAGGTCCCACACAAGAGATTAATGTGCAAAGTTAAAGCACATGGGATTCGGGGTAGTGTGCTGACATGGATTGAGAACTGGTTGTCAGACAGGAAGCAAAGAGTAGGAGTAAATGGGGACTTTTCAGAATGGCAGGCAGTGACTAGTGGGGCCCCAGCTGTTTATACTGTACATTAATGATTTAGACGAGGGGATTAAATGTAGTATCTCCAAATTTGCGGATGACACTAAGTTGGGTGGCAGTGTGAGCTGCGAGGAGGATGCTATGAGGCTGCAGAGCGACTTGGATAGGTTAGGTGAGTGGGCAAATGCATGGCAGATGAAGTATAATGTGGATAAATGTGAGGTTATCCACTTTGGTGGTAAAAACAGAGAGACAGACTATTATCTGAATGGTGACAGATTAGGAAAAGGGGAGGTGCAAAGAGACCTGGGTGTCATGGTACGTCAGTCATTGAAGGTTGGCATGCAGGTGCAGCAGGCGGTTAAAAAAGCAAATGGCATGTTGGCCTTCATAGTGAGGGGATTTGAGTACAGGGGCAGGGAAGTGTTGCTACAATTGTACAGGGCCTTGGTGAGGCTACACCTGGAGTATTGTGTACAGTTTTGGTCTCCTAACCTGAGGAAGGACATTCTTGCTATTGAGGGAGTGCAGCGAAGGTTCACCAGACTGATTCCCGGGATGGCGGGACTGACCTATCAAGAAAGACTGGATCAACTGGGCTTGTATTCACTGGAGTTCAGAAGAATGAGAGGGAACCTCATAGAAACGTTTAAAATTCTGACGGGGTTAGACAGGTTAGATGCAGGAAGAATGTTCCCAATGTTGGGGAAGTCCAGAACCAGGGGACACAGTCTAAGGATAAGGGGGAAGCCATTTAGGACCGAGATGAGGAGGAATTTCTTCACCCAGAGAGTGGTGAATCTGTGGAATTCTCTACCACAGAAAGTTGTTGAGGCCAATTCACTAAATATATTCAAAAAGGAGTTAGATGAAGTCCTTACTACTAGGGGGATCAAGGCGTATGGTGAGAAAGCAGGAATGGGGTACTGAAGTTGCATGTTCAGCCATGAACTCATTGAATGGCGGTGCAGGCTAGAAGGGCCAAATGGCCTACTCCTGCACCTATTTTCTATGTTTCTATGTTTCTAAGGTGGTGCATTGCACCATGCAGCAAGCAACTTGCACACAAGCATAAGCAATTGCCAGGGAGGCGATTGCATGTTCAGAGAGAGATGGCATTGGACAAGGCCTTCACTTACCTATGCTGCCCCCAGCAGGATCGGCACGACCGCGGCCACAGGGAAGCCAACAGGTGGGTCCACTAGCCGCTGCACCCTCTCCTCTATATCAGTGAGCTGTGTGTTTCGGACTCGGCCCCACCAGCCCTCTATTTGCTGGGGACGTTTGTGGGAGACCTTGGCCTACAAAGCAAAGAAGGATTGCTGAGTAGCACATATACACATGCCTCAGCACTCAAATGGTGCCTCAGTGACTGTCTAGGGCTAGACTTTCCACTTCACATCGCTGGGCTAGTGCCTATATATCACCCAAAACGGCCTGCTATCGCCTATTTTGACTGAAAAGTGGAAAGTTGGGCTGGAACATCGGCGAAAAATTGTCCCCCCAACTTTCGGCTCATATTGCCGAGGTGATCGCCCGCACATTGCTGGGTGCAACTTTCGGCACAATACCGGCACATTGCTGGGCTGATCGCTCGCCGTGTACAGCGCTGGAGAATAGTTGCTTTTCCCGTGCCTTCCTCACAGAACTCAGCCCTACGAATGCCATTTTGGACGTCGGAGGAAGGGAGGAGGCTGCTAAAACAAGGGGCTTATAATTTGTGAATTATTTAAGGGTCTTTTACAGATAAATCCACTCACATTTATACTTATAATTATAATTATATTTGCATTTATTTTAGTAGATTGGGCAGTTTAGTAGTAGAAAGGGCATTTATATTAACAGTGATAGTATATGATAGTGATGGGGCCTGTAGCTTCTCTGCCATTACTTGTAACTGCTCACATGCTGGCGTCTGAAAGCGCCAATCGAAGAGGTGGCAAAGTAATGCGGAGGTGGAGGAAGCAAACGTACAGCCGACAAACGTACAGGGAAAAGCAATCTTATCTCAACTTGTCTGAAAACGCCTGTCTCAGGAGGCTGCATTTCTGGAAGGAGGTCATCGATGAGATATGCCAGCTCATCAAGGGGGATCTGCAGCCTACCAGCACGATCAGGACCGCACTGCACATTGAGATAAAGTTACTGCGGCACTATCCTTCTACACATCTGGATCCTTTCAGGCTTCAGCTGTTGACATCTGTGGTATCTCTCAGCACGCCACACACTACTCCATTTGACAGCTGAATGAAGCCCTTTACGCTCGCAGGATGGACTTTATAAGCTTCCGTATGACAAGAGAGGCACAGACCGGGAGGGCTTTGAGTTTCGCGTGAATAGCAAACTTCCCCAAGGTGCAGGGAGCAATAAACTCCACACACATTGCCCTGAAAGCTCCTTTACAGAACCCAGAGGTGTTTCATAACCGAACGGGATTCCACTCCCTGAATGTGCAGCTCGTTGTTGACCACAACCAAATTATCATGGCAGTAAATGTTACATTTCCAGGCAGCATCCATGATGTGCACATCTTGCATGAGAGCGCTATCCCTGACCTGTTTGTCTGTCAGCAAGAAGGTCATGGTTGGTTGCTGGGGGATAAAGGATATGGCCTTGTCAGTTGGCTCATGAACCCCCTGCATAATCCCCTGATGGAAGCCGAGAAGCGTTACAACGAAAGCCACATAGCTACATGCAGCATCGTCGAAAAGACAATTTGAGTGCTCAGGTGCCTGGACCACTCTGCTGGCAGCCTACATTACCACTCTGAGCAGGTTGCATAACTTAGCTGTAAGGAGAGGACGCCAAATGCCAGATGGGGCTGCCGGTCCACCGCAGGAAGGAGTGGAGGCGTAAGAGGGCAGACGACGAGGAGCAGGAGGAGGAGGAGGTTGGTGAGGACCTCGGGGAGGACAATCAGCCTGGTGATGAATCCATGGTCCCACCGCACCCTCCCGCCCCACCCCGCCGCCAGAAGACTGGAGAAACCCCGTGGGCGTTACGTGGCTGCAAAGTTGTTGTGCCAGCAGCTCATAAATGAACGCTTTGCATGAACTTACATTGGGGACAGTCACAGTTACAGTTACGGTTAGACAACAGTTGCATTTGCGTTGAGTTACGTTTTAGCCTTGCTAATGCCCATCATGAGTCACTGGCCTAGAAGGTGGGTTGCATGGAGCCTGTTTTTCAGGCACTACATGACCTACTAAGGCCCCAAAAAGGCAGCAGGAAGTGCGCACACACTTCCAGCTGGAGGTGCGGCATCTGCCATATTGGGTAAGGATAAACAATGACGTCCTCTACCCATGCCTGAAGCAGGAACTAGACCTTTTGCAAATGCAAATCAGGGGCCTAATGCCTGCTTAAGGTCCCCGCTACAACATTGGTTTGCCTTAATGTATCCAGCACCATCGTAGACAGCCCTACCAAAAACCTGTAACAACAAAAGTAATTTATCTCAATGTGGAGCAGGAGTGCTCCTTGTGACCCCACATTAAAGGACCTTCCCAATTGCTGCCACCCCTGCCCTTCCCCCGGCCCCAGGAACCCCGACTCCCGATCCTCGCTCTCTGATCTCCCACTCCAAGCTCCGATCACCTGCCCCGCAACTCCAGGCCCCCCAACCCTCGCATCCTCCTCCACAACCCCCATCCTCGATCGGACCCATGTACCTGAAGGCCACTGCGGTGCTAGCCACGGCCTGATTTTTCTCAGTTTTCTTTACTCTTTGATGTGCTGAAGCGCGACGCAGGCTATATGACAAAGAGGTCCAAAGCCCAATATCATGGCCACCTCGGACCTCACCATGAGCCCAAAAGTGCCACTCCCAAATATTTAGGTCACTGCTTTAAGAGAGGAGGAAATAGAGTAGAAAATAAGGAGGAAATAGATAAGTCATTGTGATTTAATTGGTCCCTTGAGGGAAGTGTATCTGATAATCAGAAATGGGAATAATGCAATTTTGAAACTAGACTCTGAGAAAAGTGAAAAAGCCAGAGTGCATGACCTTCATAAACAAACCTCTGTTCCTGTAAATCACCAGCACCAACTGAGAAACGAAACAGAAACTAAACAATGCAGATGTTAGTAAGTTAAAGTACTGTTGTGTTACAGGAATATTACTAACTCCAAAACAAGATTTGATGAGGCACCAGCTTCATGAAAAAATCTATTTCAATTTATTTTTGCATGTTTGCAAATATGAAACAATGACATGACTTTGAAACATGCCACTTGCACCGTCTGCCACAAAATGATTCACGGCTCTGACCCCTATCCAACATAGGAAAGAGTTTGCCACGTTCTCAAGAAGATAATACACCTTTAAACAAAGTAACATTATTCTTTCTTACATTGGTGGATTGATGGAACATAAATATTAACTCGCAGAGACCTGCAAAATATTTGCGGTCAAATTAGTATCTTTATTGCAAGAGTCATTGTTTAGAATGCTATCATCCCCTCCCTTGGTCCGCCCTTCCTCCCTCCCGCTCTCCCCTCTCTCTCCCTCTCCCACATCCATTCCTTTCCCCCTCCTTCCTTCCCCCCTCATCCCTCCCTCTCTACCCGTCCCTCTCTCCCCCTCCCTCTACCCCCTCTCTCTTCCCTCTCCCCCTCCCTTGCTCTCTCGCTTTCCCTCAACCCCTCCACCCATCCGCCTCCCCCTCTCCTGCTCTATCTCCCCTCCCTCTCTCTCCCCTCTCCCTCACTCTCTCTTCCCTCCCGCTCTCCCCCTGCCTCTCTCCCCATCCCTCTCCCCCCACCCTCCCCCACTCCCTCTCTCTCCCCTCCCCTGCTCCCTCTCTCCCCACTCTCTCCCCTAGCCTTCTCCCCCCTCTCCCTCCCACCCCTCCCTCTCTCCCTCCCTCTTCCCTACCTCTCTCCCTCCCTCTTCCCTTCCTCTCTCCCTCCCTCTTCCCTTCCTCTCTCCCTCCCTCTTCACTCCCTCTCTCCCTCCTCCCCCTCTCTCTCTCTCCCTCTCTCTCTCGCTCACTCCCCTTCCCTCTCTCCCTCCCCATCCCTCTCTCTCTTCCCCTCCCTATTCCCGCTCTCCCTACCTCCCTCTCTCCCTCCCCTCTCGCTCACCCCTCCTTCCCTCTCTCCCTCCCCATCCCTCTCTCCCCTCCCCACGCTATCTTCCTCCCCTCCAATCCACCTCTCCCTCTCTCTCCCCTACCTCATGCCCCTCTCAACTTTCCCCTCACTCCCTCTCTCCCCCTCCCTTCATCTTTCTTCCCCACACCCTCCCTCCCTCTCTCACCCACTCCCCCTCTCTCCATCTCTCTCACACCCTCTCCCTCCCTCTCACCACCCTACCCCTCTCTCCCTTGCTTCCTTACCCTCGCTCCCTCTCTCCCTCCTGCTCTCCCTCTGTTAAGTCTTGGATAAAGAGTCAGACTAGATACTGCAAGCTCAAAGTAGGTGTGACTATAGTCCTTTATTAAAGATCACAGAGTGCCTCTCCAGCCTGTGAGGCCTCCTTATATACAGGTGCTCCCAAGGGATTGTGGGATCCCTTGGTACTCCAAGGGATAAGCCCTCAGGTGGTTAGACATGGTAATTACAGGTTTACATACATAACACCCTCCCCCTCCCTCCCGACCCCTTTCCTCCCTCTCTCCCCCCCCTCGCTCTCTCTCCCCTCCAATTCTGCCTCCCACCTCCTTCCCTCTCGCCCTCCCTCTTTTGCTCTCTCCCTCCCTTCTTCTTTCTCATGCTCCCCCTCCCTCCCTCTCTCCCTCCCCCTCACTCTCTTTCTCCCTCCCCCTCCCCCTCGCTCCCTCTCTCACTCCCTCCCTCTCTCCCTCCTCCCTCTATCCCTCCCTCCTCCTCCTCTCCCTCTCTCTCACCCCTCCCCCTCCCTCCCCTCACTCCCCTTCCCCCTCCCTCCCGCTCTCTCCCCTCCCCCTCACTCCCTCTCTCCCCCTCCCTCTCTTCCCGCCTCCCTCCCTCTCCCTCCCTCTCTCCCCCATCCCTTCTCTCCCCATCCCTTTCCCCCCTTCCCCTTCCCTCCCCCTCTCCCTCTCCCTCTCCCAAAGATTAACCCTCCCTCCAAACCCCTAACTCCACCTTCCCTCTCTCCCCATCCCTCCCTCCCTCACCCCTCTCTCCTCCACCCTCTCTGTCATGTATGTACTTTTTGGATCACTAGCCACTAGATGGCATCACTGTTGGAGGCCATTGGGCTGCACCCACGTGTGTGCAGCCCAAGTATAAAAGGCCAGCCATTTTGTATATTAGTCACTTTGGGCCTTAATAAAGCAGAGCCAAGGCTATATTTCTTGGAGTTAAACAGTACTCAGTCTAACAGTTATTGCATTTGGCGACGAGGCAACGAGAACCTTTGCATGCAAAAATGAGCACAATTAGATTGTTGGAGTGATTTGTGGAAAGAGAAGATTGGGCAGACTTTGAGCTTGTTCTTCGAGGCCAACAAAATGGAGGAGGTTGGCAAAGCAGATCGGCGCCGGGCGGTGTTCCTCACGGTTTGCGGTCCAAAAATTTATGGTGTGGTAAAGAATCTACTCCTGCCTGTGCGTCCAACAGTCAAGACGTATGAAGAATTGTGTACATTGGTACAGGACCAGCTTAAGCCAAACGAAGGCATCATCAACTCGAGATACAGATTTTACACGCACGTTCGCTCAGAGGGCCAGAATGCGGCGGAATTCGTTGCCGACCTGAGACGTCTAGTGGGACCGTGTAAGTTCGGGGCTGTGTTGGCAGACATGCTGCAGGACTCCTTTGTAATCAGCATCAACCACAAGGTGATCCTGTGTAAACTACTTGCGGTGGAGACGTTGGACTTGAACAGGGCCATCACGATCGGTCAGTCATGCATGATGACGGATAGAAGTCTAAAGCAGATATCAGTGAAAAATCAAAACTCGGTAAGTATTGTAAATATGATTGATTCGGCGTTCGGCAGAGCGGCACATGGCAGGGCCTACCCGACTGAGTACGCGAAACCTGTGGCTACCCAAAGTCTGCCAGCGGGAATGCATCTGATTTCTCCGTGTTGGCGTTGTGGGGGAAATCACTGGCACCAGCAGTGCCGATTTAAGCAATATAGTTGCAAAGGCTGTCTGAGAGTGGGGCATCTCCAGTGCAAGTGTCTGCAAATGAGCAAACGTACTGCAACACACCACGTGGAGGATGATGGTCAGACTAGCGCGGATCCGGATACGCAATCCGAGATACCAGAGGAGGAAATGTATGGACTGTACTCGTTCCTAACTAAGAGAAAACCGATAATGATCAACGTGAAATTTAATGGGGTGCCGGTATCGCTGGAACTGGACACTGGGGCGAGTCAATCGATAATAAGCCAGAGGGCATTCGACAAGCTGTGGGATACTAAGGCTATGAGGCCCAGGCTGAGTCCAGTCAATGCCAAGTTGCGCACGTACACCAAAGAACTCATAACGGTGATTGGCAGTGCCACAACTAAAGTGTCTTATGACAGTGCGGTTCACGAGTTACCGCTATGGATTGTCCTAGCAATGGTCCAACGCTGTTCGGCAGGAATTGGCTTGAAAAAACTCAAATGCGACTAGAACGACATCAAGGTGTTGTCGTTGGAGGAAGATACATGTGCCCAAGTATTGAGCAAGTTCCCCTTGCTGTTCGAACCAGGCAACTTCACGGGAGCCAAGGTACAGATCCATGTGGACTCGGATACAAGACCCGTCCATCATAAAGCTCGGGCAGTTCCGTATATGATGAGGGAGAAGGTCGAAATCGAACTGGACAGACTCCAGCGTGAAGGGATCATATCACCGGTTGAATTTAATGAATGGGCCAGCCCCATTGTTCCTGTGCTGAAAAGTGATGACACAGTCAGAATCTGTGGAGACTACAAGGCTATGATCAACAGGGTTTCAAAACAGGATCAGTGCCCGTTACCGAAGGCTGATGACTTGTTTGCACCACTAGCCGGGGGGAAGTCGTTCACCAAACTGGACTTGACATCGGCCTGCATGACACAGGACCTGGTCGAGGTGTCGAAGAGAATTACGTGCATTAACACGCATAAAGAACTGTTTATTTATCACAGGTGGCCTTTTGGAATTCGCTCGGCTGCAGCAATATTTCAGAGGAACATGGAGAGTCTACTGAAGTCTGTTCCCAGAACCATCGTGTTCCAAGATGACATCCTGATCGCAGGTCATGACTCCGTGGAACATCTGAACAACCTGGAAGAGGCTCTACATCGTCTGGACAATGTGGGATTCAGACTGAAACGCTCGCTGTACGTCTTCATGGTACCAGAGGTCGAATTCCTGGGGAGGAAAATTGCTGCTGACGGCATCAGGCCCACGGACATGCAGGAAACATATGGATCAGACAAAGCTGTGGCACACAGACGAACCGGAACAGTCGGAGGAAGAGACAATCGATGACCAACCAACCTACCCCCAGTCATCAGAGGACTCAGTGGTCATCAGTGAATCGGGCACAGACGAACCGGAACAGTCGGAGGAAGAGACAATCGATGACCAACCAACCTACCCCCAGTCATCAGAGGACTCAGTGGTCATCAGTGAATCGGGACTTTCAATCACTGACATGTTCAATGAAAATGGACTTTAATCCCTGACATGGCCATTGCCACTCCCACCAGGTCAGCTACCCAGCCACCAGTCACAACAGACTCTGAACACTCACCCAAGGCTGGAGTTGAACTGAGACGGTCAACCTGGGAGCGTAAAACACCAGACCGTCTCAATTTGTAAAAGACTGTGTTAATATCTCAGAGGGGGATATTGTCATGTATGTACTTTTGGGATCACTAGCCACTAGATGGCATCACCATTGGAGGCCATTGGGCTGCATGCACTGTTTACAACCCAAGTATAAAAGGCCAGCCATTTTGTGTATTAGTCACTTTGAGCCTTAATAAAGCAGAGCCAAGATCATACCTCAGTACTCTCTCCTCTCTCTACCACTCTCCTCCTCTCTCCTCCCCTCCCCTGTCTGCCCCCTCTCCCCCTCTCTCTCCCCCTCTCCCTCTCTCCCTCCCCCTCCCTCTCTCTCCCCTCATACTCTGCCCCCCCTCCCTCCCTCCTTCTCTCTCATGCTTCCCCTCCCTCCCTCTCTCCTTCCCCTCACTCGCTTTCTCCCTCCCCCTCTCTCACTCCCTCCCTCCTCCTCTCCCTCTCTCTCACCCTTCCTCCCTCTCTTTCCCTTCCCCTTCCCTCCCTCCCTCTCCCTCCCCCCCTCTCCACCCCCTCTCTCCCTGCCTCCCTCCTTCTGTACACCCTCCCTCCCTCTCTCACCTCGCTCTCCCTCTCCATTCTCCCTCCCTCCTCCCTCTCCCCCTCCCTCCTCCCCCTCCCACTCCCTCTCCCCCCTCCCCCCTCCTTCTGATCCCTCCTTCTCTCTACCATACTCCCTCTATCTCCACCTCTCTCTCTTTCCCCCACTACCTCTCTCTCCCCCCACTCGCTCTTTCTCCCCCCCCTCCGTCCCCCTGCCCCCCGCCCTGCCTCCCTCCCTGTGACTCCGCTGTGACTGGAAACACCACATAACGATTGTGGCATAGATGCTCTTAAACCTTTGCATGAGAGATCAATTGAAATATATTTTTTACAGGGGAACATGAACCTGTTGGTCAGGCGTTTATTGGTGTAAATGACCACCCACATTCCAAGAATGAATATAAAAAGGTCAAAAGATGTCCCTGAGCTTCAGTGTTCAGAAATGGCTGTAACAGTTACTGTGCTGAAAATAATTTGTTACTTTTGGTCGACAGCAATTTAATTAACACAAGGGAACAGCGTATATAAAAAGACTGTGTGACTTATATCCTAGACTGGCTTATCATCTGCAAAATAGGCTTGTAGCTGCATTGTGCAATGTCATTTGATTGGCAGAGAAGGTTGTTATTTTCCGGGACTGTTGAAGGGACTTTCCAGTCAGATTTATACTCAGTGTTTCAGCACAAAAGTTACACTTTGCAGCTTGCAAGATGTCAACCGAACAAGAACAAACAGAGAAACGTTATGATCCAGACGATCGTACTCTGAAATTTGTGAAAAGGAAGGATGAAATCACAGGTAAATGCAAATATATATATATTATATTGTGTAGAGTATTGTTGCTTTTACAACAGAATTTACTGCTAAAGTCACCAGCTTTTACCTGCAAGATATACAGTCATGGACTAACATGATATGTGCTTTTTAAAATTGCTGTTATAAGATTTTTGGTTTGGGTAGACCTTGTTGTGCTTTCAGGGTGTGGCCTGGCTTTATCTGAACATTAGCCGACTTCCTGTGTACCGTGTACGACTGTACTGATATACTCAAATATACTGGGGAGAAACTAGTAAAGTATTTAAACTATTCAATGCTTTGTCTTGTACATGCAAGATTTAAACATTTTTTATTGACATCCACAAATTTCAAATGCTAGCATAATTATGGTACAGACAAGGTCTCACTCCCAGGAGTGTACAGAGAAGTCTAAAATAGCTGTGCAGAGTTGAATTGAACTGTGCAGAGCCTTTGCTAATGTTGATTCAAGATTACAAACTAAACACAGACAATTTGTGACAGCTTTATTTTCTTTGTTCCTCTCTCATATTTCAATCTGAGGAAATTAGAAGTGTACTAATTAAAATGTCTGTGGTGACTAATAAATTAACATTTTGAAGGAATTATAATAAAATTCCAACAAAGGATTCTGAATTTTGGAAGCCACAATTGTCAATTTTTGCGAGATTCTACTGCAGTGAGAAAAGTAACAACCCCACTTGGAAAATAAAGTAACAAATATGAAAGTCTACATTGCACAATGGTGATGGCAATCGTACATTCACACTTTCAGTTTCACAACTCCAGTTACCAGATAAAAAATAAAACCTCGCACCATAGATTAAACATTGTTTTATTATTTCCTTTAAAAAGTTCGGGGCCGAAATTGCCCCTTCCCTTAAGGCCTGTTACTGTCAGAAATCGGCAGCCACGCTGCAGAGTGCAATGGCTGCCGTTTTTTCATGCAATGGCCACCATTTTTAACATTCCTCTGGTGGTACCCCAGCGGTGACCTGCTCCCCTCCTACTGCTCCACTGCTGCCGATCCATCCTAAGTGCGTCATCAGAGTGCACACCGCCAATGTTCCTCTCCCCAACAGCGAAATTCCACCGAAAAAATCTTTCTCCCACTGGGTGGTGCCAAAAGCTGCTTTTTTTAGGCGGTGCAGTGAACCTGTGGCCTTCTAAAATGGCGGTGCCCCTTCCATTAAAGGGGAGGATGCACTGCTGCTGCTGCCGCCATGTTTTTTTGTTTTGTCAGCCGGCTGCCATGTTGGACTGACAATTATGCCCACGGGTTCAGCGGGGCCAACAACAGGCAGCCTGGCACCCCACCTTGGTGGCCCAGTGGACCGAACTTTAAAAATTGCTCAGGATCTCCCCTTTAAGTCAACACCGTGATGGCTGACAGTGACGGCCACTCTGCACCCCCCTCCCAACCTCTGCCCCTCTCGTGTGCTCACCGCCGCATATCCACCCCCATTATGACCGACTTCCGGTCCACCGAAAAAAAAGCCAAAGAGCGAAATTTCACTCGAGGGCACCGAATCCACCGCGGCGGTGAAAACACTAGAAATGGGGTGCAGCGCCCCGTTTCCAGCGGGGGCCAATTTTGACACCTTAATGTCAAGTTTTACTCCACAGCAAAAAATGTAATCCATACTGATTTTGAAGAATGTGTCATTAGTCTGACCCACATTAATAATAACTTTTTTTCTCAATGCCAATAGCCATTCATTCCAGAGTTTCCAACAATGATTGGATATAAGCCTGGAGGTTTCATCACATGACCTCTAACTGGCCGGTCAAACAGCCTTTATTCCCATCGCTAATATTTTTATATCTGATAAACAAATGTGTTCAAAGAAAGTCAAAATAAACACAACATTTTTCAGTGCCCCTATGATTTTTCTACTGGGTTGCTCACAGCAATGCCTAAGAGATTCATCTTTAATTCTTGGAGACTCCAGGACAATCCTGGAGGGTTGACAACACTAATACAGTCCCTTTATTCCACCCCCCTCCTAACTGAAGGGCTATCAGCCAGGCAACCTGTACAACATGCTGCAAAAAATGGCAATCATGAGAACATAAGAAATAGGAGTGGGAGTAGGCTATATGGCCCCCCGAGCCTGTCCCGCCATTCAATAAGATCATGGCTGATCATCGACCTCAACTCCACTTTCCCGCCCGATCTCCATATCCCTGATTCCCCTAGACTCCAAAAATCTATCTATCTCAGCCTTGAATATACTCAGAGGGGCCAAAATTGCCCCCGGACTAAGAGTAGGCGCATTACCGATCTTTAAGATTTTTCTCCGTCTCAATCCAAGGGGCAGATTTTGCAAAGATTTTCACCTTTGTTTTGTATTTTCAGTCAGTCCCCTTCAGTTAAAGGGGTGGGCCGCTGCGAACTCTGCTGTTAGTTTAGTTAGGCCCACTGGGCCAGCAGTGAGGGTTTCGACCGGGCCAGAGGCCTAGTACCCAAGAGTGGGTGCCGGCTGCCTGTTGGCGGCCCGGCCGAACCCGTGGCCACCATTGTCGGACCAACCTCGCAGTCGGCCGACAATTAAAATAAAATGGAAGCACCGGCAGCACGCCCTCCACTTTAAGGGCGGACGCAACGCCCAGGCACACACAGCTTCCCACAGGGGAAAGCTGTCAGTGGCACCGACCGGCGGTCACTCCGCTGCCGTGGGGCAATTTCCCACGGGGCATTTTCCTGCGGGGGTCGGAAAGGGGTCACCGCCGGGCAGTGTGGGGTCGCGCATGTCCGACAGGCAGCAGCACACGCGGCATGGAAACCCTCTTAGAGATGGTAATGGATCTTAAGGAGGGATGCAATTTCGGCCCCAGAGACTCAGCATCTACAGCCTCTGGGCCAGAAAATTCCACAGATTCACAACCCCCTGAGTGAAGAAATTCCTCCTCACCTCTGTCTTAAATGGCCTACCCCTTATCCTGAGACTGTGTCCCCGAGTTCGCGAAACTCCAGCCAGGGGAAACAACCTCTCAGCATCTACCCTGTCAATCCCCTTCAGAATCTTGTATGTTTCAATGAGATCACCTCTCATTCTTCTAAACTCCAGAACCCATTCATTGAACATTGGTGGAAAAATTCCTTCAATTGTGCATTTTCTTTGAGAATATTCGCAGCTATTTTAGAAGTTTGGAAGCCATTTTAAAATTGGATAGGAGCAATAGCACAAACAAAGTTTAGTAGATAAGTACCATTTGATGTTTGGTTCTCATGCCTATCTTCAAGTCAAGATTTCCATCAAATATAAGAGTCCCTGTTGGTCGAGGAGTCTGTTTTCTGACCTGCACTTTACATACTAGCAATTTGGCAGTTGGCCCTTTCCTAAGCACTCTTTGAAAAGTGACTGTGCTACTTGTTATTTCAGGAGATGATGAACCCAATATTTTGCGAGCCGAGATGTCCTGCAAACATGCAGTAGATCCAAACACACTGACTGGTTGGTGTCGCAGTCTCCTAGATCAGGTAAGCATTTTTGATTTTTTTTAATGCAGCCTAGTAAATTTAAAGGAACTATATATCTGTGTAAAAATATGAATGAAACATATTGTCATCCCCCTGCAGTACTGCTTTTTAAATATTTTTTTAATTTAGATTTTGTCAAGAGAATCTGTTCCCTAACTGACTCATCCTCCTCCCTTTGTGTCAGTGACCCTTCCAAGCGGTTGCCAGGCCACAAGCTGCCTGGAAAACAGGCCAAGTTGCAGATGCTCTGAAATGCATAACCTTTTTAAAAGTTCATTCTGAGTATATGTACATGCGAGCAATGCCAGCATTTATTGTCCATCACCAACTGCAGCCTGCAGCCACTATTTTAAATTTGGAATTTTTTTTTCGCTACTATAAGTTTTCTACCATCAACAATGTCAAATGAAAACATGCAGCTTCTTTTCCAATATTTAACCATAATTTACCCATTTGATGCACACTGAGTGATGGAGTCCCTTCTGCCACTTCCATCAGTCACTCAATTGAAGATTTATGACCTAATTTTAATTTAACTTTGCAACTGCAGGGTCAGTATAAGTTCTTTTGCCCGGCGCTGAAGGAGGGAACTACGGAGAAATGTGGACAGGAATGGCCCTATCATGAAGTTCGCAAACTGGCAGCACTGACCGCTGAGGAGCAGCGATATTTTGAGGAAACTGTTGCTGTGCTGGCTGCGGCTGAGTACTGTGAATACATATCAGTAAGTTTCACAATAGAAATCACAGCACAAGATAGCTGTGCAATTGAAAATGTGGTTGCAGATTACATACAGGCCTTAAGTAAAGGTTTTGGATTATTTTCTGATTGACGAAGTGATTTCACACAATTGCAGAAACAACAATTTATCGAAAGCAGATGACACAAAGTCAATCAAGTCTGATGTTTGAAAAATGCTAACGCAGCAGCTCTTAAGTAAAGTCTAGAAATGTCAGTCATCAGTTAGAAATTCCAATAAATGTTCTGTGCCAGTGCAAAACAAAGGGTGGTTTAAATTATTTCAATATTATGCATTTTTAACTTTTGAACCAATTCTAGGTGCTACACTTGATTGGTTGTGGTGGGAGAGAGCTTATGGTCTAGCCTAGTGCTCATATAAAAGCAAATACCCAGAAATGGAAGACAGTGTCAATCTTCATTGAGAACTAAGCAAGTTTGACTGTGTGGTGCAATAGATTGGCACACCAGTATTTCACTATTTTGGCCTGGGGTTATCGCTGTGTAATTATTTACTTGACTAAGTGCTTTTCTTTACTTCTTGTCAATAGTGTCCAGGATGTGGAACATTTGTTGAACGCACAGACCTGACTAACCTGAGTGTTCACTGCATTATCTGCACTGCTGAAAAAGGGAGTGTTTCTGAGTTCTGCTGGCAGTGCATGAAACCATGGAAGGGACCTGGCCCACGTTCTGACCGATGTGACAACGAAGGATGCACCAACATAGAATTAGACACACTACGCAGCTGTCCATTAATTAACCTCCCACAAACTGTAGTGAGAAACTGCCCTTCTATTCGGGCATGCCCTACTTGTGGCAAACTGCTTGAACACAACCAAACTGGGTGTAAAAATATTATATGCTGTAGGTGTCATATTGAATTTTGCTTTGCCTGTCTTGAGTTGACGGCTACATGCCAGGCAAACAGACCAGACTCGTGGTTTGATCTCTGTGCCAAAGCGATTGCACCAAGGCAAACTTCAATTTCAACCTGGAATCGAAACAGTTATCCCTAGATGCATTATGTATGATGCTCACAATAAAGTGAAACCAGCTTGGATGACTGCAACCCAGCGGTGCGGTAAATTGGCACAAACATCCTGCACCAGAGTGGTAGAATGTGGATGTGTTCCCACCAAGTTCCCCGTAAGGAGCGTGAGCGCACAGCGCGCACCAGTCAGGAGGTCGCGCGCAGGTCGCGCACCAGTCAGGAGGTCTCGCACAGGCCATTCAGCAGTCAGGAGATCGCGCGCAGGTCGCGCACCAGTCAGGAGGTCTCGCACAGCCGCGCACCAGTCAGGAGGTCGCGCGCAGGTCGCGCACCAGTCAGGAGGTCTCGCACAGGCCATTCAGCAGTCAGGAGGTCGCGCGCAGGCCGCGCACCAGTCAGGAGGTCTCGCACAGCCGCGCACCAGTCAGGAGGTCGCGCGCAGGTCGCGCACCAGTCAGGAGGTCTCGCACAGGCCATTCAGCAGTCAGGAGGTCGCGCGCAGGTCGCGCACCAGTCAGGAGGTCTCGCACAGGCCATTCAGCAGTCAGGAGGTCGCGCGCAGGTCGCGCACCAGCTGCTGCCGCTGGAAAAGATCCTGCGCATGCGCGGCCGCACAGCGTTAAAGGGACTGCACAACAAACAATTTTAGAGGGAGCATTGGTCCCTACCACTGCCATTCATTGAGTTCCAAATCATAAAACAGGAGCTTGGGGGGGAACATGTGCACATAGAACTCGGGGTGGGGAAGAGGGAGAGACAATCACCTTCTCATGAAATTCCTAGCACAAGAATGTTCAAACTTTTTGTCATTGTGGGCTAGTTGGTGTGTACCTTGGAGGTACATTGACCATAAGTAAAGTTTAATTCCCATTAATTTGCATATATCTAAATCTGATAGTACTAACACATCTTGATGTTCCGATGAAGATAATGTGGTCAAAGTTTGCCCTCACAATGTTTTATGCTGTCGGAATGCTTTGATATATTGCTGTATCACAGCACATTCCTTGGCCTCTGACGTCTTATATGTTGTATTCATTTTAGTTACTGCAAGACCAAGCATTAGTTAGCAATTATTGAGCTTACTCTTTAAGGCTAGATTCCCTCCCTTGTCCCAACAACCAGATAACACTTGAACCCTTGAGCCTCATTTATCAGCATTACATAACCCTGTAATATTTCCAGGCATCAAAGTAAAAAGACTTTAATGATGTAAATATTAATTTTGTAACTAAATTAATTTCAGTGCCATTTTCATATATGTTTGATGAAATATTCTGTGCTACTATGAAGAATGTTTGATTATGATTGCCTAAGATGATTATTTGAATTGCAGTAGCTTAACGTATTTATGTTGATCTTTGTGCTTCTAAATTCAAAATATGTAGGAACTTGTGAGATTCGCTTTTAAATTGTGCATGCAAGACTAAGGTCTTAATTTTGATACCGACCATCAGCATCTCATGTCCAGCTTTGGTCTAAGGCGTCTGCTATTGAGGCCACATGATATCTTGGCAGCACTCATCGTTCTCCTCGTTCCTGTGCCTGAATATATCTGAACAATAAGATCAGATTGAATAATTATATTAAGAGAAACAGAATGAAAGTTGTTCCAATGACTTTGTAAAGGCACTTTTATAGTACTCTGGTTAACCAACAGCAGAGGCTACACTGCTCTCCCTCCAGAGTGTAACTACTCTAACTGATAGAATTGTGGACTGTGGACCTACAAATGTGCCATTGGGTTAAGACTGGGCTAGGAGTAACGTTAAAATAGAGAGACAGACACTTAGATTTGGAAAATTGTGCAAATATCAACTCCAGTGGAAAACAGAAGTACCAAATTTCTCAGAAAGACACAGACTGACAGGAAAAAGCAGAAAGAGAGTGGCGGCCTATTGTTCTTTTCTGACTAATATGCTCACATTTTGTCACAGTTGTATATTGTGAGGAGTGAAAATTAAATCAAGCTGCGCGTGCAGAGACCACAGCCTGACTTGGTAAATCCAAGGGGCTTCAAACCCGCTGAAAAATTATATCAATTATTTAAATTACAAATAAGCAGGTTAAACCAGTGTAACAAAATATATATTTAAAACCCTATGGGCTAGAAATTTACCAAAGATCGCTGGCGCCGGATCCTTAGCGGTATTCCGGTGGTTCCATCTTTTGAACCGCCGGAATACCGCTGGTGTGCGCTCCCGCGGTTTTCTGCTCTTCAATGTCGGCGGTGGTACAGCGTTCCGATAGCGGAGCGGCGGCGGTGGCCCAATACTCGGCGATCTGCTTGTCTTACTAAAGGCAAGCAGAACCACTGTACAAAACGCCCGGAAAAGCTTCTCTGCGCATGTGCGGCCATTCTCCCACAATTTCGGGGTCAAGGGTGACCCTGCACATGCGCAGAGAAGACTGAGACAGCACTGGACAGCTTCAAACTGCAGAGGTGGGTGGAGGACTGTGCTGTCGCTTCAGTGTTGCTGCAACGCCGGAGATAATCGTAGGCTGAAATTACCGCCGGCGATAATCGTAGGCTGAAATTACCGCCGGCGATAATCGTAGGCTGAAATTACCGCCGGCGATAATCGTAGGCTGAAATTACCGCCGGCGATAATCGTAGGCTGCAATTACCGCCGGCGATAATCGGGAGGTGAAACAGGCGGTACAGGGCGACAATTTATATTTTTGTCCAAAACGGGTGGTAACTGGGCATTAATTGGCTGATCCCAGGGAAATTCTAGCCCTATACTTTTAACAGGAAATACTTTACTAGAAAGCAATTGGGTATCTGCATTATACAACGAGGCCCAGAGTCCAGCACCCAACTGAAATGCATAAAATAGGGAGAGTGGCACATGAAGGCTGCTCTACCTAGATGGGAACAATTGTACAGGTAAATGGAAAAGCACCTTAAAGGGACTAACACATTAACACCATCGGAGCTTGGTTTTAACTGTTACTGAGAGACACTGATACCATTGTGTTGAATGAGCAGATTGAGCAATTATCAGTTGTCACCAAGGTGTGTGAACATCTCCCTCAATCATTTATATTAACTTAGATTGATGTTGTATATTAAGGAATTTGATTCTGTCATTTATGCAGCTATTGATCATATCAACAATATTACTATCAACCTTATGCTTATAATCAATGAAATAAACATTGTGCAATATCATAGAAAGTGTTGCTTTGAGTCTTTGTGGACAAGTCTTTGAGGTGTCTCAATTAAACGGTAACTTTTATCAGTGCTGCATCATTATTATCGGGCTCAAAAACGGGCAGGATTGGGTACAAAATATTCCTGGGTATAAGGGGGCCGAAATTGCCCCCCGCTGGGAACAGAGAGCATGCACGCCGCTTCTGTTTTCACTGCCGCGGTGGATGAGGTGGGCTCTTGAGCGAGATTCCGCTCTTTGGCTTTTTTTTCCCGTCGGTCTGGAAGTCGGTCATAACGGGGGTGGATATGCGGTGGTGAACACGTTACAAGTGCGGACACTAGAGGTGCGGAAATTGGGGCAGGGTGTAGTGTCTGCCGCTGTCAGTCGTCAGCGTGGCACTGATGATGTCATCATGGCGCCGCGTCCCCACGGCTCTCCCCTTCACTTAAATGGGGAAAGGCTTCGTGATTTTTAAAGTTTGGTCCACTGGGCCACAAGGGAGGATTTCGGCCGGGCCAGCGGCCTTGCACTGAAGAGGGGGTGCCAGGCTGCCTGTTGGGGGCATAATTGTCAGCCCGACATGCCAGTCGGCTGACAAAAAAAAATCTGGCAGCAGTGGCAGTGCATCCTCCCCTTTAATGGGAGCCGCACCGCCATTTTTGAAGGCCACAGCCTCACTGGACCGCCTTAGAAAAGCAGCTATTGGCACCACCCAGCGGGAGGAAGATTTTCTCAGCGGAATTTCGCCATCGTGGGGGGAGAACATCAGCGGTGCACACTCTGATGACACACTTAGGATGGCTCCCCAGCAGCGGAGCTGTAGTGGAGGAAGCAGGTCACTTCCGGAATACCACAGGAGCAGAATTTTGATAAATGGCGGCCATTACACAAAAAATCGGCGGCTATTGCACTCCGCAGCTTGGTCGCCGATTTCCGGTGGTAACAGGGGAAGAGGCAATTTCGGTCCCAAGTTGTTCAGGAACAATTGGGAAGGAAAGAAAAGAGGTGGCGTGGCAGTATTGATTTATGAAAATATTACAGTGCTGAAGAGAGGAGGATGTCCTGGCAGGGTCAAGGAAAGAGTCGATTTGGTTAGAGTTAAGAAACAATAGAGGTGCCATCATGCAATAGGTGTATTTTATAGGCCACCAACAAGGGGGAAAGATAAAAAGGAATACATTTTCAAGGAAATTACAGAGATGTGCAAGAATTATATAATAGTGATAATGGGGGACTTCAATTATCCTAATATAGACTGAGATAGTAATAGTGTAAAGAGTAGAGAGGGGGAAGGATTTCTGAAGTGTGTTCAGGAGAACTTCCTTGATCAGTACATTTCCAGCCCAACGAGGAAGGAGAGATTGCTGGATCTGGTTCTGGGGAATCAGGTGGGTCAGGTGGAGCAAGTGTCAGTAGGGGAACATTTAGGGAACAGTGATCATTGTATTATGAGGTTGGATTAGCTATGGAAAAGGACAGGGAGCAATCTAGAGTAAAAATACATAATTGGAGGAGGGCCAATTTCAGTGGGAACGAACCTGCCCTGGGTAAATAGGAAATCAAAGAATGGCAGGCAAAACTATAATCGAACAATGGACTGTCATAAAGAGATGTTTCGGGGACAGTTGTGGTAAAATCCCATGAGGGGGAAAGGTAGGGCAACCAAAGCCAGAGCTCCCTAGATGACGAAAGTGATAGAGCGTAAGATGAAGCAGAAAAAGGGGATATATGACAGATGTGATAAGGGGTACCACATATCCTAAGTAACAGGACCCTGTCCAGTTGGCTGGTAACCATGGGTAGGCTTTATGGCCACAAATAAAGTAGGTGCAATTATAGGACGTCAGCTCCTGGTCCTTTCGCACTGTCCCTACTCGAGTGGTCTCACCTTCCCACCCTTCACCTGGGGCTTTGTTATGGACCGTTGTCCAGCCAACGGTTGCTATCTTTCTCTCAGTGGGATTAGTTGTGGCTTGCCATTTAATCATTTGGGAACACTTGCTGCGTCCCATTTCTGGTCCTTTTGTCTCATTACTCACTAGGCATATTATACCCTCAGGATTTCTTATTCTGGGAGTAATGCTTAGGAAGGGAGGCTGATGGTTATTATCATAATTGGGCTGGTACCATCCCTGGAAGGCTGTAAGTTTATACCCTGCCGACCTCCATTCTGTTTGCTCCTTCGTTTCTGGCCCCTTAGTTAGTTTTGTCCTGTTTTGCACTGTCAACCATTCTACCATTTCTGATTCGTTAAAGGGGACAGATCTCAGGGGAATACCCCCCCTGGAGTGGACAGGTACATGGGAACATATCCAACAACTCGACAAGTTTCTTACTTGAGCATACCTATGACTCAGTGCCATAAATACGTTTACGTGCAATTCCCTTCGGTGGCGGGTCTGTACCCCTGGTGTAATCAATAATGTGAAGTAAAACCCTGTCAAGCCCAGCACCATCAGTCCACATAGTCCATACAGTTCCTTATTCAGTCTTCCTTTTTCTGTTCCTCTGATTCCTTCGTCCCTTCCTCCTGGTCGGGTGCCCGTTTGCAATGGGATGCGTGGATCCATGTTGGTCTTTCCTTTACCTTGATTGCAGTATTGGTCGCCAGCAGGACCTGGTATGGTCCTTCGAATCTTGGCTGTAGACTGCTTTTCCTTTTAAAAATCTTGATGTAAACGAATTCCCCTGGCTCCAGGTTATGACACTTCCCTTCCGCTGGCTTGACTTGGGCTTCCTTTACCTGTGAATGAAAGCTGGAAATACATTTGGTTAGTGCAATACAATAATTCAACATATTTTCCTCCATTTTGTGGATGTCCATCTGTTTTGCAGTAAATGGTGCTGTAAAAGGTAGTCGTTGGGGACGTCCCATAACTATCACATGCGGTGACAGGCCTGTTGTTCTGTTGGTTGCAGATCGCATTACCATCAAAGCTAAGGGCAGCAGTTCTGTCCATTTCAGTCCAGTGTCATTGCATAGTTTTGCCAGCTTATTTTTAAGCATTCCATTATATCTTTCAACAAGTCCAGCTGATTGTGGATGATAACTGCAATGAAAACGTTGATTAATCTGTAAAGCTTTACACATTTCTCTTATAACAGTTCCCGTGAAATGTGACCCGTTATCACTAGAAAGCTTAGCAGGAATTCCGAAGCGCGGTACAATTTCTTTTAACAAACATTTAGCAACAGTAGTGGCATCGGCCTTTTTACATGGAAAGGCTTCAATCCATCTAGAGAACACATCTACAATAACTAATACATACTTGAATCCCATACACATAGGTAATTCAATAAAATCCATTTGTAAATGTACAAAAGGCCCGACTGGATTTGGGTGGGAGGCAGATTCTACTTTTTCCGTCTTACCCGGATTCATTGTCTGACAGGTAACACAATTTTCACAGATTTGTTTTGCAATTGCCGAAATACCTGGTGCATACCAAGTTGCCAAAATATAATCTGCCAATCCCCCTTTGCCTGCATGTGTGAATGTATGAACACATCGGGCAATCCATGGAAGTAAGGATCTAGGGGCCACCACGCGGCCGTCATGGTGAACCCATATTCCTTCTGGATTTTTATAACATTGATCCTTCGTCCAGGTCACCACCTCCTCCGTACTGGCCTGTGTCTGAAAGGACAGCACGTCATTAATAGTGGGTGGCGGATCTGAGCAATTATTTTTCCTTAGTGGGAACAATGACACCTGCATCCCCCCTTTCGACAGAGCTGCTGACTTAGCTGCATTATCTGGCATTCCCAAGTGCCACCTCATTCGACTGGCCTGTATGTGCTTGGCATTTGATAATGGCAAGTTTTAAGGGGCATTGAATGGCTCGCAGGAGATTTTCCACTTGTTCTGCATTTTTGATAGGGGTTCCTGAAGAAGTCAGATACCCGCGAATCTTCCAAATTTGTCCATAGTCATGTGATACCCCAAAAGCATACCTGGAGTCAGTGTAGATATTAACTGTGTGTCCTTCAGCCAGAATACAGGCTCGAGTTAACGCAAACAATTCGGCTTGTTGGGCTGAAAAGGAGTCTGGAAGAGAGGCTGTTTCGACAACATTAAACTGAGTTACAATTGCATAAGCTGCTCTAGGTTGGCCCCTATCATTTCGTAGGGCTGATCCGTCAACATAGTACATTAGATCAGGGTTACACATTGGTACATCTGTTAGATTGATACATGGTTTAGTCACTAATTCGGTTACCATTTCACATGAATGGGGTTCGCCGTCTTCCGTGGGGAGTAGAGTGGCTGGATTTAAGGTAGTACATCTTTTGATGACAAGGTTCGGATTTGATAACAGTTCGACCTCGTATTTAGTGGTTCTTGCGGAGGTTAGGTGTTGGGTGGCACATTTAGTAAGTAAAATCTCGACAGAGTGTGGGATATACAAAATGGTCTGATGATTTAGAATTATTGTCTGAGCCTGTTGCATAGCATAATAAGCTGCTGCCAACGAAGGAAGACATCCTGGTAGTCCGCGTCCCACTGGGTCTAGTTGGGTACTGAAATACGCTACCGGTCGCTGCCTGTCCCCATGTAACTGAGTCAAAACAGATTGTGCAAAACCCGACTTGTGATGCACAAATAAGTTGAATAGCTTAGTGTAATCTGGTAATCCCAAGGCGGGTGCTGAAGTGAGGGACTGTTTAAGGTTCTGGAAAGCATTCCGGGATACTTCATTCCACATCCTTTAAGCATTGTGAGAATATAGTAGATTCATTCACAGCTCGTAGGTCATGGACAAACCTCCATTTGTGTGGGCTTCTGAACTGGACAAATCTGTGTGTTACACGGACTTCTCATTTATGCTTATGGTGATTCACAGATCACAGAATGTAAAGTACTTGTTTTCTAATTTTATTAAAAGGCTTCCAAACCCAAGATTTTTCCAATACACCCAAAATGTTGATCAAGAGATCACCTGAAATATCTCAAAATCCCAATTCAACTATTGTACTGTCACTCTTTATCAAAAAAAATCCTCTTACTGAGCTAGAAGCTTTTGTACCAAGAATTTACACCAAGGACAATGAGAGTGTACTCCCCCAGCCTGCACCTCGAGAGACCCACAAAGGCTTTTTAAAAAAAAAAGGCATTACAACTTTTAACCACCATGTCTCAACAAACCTATCCTTTGTGCATTTCCTAGCTCCGTAACCTCTCATCCGAATAAATCCACACCTGCGCTTCTAACTTAAAATGTCTTAAACTTCCCACATACAGGACAACACTATGAAGGGTTAAAAAACTTCACTTTGTTTGAAAAAATGGGTGGAGCTAAAACAAACAGGCAGCTCCACAACTTTTCCAAACAGGTTTCCAGACACAAGGAAAAAAGACAGAAGCACTCTCATTCAAAGACAAGACATTCACGCACTCTCATTCAAAGTCAAGACATTCAAAAGTCTCTCTCCATTCAATAAAGCTTTTTCTTTTGCTAGCTTCATTTTTTTTTTGAATCCATAAGTCACTATCAGGTTCTCTTTTTTTTTTTACATTTGATTTACTTCCTCTGTTAATTTTACATGGACTTGAAGAATCGGAACCCAGGCCTTTTCTATTACTTTCCTTTTTTTTTTACCTGGATCTCTGTTTATAAGACATTCCTCTAGACACGTTGTTCTCTCTAAATTAAATGAACCATCGGGTGGAAATGGCCTGTTTTCACCCTTAGTCCACTTTACTGGTTTTTGTTTCTTTGGTCAATTGAAGACTGACCACAATTCTGGAGCATGACATAGGCTGGTGTGCCTTTTGTGGTGTTTTAACTTGCTCCGGCACCTATTCTGGATGATTTAAGATTTTCCACAGTTTCTGATCTCACAATCCTTTCGGCCAACCGAGTTCTCTACGCCCACTTCTCCTGGCCGTTACGTGGCCTGAAAAGGCTCTTAATTCGGGCTCAGTCTGGGTGTGTGAGATATGTTGGCACGAACCAACCGTAGTTGATCAATCAGTTACTGTTTCTTTTCTTAATCAATCCTTGTGTTTTTTTTTTCCCGAATCACAATTTTCCCTAGTGACTCTTCCCGTTTCTCTAATGGCAATGACTCATAAAGGTATTGCACCCAACAGTAATACAAGGACAACAAACAATATTCCCGTGAGTACACAAATCATAACCTCTAAACAAATTCTCAGTCTGCGTTGTACGCCACTACAGACCGAGTCCTTAACTTATCCTAATAACAGCTGATAAAACTTAAGGTTCCGTACCCAAACTCTTTGATCGATTGCGCTCTTTTTTTTTAATAGTCTTATCACATAAGAACCCCTTCCGAATTAAAAACAATAAAAATCTTATCACATAAGAACCTTCGATCGATTAGCGCTTTTTTTTTAATAGTCTTATCACATAAGAACCCCTTCCGAATTAAAAACAATAAAAATCTTATCACATAAGAACCTGGAACCCTTTTCGATCGACTAGCGCTCCCTTACCTACTGAAACCTTCCCCGGGCTGTCTCGAGATTTTTTCCAGAACCTGTTCTCTTCTGCTGGCGAGCTGAGAAAGAAATGGTTATAAAAAAAATACCTTTAACTTTTAAATGCCGAGTCTTGTAGATGCAGTACCTCAGCTGTGGACAACAGATTACATCTGCGATTCAATAGTGAAGAAACCTCTTGTGAGCAAAGGCTCACCTTGTTTGGCCACCGAAGCCTTTCACTGGAGAGGCACTATGCCTGTATCCGTTTTACTCACAGAACAGAGAGTATGCATCTCGGTGGAACCTCCAATAACTGTCGAAATCTCAACCTCAGAAAAGAATGACTCCGACACTTACAGCTCCGATAGAAGTTTCCCTTTTTAATTTACTTGCTCGCAAGGGGTAGGTTTCACTCAGTCAAGGGCTAAATGAACACCTCCGCAATGGTACAGCTTCACAAGATATTTATACAGTAAAACCCAAGTTCTGGCCTCTCCCTGTGTATTGCTCTGTCTCACAGTCAGTGAATACAGATAAAGAGTTAATTACTATATCCTGGTCCTGACAGGGTGTCGAGATATTTCCTTTTGTCAGGGTTATCAGAAAGCCAAACGGCCATTACTCCATGAGTCATAGGTAATGGGCTATCACCTGTCTTGTATTGTGTCAGGATTATCCAATTTCCTGGTCAGTTTACCTGTTTGCTTCAAATGGATGAGGTCTCGGAAAGAGATAATGGCTAGAAGATAAGGGTGGGGTGACATGGAACTCCTGTAGTGTAGACAATAGGAGAGCACCATGGGGGGGTTACTTGTCTCAGCATGACTTGTCTCCTAGCTGTCTGATGGCCATCAGCCATCTAACAGCAGGTTTAGCTGTTTATGCAAGCTGGCTGCTAAAATGCAGAAAGTTCTGGAAGGGCCAGGACTCCATTTTAATCAAAAGGCACACAAATACCGTGTGGTATCAGCTTAGATAAAAATACATTTCCACACAGTGCTCCTTAAGCATCTTCATTTCGACCATTTGCCAGTTCTGACGAAGGGTCACCGACCTGAAACGTTAACTCTGATTCTGGCTCCACAGATGCTGCCTGACCCGCTGAGATTTCCAGCATTTTCTGTTTTTATTTCGTGTTTAACTAACTTGATTGAGTTTCTTGATGCGGTAAGAGAGAGGGCTGATGAGGGCAATGCAGTTGACATGGTGTACCTGGACTTCCAAAAGACATTTGATAAAGTGCCACAAACTGGGCTTGAAGTTGAAGTCCATCGAATAAAAGGGACAGTGGCAGCATGGATATGAAATTGGCTAAGTGACAGGAGACAGAGAGTAGTGGTGAATGGTTGTTTTTCGAATTGGAGGAAGGTGTACAGTGATGCTCCGCAGGAGTAGGCACTAGGACCACTGCTATTGACCAGGAGGACATGTGTGAATACAGCCTGGCTTGACTCTGTCCAATTCAACACATCCTACCCTTTATGCCTCACCATGACCACAGCCAGGACTATGATCATAGGCAGGTTGCAGGTTAAGAGTTTTGAAAACATCATGGCATTAGTGTGAATATTGTTTTCATAGGTGTAGATGGTGCCAATTCTAAGGCGAGTAGTCAGAATCTACTTTTGCCTAAACTTTCCTCGGACTTTATCGTAAAAGGGGAGGAAGAATTGAGACTGTTGGGTAATTTTTTTGACCTTAAAAAGTTGGTGATCCACCCAGCCCATCCTAAGGTTTAATTACAGTGACTATACTTTCTCAATATTTCTTTAAAAAAAAACTCCTGTTTATCTTTACAGCTGACAGGATTTTCTAGCTAAGAATATACTTACATTCCTGTTTGTAAAAGAAAGCATCCTCTCAAAAGGAAAAATGAAAATTATTTTGATATAACTGGGGAGGGAGGGGGCCATTTCAATGATACACTATTCGCCATGCACAACACAATACAGGTATCTTATAATGACATTGTACTGAAATGCAGAGGGTAGGGCATGTATGTCATTGTTTGAAGACCGGTGCCTCAGTAGGTAATAGGATGCTTTCTTGCTGGAAAAACTACACGAGGAAGAGCAAAGATACGGTGGAAGATCAGAATGAAAGGGTGACAACAAGTTGAGCAATGTTGAAGTTGGTGAGGCTTTATGGCATCTAGAACATAAAGTTTGAGAGCCTGAAAATCACTACTTAATAAAGTAGTTTGACTGTATCATAAGATAATAATGTCTTTTGTGAATGCCATCAGGTATTGATGGTACAATGCACATTGCAAACTCATAGCTCAAATAATTAGTCTCTGAAACACTAAAGATCAGAGGGTCTGTGCCCAGTGCCAGCCTCCAGGAACTGCTTTCAAAGGATATGAACAAACTGGTCTCGAAACACAGAGCTCAGGTTATCTACGCGTGCAACTAAGGGATGAGAAGTATCTGCAGCTGAAGGTGATGCATAAACAGCTTCTGGGATGGATATTTACTATAATGGTAAAAAAGCAAAAAAACTTCAATGGCCTACAATGCAACCATTCATATTCTACTGATTGAAAAAAGTTGATTAGTTCTTCAGCTCTTTTTCAGTCATTAAAGGCTTCACTGATGGGAGACCTGTGAATGGAACCTTTGCATTGAATACATATATAAAGCTCTTCCTCTTGCAGTTTCACAGTGATGTTGGCAGGCGGTGAAAACACTTTTTTATTTCTCTTTTCTCTTTTATTTCATTTCTGTTTATTTTTTCTGCTGTTCTGTTTCTGTTTCTCTTTATTCCCTTTCTCTTTTCTCTCTTCAAACCCTCCTGGCTGTAAGATTTCAAATCACTGCTATGTCCTTGAAAAGTGGAGTGAAAGATCTTAATTCTTCCCATTGCCGGTAAAAATAATGGTCCTGATATTAATCTAAAGGCGGCTCGTGAGCCGGAAGCAGCAGGGTGGGTGGAATTGTTTGGGGGAATCCCGGATGCCAATTCAACAAGTCGTAATCTGTGATCTCAACTCAATTGTACCAATTAATTTTGACTGCTGGGTTTCATGTCTGTGCGCACTTGCATGACATGATCTCAACTACATTTAAAGGAACAATGCACAATTGGAAATGGGAGATGTTCAGGATGGATAATGGACATTGAGCAAGGGCAGTAACTAGATTTAGTGATGCATTTCTGGAATTACTGCTGGGTGCAGTCAGGAGCTGGAGGGACATACTGCAATGGGAGGAAGAAACCTGCTGCTCTCACCAAGAACGCCTGGTTGGAGGGAGCTGAGGAGGTGAGCAGCAGGAACTTTGTGCCCCGGTCATGGATGGAATGTAGGAAGTGGTTTAATGACCTAACCAGGTCAGTAAAATGAGTACATTTGCTTCAACTACATCCTGTGCTTTAAGCACCTCCCCTTCATCCTGTCTTGCTAAGAGTTCCTCATCACATCACTCCTCGCACCCACTCAACTTTGAGCAGCATCCAGCCTTCACTTTCTACGCCCTTCATCACCTACCTATTTATCCATCCACGGTTGACACTCATCCCAATCCTTCTGCAACATGACGCGCCTGTCTCATGTCACCCCCACCGAATGCTGAGGAGGACGCCCTGGAGGTAAGTGGCACATTTGCGTCCCTCTCAATCAGAGATAGCGAGATCGGAAGCTCGCAGGTAGCTGGTGACAGAATCACAAATTTCTCTGACATACATGTTGACTTCATTTCATCAATGACTGAACTATGAGAAAACTGAGTATGGTGATTGTCAAGGTTGTGACTTTACTGTCACTAAATCATATCCCTTTCTTTTGTCTTCCAGGCCCTTCAAATGTACAGCAAGTGTTGCAAGGACATCCATCAGGACGATTCCTCAGAGGACCTCATTCCTTCTGATTGGGCACCAACACAGGACATACAGCCATGCACCAGCACAGACACTCGCACCTCAGTGGGTCCAGTTAGAATATTGGGGTTCGCCCTGGTGATTCACAACTCACATGTGAGCGCGAGGAGACACTGGTGGCAGGGACAGCTGTAGAAAGTCTGCGTCGGGGGGATGGGGTTGGTGGGTAATCCTCTCCAAGCTCTGCTCGGCTGGATACAGATGCTGAACCCGGGGGCTATCATTGAGAAAGAGAATGCTAGAAGTGTATCAGCAATTTAGCGAGCTACTGACACACGTGACACGCACTCTTTCCACAATAGCGGGGAGGATGGAGGAGCCCAACGTGATCACTAGTGGATTGGTGGAGCAGGGAATTGTAAGAATGTCTGCCTTGGAAAGAGTTGGCACCTTCATGGAACTTCAAGCATGGCTCTCAAATGAGTCCATGTAGGTCATGACCCCAGCCATTCAGACTTTGGATGCCAACATGTCTGCCGCCCAGGATGACAGATAAGATTGAGACCATCCGATCAACTGCCTCTGCCACTTTCCACCCTTCCCCTAGCCCAGCGGGCCAAACCTCATCTAAGGTTTCCCCCTGTCTTAGCCTTGAACTCGCCTCTTTCTCCAGTTTCTCTCCAATCTCCCCTCTTGGCCACTCGACGCTCATCTTGTCCATGAGATTCACTTCTTGCTCCCTCGACCCTATTCCCACTAAACTGCTGACCACTCAACTTCCTTTTCTGGCTCTCATGTTAGCTGACATTGTTAACGGTTCACTCTCCTCAGGTACTGTGCCCCTCTCCTTCATATCTGCCATCATTCCCTCTCTCCTCAAAAAAATAGCCCATGACCCACTGTCTTTGCAAACTACTGCCCCATCTCCAATCTCCCTTTCCTCTCCAAAGTCCTTGAACATGTTTTCGCCTCATAAATCTGTGCCCATCTTTCCCGGAACTCCATGTTTGAAGACCTCCAATCTGGTTTGCACCCATGCCACAGTACCGAAGCATCTCTCATCAAAGTCACAAATGATCATATATGTGTACTCTGTGTATATACTGTGCTGGTACCACTAGAGGGTGCAACTGTGGGAGGCCCAGGCAGGAGCTGTATAAAAGGCTGGTCACCACGCAGTGAAGGCACTCTGCAGACAATAAATAGACTAAGGCCACAGCAGTTCAAGCACAGCACTAGGCCTCGTGGAGTTATTCTACAGATAAGTAGAGACATATTAACTGGCGACGAGAACAGATCATGTACTTACACGCAGAGATGGTTGCCGTTGGTAGTTTAGAAAAGTTTACAGAGGGTTTCGCTGGCCAGGTATCACTTCTACTCACATCGTTGCACCAAGGGCCAGGATTTAGCGGAATATGTCGCAGACCTACAAAGGCTCGCGGAACTGTGTGAATTTGGTGAACCCCTCAACAATGTGTTGCGGGACGTTTTCGTGACAGAACGGGATGTGAAGCGGACCATCACCTTAAGCCACGCGTTCACGACCTCAATGTTGAGAGTCTCCCAGAATCAAAATTCACTGGCAAGTACTGTGCAGAAAATAACTTCTGATCAAAGAATTAGTCCAACTCAGGAGTCCGCCAAGGGGTGTAAATGTGAATCATTTAAAATGCTGGCATTGCGGGGTTAACCATCGGGTCCGTCTGTGACGATTCAGACACTATGTGTGCAAAGACTGCGGCCAAAAGGGCCACCCACAGCTAATGTGCAGAAGAACTGCGACTCAAAACGTGGCAGAGGAGTCTGCAGGAGGTTTCCGATCCAGCAAGGATCATAAAGTACAAGCTAGAGAGGCGACTCAGCCCGAGGAAGCAGTGCACGGGGTGCACACCTTCACTACCAAAAGTCCCCCCATGATGATGAAAGTCAAGATAAATGACATTCCTGTTTCCATGGAGTTGGACACGGGGGCGAGTCAGTCACTTGTGAGCCAGAAGGCATTTGAGAGGCTGTGGGGCAACAAAAAACAAAGACCCAAGCTGAGCCCGATTCAGACGATGCTGTGCACTTACACCAAGGAACTGATCCCCATTATCGGCAGTGCGAACGTGAAAGTATCCTATGATGGAGCGATAAATGAATTGCCACTGTGGGTTGTACCAGGCGATGGGCCAATGCTGCTTGGCAGAAGCTGGATGAGGAAGATTCGGTGGAACTGGGGAGACGTCAGAGCACTATCTTCAGTGGATGATGCTTCCTGTGCTCAAGTGCTGAGCAAGTTCCCATCCTTATTTGAACCAGGAATCGGCAATTTCACAGGCGGCAAAGTGCAGATCTACTTGGTCCCTGAGGCACGGACTGTTCATCACAACGCTTGAACCATCCCTTACATGATGAGGGAGAAAGTGGAGATCGAATTGCACAGACTTTAACGCGATGGAATTGTAAAGTCCTCTCCCCTCAGTACAGATTCACACGAGGCATGTAGTGAAGTCAAGGTCACTCTGGACCTGCATCTTTATTTCACAGCTCTGGAATGCTGCACTTGTCTGAGACCTGTCCTTATATACCTGTATCTTGCAAGTGCACCCCTGGTGGTAAGGTATGCTGGTGGTTACAGGTCATATCTTATTACAGTCATGTATAGCATGTTAGGATACAGTTATATATAATAATGTAAGATACATGACATCACCCTCCCCCAAGGTCTTATTGTCTTTATAGGTTCAGTCTCTCAGGTGGTCTACGCTCTCGCGTGGAGCGTCTGAGTTGTGGTTCACTTGTTTGCCTTGGTGTCTGTTTTTCTTTGGGTGTGGTTGCTGGTATCTCGCCTGGGCTGTCTGTTTCAATTGGTGTGATTGTTGGGATTGCCCTTTCCTCAGGTTGTTCCCTCTGTCTGTCCACTAGGTGTGGTGCGAGTTCCACATTGTAGTCTGCCTCTGGTTCCGCAGTGTTGTTGGTAAATCTGCTTTTGACTTGGTCTACATGCCTCCGGCAGGTTTTGCCGTTGTCCATTTGTACTACCAGTAGCCTGTTTCCTTCCTTGCCCGTTACTGTCCCTGCAAGTCATTTGGGACCCCTGCCAGAGTTTAGTACAAACACTTTGTCCTCTATCTCATTCCATCTCCCCCTCGAATTTCTGTCATGGTACTCAGTCAGCTTACCGCGCTTTGCCTCAACAATTTTGTGCATGTCTGGGAGGATTAATGAGAGCCTTGTTTTTAAAGTCATTTTCATCAACAGTTGCGCGGGGGGGATCCCAGTCAGTGAGTGCGGACGAGATCTGTATGCCAGCAGCAGTCGCGACAGGCGACCCTGCAGCGTGGGACCTTGGATTTTAAGCATGCCTTGTTTAATGATTTGCACTGCTCTCTCCGCCTGGCCGTTGGAAGCCGGCTTGAACGGTGCCGTCTTGACGTGATTTATGCCGTGGTCAATTATAAAGTCTTGGAATTCTGCGCTGGTGAAGCACGGACCATTGTCACTGACCAATATGTCAGGGATTCCGTGCGTTGCAAACATGGTTGCGAGGCTCTCCACAGTGGTGGAGGTTGTGCTCGAGTTTAAAATGGTGCATTCGATCCACTTTGAAAATGCATCGACAATTACGAGGAACATTTTGCCCATGAATGGGCCCGCATAGTCTACGTGCACCCGCGACCACGGTTTGGTAGGCCAGGGCCAGGGGCTCAGGGGAGCCTCCCTGGGGGCATTGCTGAGTTGGGCACAAATGGTGCACCTTCGGACACAGAGCTCCAAGTCCACGTCAATACCAGGCCACCAGACGTGGGATCTGGCTATGGCCTTCATGAGAACGATCCCCGGGCGCTCGCGGTGGAGCTCCCGGACAAATGCCTCTCTGCCTCGTAGAGGCATGACTACTCGGCTGCCCCACATCAGGCAGTCTGCTTGTAGTGATAGCTCATGCATGCGCCTGTGAAAGGGTTTTAATTTCTCGGGGCAGGCATCGCGAGCCTCTGCCCAGTCACCGGTTAGGACACATCTTTTTACTAAGGATAACGTGGGGTCGCTGGCCGCCAAGGCTCTGATTTGGCGAGCTATCATGAGCGAACCTGTGGACTCAAAGGCATTGATTGCCATGACCATCTCACAGTCCTGTTCGTCAGACCCTTCCATGGTCACCAGGGGTAGCCTGCTGAGCGCGTCGGCACAGTTGTCTGTGCCTGGTCTGTGCCTTATGGTGTAGTCGTAGGACGCCAGCATGAGTGCCCATCGTTGAATTCGCACCGAGGCATTGGCGTTTATTGCCTTGCTCTCAGATAGAAGGGACGTGAGGGGCTTGTGGTCGGTTTCTTATGTGAACTTAGCCCCGAAAAGGTATTCGTGCATCTTTTTGACACCGTACACGCACGCGAGCGCCTCCTTTTCTACCATTCTGTACCCGCGCTCCGCCCGTGAAAGTGACCTGGAGGCATAAGCTATGGGTTGTAATTTGCCCGCACTATTGACATGTTGCAAAACGCACCCGACCCCATACGCTGACGCATCGCATGTGAGAACTAGCTTTTTACCTGGGTCAAAGAAAGTCAAAATACTGTTGGAACACAGACGGATGCGTGCCTTATTGAAGGCGCGTTCCTGGGCGTCCCCCCAAAACCAATTGCACCCCTTCCTGAGTAGCACGTGGAGAGGCTCCAGCAGCGCGTTTAAGTTCTGCATAAAGCTCCCAAAGTAATTGAGTAGCCCGAGAAAGGCGTGCAGTTCTGAGACTTTCCGGGGCCTGGGTGCCAGGCAAATTGCTTCTGTTTTGGACTGTGTTGGGCGGATTCCATCAGCGGCAATCCTTCTGCCCAAAAATTCAACCTCGGGTACGAGAAACAGGCACTTGGATTTCTTGACTCGTAGGCCTACCCGATCCAACCGCTTTAGTACTTCCTCCAAATTACGGAGATGGGAGTCGGTGTCCCTGCCCGTGATAAGTATGTCGTCTTGAAATACAACCGTCCCCGGGATGGACTTGAGCAGACTCTCCATGTGGCGCTGGAATATGGCAGCTGCCGACCTGATGCCGAATGGGCATCGATTGTACATGAAAAGGCCTCGATGTGTGTTGATGGTGGTGAGAAGCTTGGATTCCTCGGTCAATTCTTGCGTCATATACGCAGATGTGAGGTCTAATTTTGAGAAAAGTTTACCTCCAGCCAATGTGGCAAATAAGTCCTCCGCTCTGGGCAGCGGGTACTGGTCCTGTAGGGAGACTCTGTTTATGGTAGATTTGTAGTTCCCACAGATTCGTACGGATCCATCAGGCTTCATGACTGGGACGATGGGTCTTGCCCAGTCGCTAAATTCCACAGGTGATATATGCCTTCCCGCAGAAGCCTATCTAGTTCGTGTTCAATCTTTTCCCTCATCACATAGGGTACAGCTCTGGCCTTGTGATGGACCGGTCTAGCATCCTGTGTGATGTAGATTTTGACTTTGGCCCTTTTGAAAATGCCCACACCTGGCTGAAAGAGATGTTCAAATTGCTTTATAACTGTTGAGCAGGAGGTCTGTTCCTCTAATGACATGGCATGGACATCATCCCATTTCCAGTTTAGTTTTGCCAGCCAGCTTCTCCCCAGCAGTGCTCGGGGATCTCCGGGGACAATCCACAGTTTGGTGTTGACCCGTGAGTTTTGGTCTGTCTCTTTTATGCGGCCACAGTTTTTCAAATTGTTGAGCGCCCATGAGAGATTGACTCGCTCCCGTATACAGCTTCATGTTGACAGATATCCCGTTGAGTAGGACCCTCATCATTATAGGAGGCATCCTGTTGTAGGAGCAGTGGCCATTGATCGTGTTGACCCGCTGTATATCGGTATCCCGGGTACTGTCCCCACCATCTTCTGGTCCGCTTTCCGACCCATCCGATTCGTATATCAGCCGAGCTGCCATTTTTTTTGCACATGCGGGCCAAATGCCCTGTATATTCACAATTTCTGCAAACAGCCTGCTGAAATCAACATCCCCTTGACGAGTGCCCGCCCCCACACCTCCAGCACAGACCTGTTCCATTGTTCAAAGTGATCCCAAAGAATGAGCTGTGTCTGGCTGATCTCTCTTGAGCTTCTCTCAGTTTGTAGTTGATTGCTCACATTGTGGATTGATGAGGTGTGAACGGCTGTTCCTGTGGCCCTTGATGGCTTCTGCCTGCTGTCGAGAGCCTGTTCTCCCGGTTTTGTCTGTGTGTGGGGTAGCAGCTTGTTTAGTGCTGTGAACTTCTTGTTCCGATATTTCGTTAGTTGTCGTACCTGCATTGTAAATCAACCTCGTTTCTTCTTCCCCCACCAAGAATGTCTGTGCAACCAGTGCTGCTGCCTCTCAGGTCAGGTTCTTGGTCTCTATGAGCTTTCGGAATATGCCAACGTGGCCTATTCCTTCAATGAAAAAGTCTCTCAGCATTTCTCTCCTCAGTTCATCGGAGAACTCACATAAACTAGCCAACCTCCGAAGTTCCGCCACGAAGTCGGGTATGCTCTGGCCCACACAGCGTCTGTAGTTGTAGAACCTGTGTCTGGCCATGTGTAGGCTGCTCGCTGGCTTCAGGTGGTCTCTTACCAGTGTGCTCAATTCTTCAAACGACTTGCTTGCTGGTTTCTCGGGTGCCAACAGATCCTTCATTAAAGCGTATGTTTTCGAGTGGGCTCTTCTCTTATCTGCCTTATCGTCGCCTAATCAGTCTTTGGTTACAAAGCTTTACTGGAGCCTTTCTATAAAGTCCTCCCAATTGTCTCCCGCATTGTACTTTTCATCTGATCCATTGTTCGCCATTCTGTGGATTCTGTAATCCCGTAACTCGTCGCCACTGTAAAGTCCTGTCCCCTCAGTACAGATTCACACGAGGCATGTAGTGAAGTCAAGGTCACTCTGGACCTGCACCTTTATTTCACAGCTCTGGAATGCTGCACTTGCCGGAGACCTGTCCTTATATACCTGTCTCTTGCAAGTGCACCCCTGGTGGTAAGGTATGCTGGTGGTTACAGGTCATATTTTATTACAGTCATGTATAGCATGTTAGGATACAGTTATATATAATAATGTAAGATACATGACAGGAATCATATCACCAGTCGAATTCAATGAGTGGGCCAGCCCAATTGTTCCGGTACTAAAGAGTGATGGCATGGTCAGAATCTGCGGCGACTACAAGGTAACTATCAACCAAGTTTCATTACAGAACCAGTACCCGCTACCCAAAGCCGATGATCTCTTTGCAACATCAGCAGGGGGAAAGATGTTCACAAAGCTGGATCTAACCTCCGCTTACATGACCCAGGAGCTGGCTGAGTTTTCGAAAAAATTAAAGTGCATTAACACACAAAAGGGACTGTTTTTGTATCACAGGTGCCTGTTCGGGATCCGCTCGGCTGCAGCCATCTTCCAAAGGAACATGGGGAGTCTGTTGAAATCGGTTCCATGTTGTATTTCAGGATGACATCCTAATCATTGGTCGTAACACCACCGAACACCTGCACAACCTGCAAGAGGTTTTAAGTCGACTAAACCAAGTCGGACTCCGGCTGAAACAATCCAAGTGTGTCTTCCTCGCACCAAAGGTAGCATTCCTGGGGAGGAAGATTGCGGCAGACGGCATCAGGCCAATGGACTCAAAGACAGAGGCCATCAAGAATGTACCCAGACCACGAAATGTAACGGAGCTGCGCTCGTTCCTCGGACTCCTCAACTATTTTGGTAACTTTCTTCCAGGGTTGAGCACCTTGCTCGAACCATTGCACAAGTTGCTACACAAGGGAGAAGACTGGGTTTGGGGTCAAAATCAAGAGGCCACCTTCAAAAAGGCCAGAAACTTGCTGTGTTCGAACAAGTTGCTTGTATTGTATGACCCAGGTAAATGTCTAGTTTTAGCATGTGACACGTCGTCATACGGTGTCGGGTGTGTTTTACAGCAAGCAAATGTAGCGGGCAAACTCCAACCAGTTGCATATGCGTCTAGAAGTCTATCCAAGGCTGAAAGAGCCTACAGTATGGTCGAGAAGGCGGCTTTGGCCTGTGCCTATGGGGTAAAAAAATGCAGCAGTATTTGTTCGGACTCGGGTTCGAGTTAGAAACTGACCACAATCCCCTAATCTCACTGTTTTTGGAAAGCAAAGGCATAAACTCCAATGCTTCGTCGCAAATCCAAAGATGGGCACTAACACTGTCGGCCTACGATTATATGATCCGCCACAGGCCAGGCACTGAGAACTGCGCCGATGCCCTCAGCCGTCTACCGTTGCCCACCACCGGGGTGGAAGTGGCGCAGCCCGCAGACCTGTGCCTGGTCATGGACATCTTCTAAAGCAAAGGGTCACCGGTAACGGCCTGCCACATCAGGACCTGGACCAACCAGGACCCTGTATTATCTCTTGTAAAAAGTTGCATCCTCACTGGGGGCTGATCAGCAGTCCCAAGAGAAATGCAAGATGAGATAAAGCCGTTTCACCTACGTAAACATGAAAAGTCCAACCAATCGGATTGTCTCTTATGGCGTCGTCCTGCCAAAAAAAGGCAGAGCAACCTCCATACACGACCTACACAGTGCCCACCCAGGCAGAGTCATGATGAAGGCCATCACCAGGTCCCACGTCTGGTGGCCCAGCATTGACTCAGACTTAGAGTCGTGCGTGCGCCATGCCCCCAGGGAGGTTCCACTTCATCTGTGGTTCTGGCCCTCAAAATCATGGTCCAGGATCCATGTAGATTATGTGGACCCCTTTCTAGGAAAAATGTTCTTCGTTGCAGTGGACGCCTACTCTAAGTGGATCGAATGTGTAATAATGGCATCCAGCACGTCCACCGCCACCATTGAAAGCCTCAGGGTCATGTTCGCCACCCATGGCTTGCCCAACATTCTGGTCAGCGACAATGGTCCGTGTTTCACCAGTACGGAATTCAATGAATTAATGACCCGCAATAGAAACATAGAAACATAGAAAATAGATGCAGGAGTAGGCCATTCGGCCCTTCTAGCCTGCACCGCCATTCAATGAGTTCATGGCTGAACATGCAACTTCAGTGCCTCATTCCTGCTTTCTCGCCATACCCCTTGATCCCCCTAGTAGTAAGGACTTCATCTAACTCCTTCTTGAATATATTTAGTGAATTGGCCTCAACAACTTTCTGTGGTAGAGAATTCCACTGGTTCACCACTCTCTGGGTGAAGAAGTTTCTCCTCATCGCGGTCCTAAATGGCTTACCTCTTATCCTTAGTCTGTGACCCCTGGTTCTGGACTTTCCTAACATTGGGAACATTCTTCCTGCATCTAACCTGTCTGAAATAAGTAGAGACATATTATACATCAAATCCTTTGTGACTGTGACAGAGGTAAACTATCCCCCCTCATCATTATCGACCTGTCTGCAGCCTTTGACATGGTTGACCACTTCATCCTCCTCCAACACCTCTCCACTGTCGTCCAGCTGGGTGGGACTGCACTTGCCTGGTTCCATTCTTATCTATCTAATCATAGCCAGAGAATCAAATGCAACGGCTTATCTTCCCGCTCCCGCATCGTTACCTCTGGTGTCCCCCAAGGATTTATCCTTGGCCCCCTCCTATTTCTCATTTACATGCTGCCCCTTGGCGACATCATCTGAAAACACAGCGTCAGTTTCCACATGTACGCTGTAAGGGGTGGTTTGCAGGGGGTCAGCTTTCCCTTCTGACCTTATATGAGCGGTTCCGAATCGCTCCCACACCCTTGGTTCTAGACACTGGAATTATGAAGGGACTGTGACAGACTTGGACAGACAATCGGTTTCAAGGTAGGAAGCAGGTATGGCTTTATTGTGTTTAAAAAGAAGTAAAAGGCACATCTTTAATAACACACACACAGACCAATACACACTGAAGGGTACAACACATTGAATAAAATGTCAAATTACAGCCTGTAGGGAAAAGAATACAGCTTAAACTCTAAATGGGGTAAAGAGGAGAATGCAGATACATTTACACAAGTTATCCCAGCCTCCTCCCCCCCTCTCCCAATTCCCCTAACTAACTAAGTTATAGCTCTGAGGGTTCAGGGGCTATGCTCACCAATCCCTTGAGACAGTTGCCGGTGAATCACGGTTTCGAGGTTCGCTGCACTTGGCCTTCTAGGCGAGCTGTACCCTGGATGGAGGAGAGAACTTCGGACTGCGTAGTCTTCGGTTGGGGTGCATCCGTTGATGCGGTAAGTTGCGTTTCGGATGTATGGGATAAGTACCCACTTTCTTTGGTTTTAGTTAGTCCTTTTAGGTAATTTCTCACCCGTTGGCCGTTCAGAAGTAGATTGTAGAGTGGAAATAAATGTCGATTCTTCGGTTTTTGCTGAGTTGGTTTTGGTTGGTCGTTTCGCTGGTTGTGGTGGCCCGGGTTTGTCAATTTGGTTGCTGACAACCTTCCATTTCGTGGGCCTCATGCTCGGTCGGTCCTTGACGATTTCTTGTAGTTTCCTTCACGACTCCATTTCTTCACTCCCCAGCTCCAGCTGCTTGTTTCTGTCTGTGTTCAAGTCTGTGCGAGTTCCATTAGTTTCTGTGTTCTGCTAGTCTTTTGTGTTCTGCTCCTCTTTTCTTGTAAAACTGGGGGATAGATATATCCCAAAAAAGGCTCCGTTATCTCCCGTCAAATTTCTTGGGCTTTGTTTAAACTGTTCTGTCCGTTGTTTACAAATCCCTCCAAGGTCATCGTCCCTCCCTATCTCTGTAATCTCCTTCAGCATCATACCGTCCTCCCCTCCCCGCCAAGATGTCTGCTCTGCTCAAATTCGTTCCCCTTGAGCAACCCTGATTATAATTGCTCAACCATCGGTGGCCATGACTTCAGCTGCCTGGGCCCGAAGCTCTGGAACTCCCTCCTGAAACCTTTCCACCTCTCTTTCCTCCTTTAAGACGCTCCTGAACACCTACCTCTTTGACCAAGCATTTGGTCATCTGTCGTAATTTCTTCTTCTTAAATTTTTGTCTTATAATACTCCTATGAAGCATGTTCAGACATCTTACTACAATTAAAGTGCTATATAAATACAAGTTGTTGTTGTTGTTGTTGTTGTTAGATGTCAGGAGCTGGTTCTTTTCCCAGAGAATAGTAGACCTCTGGAACAGGCTGTTGTGTCATGTGGTGAATTCAGACTTGCTGGATTCCTTCAAGTGAAAGCTGGATTTGTTTCTGGCTGGGGCAAAGATCACCTCTTACATAAGGTAGGTACTGCAGGGAAATAAAGGCCAGAGTGATCTCCTGGACTAGTTTTGATCGCCTAGATGGATTAGAGAGGAATTTCCCAAATGTTTTTTCCCAAATTGGCCTGGGTTTTTTAGACTCTCCCAAGGGATCACATGGTTTTGGGTGGGTGGAGTGCATATGTTGTGATACACAAGGTATCGCAATTGTGTGGGATAGGCTCGATGGACCAGATGGTCTTTACCTGTTCCTATGTTCGTGTTTGTATTATGAGGGGCCTGGATATAGTGGATAGGTAAACAGGTCCTCCCTTAACACAAAGGTCAATAACCAGGGGATACAGAGTTAACGTAATTGGTAGAAGGATTAGAGGGGAGCTAAGAACTTTTTTCACCCATAAGAGGGTAGCGGTCTGGCAATCACTGCCTGAAAGGGTGGTAGAGGCAGAAACCCACAATGCATTTAAAAAGTACTTGGATATGCACTTGAGGTGTTGCAATCTACAAGGCTATGGACCAAGAACTGGATAGCACTTTTTCGACCGGCGCAGACTCAATGGGCCGAATGGTCTCTTTCTGTGCGGTAAATTTCTATGATTTCTATGATTCTGAGGACGTGCAAGGTTCTTTTTTTCTTTTTTTGTTGAAGGAAATATTCCAGAATGAGAGGTTAGGTAAGGATTATTTGAATAACATCTTACTAAATCACCCAAGAGGAAGTCAGACCATGAAGTCATGAACGAACATTTCTTTATTATCACATTGAAATATAATTAGCAGCATAGGTATTACAGAATAAAGTATGGAAACTATTAGATGTAGATTGTTAACTTAATAATTTAGGTTACAATGAAAGTCCCAATATGTCACAGTAATTCAGCATTAGCTAGCATCGCTTATTATAATTTGATATTTCGTTCAATGTCCAAGATTGATATGATATGTTGAGGTGGTATCCATCGCCTCTTGGGTTGTCTGTTTCTTGGATAAATCTACCATCCATGTTGGTAGCTATTGGACTGGACCTGGTTCAAATATCACTGCCCTTATTAGCAAGGAAATTTCTTGTGCTTCTCTATCTGCCTTGTAGAGTCCTTAAATCCCTAAATTGCTGCAACTTCTCTCTCAGTACGTCATATCTGTCTTTCTTCTGGTTGCCCTATCTGACTTTTCTGTCCAAAAACCTTTTGTGTCACAAATATCATCTTTTATACCTTTGACTCTTGAATAAACCTCTTTGATTTAATTTTTAACCAATCTGAATGACATAACCTGCAAGAGTTCCCCTTTTAATCACTTTAAATAGACATGTCATGGAATTGTAAGGACCCGATGTTATCCATGAAGCTAAAGACCCAGATGTGTCATGTGACATGTTCACTCCCATAACAGCTCAGCCTTCAATAACAAAAGAACTGAACACCTCCAGATAAAAGTGGCACTTTGTTTTAGTCCCCCAGCTTGCAAACAGCACAAAGTCAACTTATTAAACTTTTAAGTTTGAAAGTGCCCAGATGGTCCACTAGATTATTTTTAAGTTATCAATCTTAGAAAATAACAAACTAACCAAAGTCTTTTAAAATAAAATAGATGCCACCGAACATTCATTTGAAGTGTGCATGCTCATAAATTAATTTTTGAATTATGAAATCATAATTAACTGAAATTCAAACTTTTGCTCAATTTAACAGTTTGGGCGAAGTTTTGTAGCTGTTGCAGTGAAAATGCCCGACAGACTGTCTTAACGACTTCTTCTAAATCAATTCAGCTGAGGCTGACTTATTGTGACATGTTCGAACTGCCTTTGTAACCTCAACTTGTACTGGCTGAACTCTGGAAAACAGAAGAGTTAATGCTGTGGATGCTTTTAAGAAATAAAACACTTTTCACAGAACTGGTAGGCCTAATTTGTTATGGTCACTGTTTGCTGTTTTGCTAAAGTGAGATAAACTATCTTATAAAGTTTTGCGATTCCACATAGGAATACTTGTTTGCCTTGGGGCCACAGGCTTAGCACAAGATGCAAATGATTTGCTGCAAATTGCTTTAGGCTGAAGGCAAGCAAAGCAAAATTCCACGTGACATCTGGTGCACATGACATATTTGCACATATCTTTATGCTCTGTGAGCACCCCACATGTAGGACACGCACGGATTTTAGGACAGTTCTGAATGTTGCTGTCGGATATGACTTTTGTGCCACAGTTTTTCAGGGTGTCCAGCTGGAGGTTGATGCATCCTTCATTGTCACATCGATCAGAGCGTGGTAATTGGCCCTTCCACTCCTTCATACATTGCCAGCAGAATTCATAACACTTCCCTTTCTCGACCGTGCAGATTGAACATTTCACCGACAGGTTTGTCAGGTCTTTTCGCTCTACACAACTTTTACATCCAGGGCACTTAAAAATAAAAATTCTTAAATAAGCATTGAGACAAAAAGAGAATGGAAACCATTTCAACATTTGCAGTTCATACTCTTTATCTTGCACAGAGTGTACGTTAAATATATTTCCAGAAATGTATTAATAAAACTCTGGCTATGCATTGCCTTCCAGCTGCAGCTCATATGCAGCTCGGCCGAGCTTCCTGGACAGTATATGCTAAACTACTGATACAACTGACTTACTATTATATCTATCACACACTACCTTAACCAGAGACAATATGAAGGGATGTAGAACCAGCTGTAGAAGGGAATTGGCTCTATACTGCTGAAAAAAAAAGTATTTTGTTTAAAAAAAAAGCTGGGTATATGCTATGGTGGGGATACATTAAAATAATGGGTAATACATCTGGTTAAAATCTAATATGTTATGATGTTAGAGTTCAAAGCATAAAGTCACATTCTGAAACAGAATGTTCTGTGCCGGAAGTGCACGTGATGCCATATTGGTTCCAGCGCACATTGGGCGTCCCCAGCAACAAACGCAAACATCATTAAAATATGCTAATAAGAGTATTACACCTGAATCAGGGCCCTTTTGTGAAACTGATATCCGATGCATGGTTGAAAAGTCACTTCCTTTACCCGCTCAGAAAATCACGGTCGGAACAATCAGCAAGCAACTTTCAAAATGGGAAGTAAAGGGATCCTTGCCTCTAGTTATGTTCAGTCTCTAGTTAGTTGTTTTAGGCCTCTAGGGTGCTTTTGGACCAGGTGTTTTGGCTGTTTTGACAAGGGTTTGTTAAATAATTTTGCAAAGTTAGTTTGTGGAGGGCAAGAACTGTTTCACAGGATTTGCTTGTTCTTAATTGCTGAAAATGGGCTTGTTGCTGGGCTTACCATGGAGGTCTCCAAGACAGTAGCAGGAGCAGTAGCAAGCGAGGCAGCAAAGACCTGCAGGCTGCAAGAAGAGGATGAAGAAGGCATTACGGCATGTGGGTATTCAGGAATAGAACATCATACCTGGACCTCACAGAGGAACAGAGTGTAAGGTAGATGAAAAAGGGGATGAGGGAGACAGTAACTTACGTGCTTACCTGGTGGAGCAAGAATTGGCACCCAACACCAGGGAACGCACTGCACTGCCTGTGGCAGTGAAAGTCACTGAGATTCTAAACCTTTATGCCTCTGACTACTTCCAAACTGCTTATGGTGACATCAGCAACATCAGTCAGTTTGCTGAGCACATGGCGATCGAGCAGGTCATTGAACTGTGTTTGTGAGGTGACAACAGTTCATTAGCTGGGATTTGCCCGTATTGCTGGATCCTGCAGGTGTAGGCCATCATAGACTTCACACACATAGCCCTGCATGATCAACCATCACCAACCAGCACTGTTTCTCAAGAGGAAGGGCTTCCATTCGCTCAAAGTTCAGCTGTTTGTGACCAGCAACTCATACAGGTCTATGCCCGGTTTCTAAGCAGTAATAATAAAACAGGGGTAGCGAGTCCTTTTACTAAAGATAACATTAGGTAAAGGAAGTCTCGTGTAGGGGAGATGGTTCTTAGGCAAACAATTGCAAACTGTTTTCATAGTCTGTTTTCAGAGGATTTCGGAAATAGATATGTCAATATGATATTTTCCTTTGATGCAGTCAAAATATGGTGTATAAAGGATCATGGGGCATGAGGCGTGAATTGGCTAGAATAGACTGGCAAATGTTACTTAAAGGGTTGATGGTGGACAAGCAATGGCAAACATTTATGGATCACATGGATGAACTTCAACAGTTGTACATCCCTGTCTGGAGTAAAAATAAAACAGGGAAGATGGCTCAACCGTGGCTAGCAAGGGAAATTAAGGATAGTGTTAGATCCAAGGAAGAGGCATATAAATTGGCCAGAAAATGCAGCAAACCTGAGGACTGGGAGAAATTTAGAATTCAGCAGAGGAGGACTAAGGGTTTAATCAGGAGGGGGAAAATAGAGTATGAGAGGAAGCTTGCCGGGAACATAAAAACTGACTGCAAAAGCTTCTATAGATATGTGAAGAGAAAAAGATTAGTGAAGACAAGCGTAGGTCCCTTGCAGTCGGACTCAGGTGAATTAATAATGGGAAACAAAGAAATGGCAGACCAATTGAACAAATACTTTGGTTCTGTCTTCACGAAGGAAGACACAAATGACCTTCCGGATGTACTAGGGGACCAAGGGTCTAGTGAGAAGGAGGAACTGCAGGATATCCTTATTAGAATGGAAATTGTGTTAGGGAAATTGATGGGATTGAAGGCCGATAAATCCCCGGGGCCTGATTGTCTGCATCCCAGAGTACTTAAGGAGGTGGCCCTAGAAATAGTGGATGCATTGGTGATCATTTTCCAACAGTCTATCAACTCTGGATCAGTTCCTATGGACTGGAGGGTAGCAAAGGTAACACCAATTTTTTAAAAAGGAGGGAGAGAGAAAACAGGTAATTATAGACCGGTTAGTCTGACATCAGTAGTGGGGAAAATGTTGGAGTCAATTATTAAGGATGAAATAGCAGCGCATTTGGAGAGCAGTGACAGAATCGGTCCAAGTCAGCATGGATTTGTGAAAGGGAAATTATGCTTGACAAATCTTCTGGAATTTTTTGAGGATGTAACTAGTAGAGTGGACAAGGGAGAACGAGTGGATGTGATGTATTTGGACTTTCAAAAGGCATTTGACAAGGTCCGACATAAGAGATTGGTGTGCAAAATCAAAGCACATGGTATTGGGGTAATGTACTGGCGTGGATAGAGAACTGGTTGGCAGACAGGAAGCAGAGAGTTGGGATAAACGGGTTCTTTTCGGAATGGGAGGCAGTGACTAGTGGGGTGCCACAGGGCTCAGTGCTGGGACCCCAGCTCTTTACATTATACATTAATGATTTGGATGAAGGAATTGAGTGTAATATCTCCAAGTTTGCAGATGACACGAAACTGGGTGGTGGTGTGAGCTGTGAGGAGGATGCTAAGAGGCTACAGGGTGATTTGGACAGGTTGGGTGAGTGGGCAGATGCACTATAATGTGGATAAATGTGAAGTTATCCACTTTGGTGGCAGAAACACGAGGGCAGAGTATTATCTGAATGGTGGCAGATTAGGAAAAGGGGAGGTGCAACGAGACCTGGGTGTCATGGTTCATCAGTCATTGAAAGTTGGCATGCAGGTGCAGCAGGCGGTGAAGAAGGCAAATGGCATGTTGGCCTTCATAGCTAGGGGTTTTGAGTATAGGAGCAGGGAGGTCTTACTGCAATTGAACAGGGCCTTGGTGAGGCCTCACCTGGAATATTGTGTTCAGTTTTGGTCTCCTAATCTGAGGAAGGATGTTCTTGTTATTGAGCGAGTGCAGCGAAGGTTCACCAGACTGATTCCAGGGCTGGCTGGACTGACATATGAGGAGAGACTGGATCAACTGGGCCTTTATACACTGGAGTTTAGAAGGATGAGAGGGGATCTCATAGAAACATATAAGAATCTGAAGGGATGGGACAGGTTAGATGCGGGAAGAATGTTCCCGATGTTGGGGAAGTCCAGAACCAGGGGACATAGTCTTAGAATAAGGGGTAGGCCATTTAGGACTGAGATGAGGAGGAACTTCTTCACTCAGAGAGTTGTTAATCTGTGGAATTCCCTACGGCAGAGAGTCGTTGATGCCAGTTCATTGGATATATTCAAGAGGGAGTTAGATATCGCCCTTACGGCTAAAGGGATCAAGGGGTATGGAGAGAAAGCGGGAAAGGGGTACTGAGGGAATGATCAGCCATGATCATATTGAATGGTGGTGCAGGCTCGAAAGGACGAATGGCCTACTCCTGCCCCTATTTTCTATGTTTCTATGTTTCTATGGTTTTCAATAGTTTGTCAGAGTGTGCTTGAAAGATACAGAAACCAATTATCCACTCACTGTATGCAGTTAAAGACTGATCACCTTTAGTGTGCACCAATAGAGTCTGTTCCGTATAATCCACTACAAAGTCTCGTGCTTATTCGAAATGTGTTGTTGTGAAACAGAGGAGAAAGGAGGTGTAGAAGGAGGTATAGTGAAATGTTCACTCAATGATTGGAGAAGAGTGCTGCTAATCAGGGAGGGGAAAGTTGCGAGAGCTGGGGCAACAGGTAGTGTAACCCTAGCAGAGGGTAATGAGACATGAGTTAGGAGGCTTACTTAACCTATCCTTGTGAGGTCATTGAACTTCTTCCTCCATTGCAACCACATCATAGGGTCGATACTTTTGGCACTTACATGCTCTAGCACCTCTGCCCATTCATGCTGAGCAGCTTGCCTATATATCTACCTGCCACCTGGTGGATAGAAGATATCCCTCCTCATGCCAATCTCCTCCACCAATACATTCAAAACTCTTGCAGCTTCTCCTGTCGCTGTCATTGTCCACAATATTCATTTATCATTGCCTGCAGACAAAATGCAACTCCTCTTTAAGAGGTGCAGGCAGCCTTTAAATCGCACCAGCAACACAATATTGACGTCCTTATTAGGTGAGCTGCCAATGACCAGCACCAGAAACGAAGGTAGCCTCTCTATTTCTACCCCAAAATTTTATTACTGACACTTCTTTGGCACTCATCTTTATTATTAAGCTGCAAGAGAGGCTTTGCATTAGATCTGATCCATTCCGTAGCTCACTTTAACTGTCAAGATATTTCTTGACATCAATGGATAAACCCATTCTTAGTATTTGAGTGGAAGTAATGGATGGCCTGTAAAACAAATCTGACATTTATTCCTAGCCTTAAATACAAAATACAAGGGATTTGTTTAGCCATTTGTATTCACAATACTTTGCAGCAGCGAGTGTGGCAAACTTCTCTTCAAAATACTGCTGCTCCTCATCAGTCAGCAGCGCATGTCTGCGAACCTCCACATAGGACCATTGCTTGTTACACTTCTCCTCAGTGCCTTCCTTTACAGCAGGGCGGTGGAATGTGAAATTACCCTAGAATAGGAATTGAAATTGTGCCTCAAAGTATTATTTAAAACAAAACTTACTCTAAATTGGAAGGGGAATTGGAATGGTGGGGAGGGGATGGGGTGAATGGTAATAGTATTGGAGATCAATACAAAGAACCACTCACCTTGGAACTATTTGTATATGACTGGGGAATAGGATTTTATTTGAAATACACATACCCTCAGTGTTCCGGAGTGCAACTGGGATTGCTATCCACAAGAATCAGGATTTTACTGACACTGAAAGTCACACTGAAGTAAGATGTCCATCATGAAGTTGTTGGGGAAACTTTGAGACTTAGGACAAGAGCTACTGGAAGACATTATCTGAAGGATGAGTATGTGAACATGAGTTCATATATTTATGGCTGGTACCCACCTTGAATGTTTACAGAGAGGCAGGCAGCTGCTTCACACCTCCACCATTCAATGCAATATAGTGTATGTCCATATTGTGGTCAGGATGATGATAGTAATCCACTCACACATGCTATGGTCAATTGTGCTGCTCACCAGCTACTTGAGAGGAATTCCTAACACTATGGTCCACCTAGCGATCACTCAACCCTATGCTTGTCTAATAAACAGCAAGGCCCCAATAATCTGTGGCCCTTCTGGGGAAAACTCCTGCTGTAACTGGCTGGAGTTCAATGAAAGGCCCAAGAAATAGGTTTGAGACCCAGATATGCTGGGTCCCAGATTTCATTAGGAGTTTTTGTGGGGTCATCCATCCCAACATGAGAGGAGGTGAGGCTGAGCACCGAGCCTCATTACACTGGGAGATCTTGCTTCTCTGGCCTCAGTGGGAACGGCATTTAGAGCCAGATATATCCATTGAGATGAGGTGTGTCAGGCCTCCTGAAACATAGAAACATAGAAACATAGAAAATAGGTGCAGGAGCAGGCCATTCGGCCCTTCTAGCCTGCACCACCATTCAATGAGTTCATGGCTGAACATGCAACTTTAGTACCCCCTTCCTGCTTTCTCGCCATACCCCTTGATCCCCCTAGTAGTAAGGACTACATCTAACTCCTTTTTGAATATATTTAGTGAATTGGCCTCAACAACTTTCTGTGGTAGAGAATTCCACAGGTTCACCACTCTCTGGGTGAAGAAGTTTCTCCTCATCTCAGTCCTAAATGGCTTACCCCTTATCCTTAGACTGTGACCCCTGGTTCTGGACTTCCCCAACATTGGGAACATTCTTCCTGCATCTAACCTGTCTGAACCCATCAGAATTTTAAACGTTTCTATGAGGTCCCCTCTCATTCTTCTGAATTCCAGTGAATACAAGCCCAGTTGATCCAGTCTTTCTTGATAGCTCAGTCCTGCCATCCCGGGAATCAGTCTGGTGAACCTTCGCTGCACTCCCTCAATAGCAAGAATGTCCTTCCTCAAGTTAGGAGACCAAAACTGTACACAATACTCCAGGTGTGGCCTCACCAAGGCCCTGTACAAAACTGTAGTAACATGTCCCTGCCCCTGTACTCAAATCCCCTCGCTATGAAGGCCAACATGCCATTTGCCTTCTTAACCGCCTGCTGCACCTGCATGCCAACCTTCAATGACTGATGTACCATGACACCCAGGTCTCGTTGCACCTACCCTTTTCCTAATCTGTCACCATTCAGATAATAGTCTGTCTCTCTGTTTTTACAACCAAAGTGGATAACCTCACATTTATCCACATTATACTTCATCTGCCATGCATTTGCCCACTCACCTAACCTATCCAAGTCACTCTGCAGCCTCATAGCATCCTCCTCACAGCTCACACTGCCACCCAACTTAGTGTCATCCGCAAATTTGGAGATACTACATTTAATCCCCTCGTCTAAATCATTAATGTACAGTGTAAACAGCTGGGGCCCCAGCACAGAACCTTGCGGTACCCCACTAGTCACTGCCTGCCATTCTGAAAAGTACCCATTTACTCCTACTCTTTGCTTCCTGTCTGCCAACCAGTTCTCAATCCACGTCAGCACACTACCCCCAATCCCATGTGCTTTAACTTTGCACATTAATCTCTTGTGTGGGACCTTGTCGAAAGCCTTCTGAAAGTCCAAATACACCATATCAACTGGTTCTCCCTTGTCCACTCTACTGGAAACATCCTCACAAAATTCCAGAAGATTTGTCAAGCATGATTTCCCTTTCACAAATTCATGCTGACTTGGACCTATCATATCACCTCTTTCCAAATGCTCTGCTATGACATCCTTAATAATTGATTCCATCATTTTACCCACTACCGATGTCAGGCTGACCGGTCTATAATTCCCGGTTTTCTCTCTCCCTCCTTTTTTAAAAAGTGGGGTTACATTGGCTACCCTCCACTCCATAGGAACTGATCCAGAGTCTATGGAATGTTGGAAAATGACTGTCAATGCATCCGCTATTTCCAAGGCCACCTCCTTAAGTACTCTGGGATGCAGACCATCAGACCCTGGAGAAGTGTACAGATGAACCCCTTTGAGAATTCAGGGCTGGGAAGTGGCCTGTTTGCTGAAGAGAAATTCATTTTTTTTCAAAATTATTATTGGCGGATGCTGAAGTGACAGAAAAATATTTTTTGCGGTTGGGAAAACCGTGCACCTACTCCACGGAGAGCAGCAGAGTGTCGGAATTTCCATCCTCTGCAGATGCCCAAGATGCATCCCTAGTAGCACAGCTACTTGCTGGCCTCATGCTAACTAGATGCCTTCTCACAGATCCCGCATATTCTGATGGGTCAGTGCTGGAAGGCACAATCCCTGCTTAACTACTAGAATCGTGGCCTGTGAAAATTTGATCCTCTTCCTTGGGGGAAGATGATGCATGTTGTGATGGAATATTGGAACAAGTTGACTGTTGTCAGAATTGGTAACCAGGTACTTGAGCTAAGGAGGTCCAGGAATACTATTTATGACTGACCAATTGAACTGGTTCATTGATGGGACCTAGCAGTGTGGGCAGGAATTTGTCACTTGGGTGGGAAAGGTGGTCTGAGCTCGACAAGTGATGGGAAGCTCTGTACTAGTAAGCTGAGTGATTTTAGCTTGTTAAACTCTAGCAGTATCCCAGGGCACACTGTGGGGTTTCTAAGTCTATGTCTTGCCAACCATTGCCTAAATTCAATGGTTTTATATAGGTTGTGTGTGTTCCTATGGGATGTGTGTACACTCCATATTGAATAAGCAGAAATTTTGCTTACTTCTCAGTAGCTTGGTTTGGGGACTTTTAAACATGATGATGGGTTTCTACACTGGAATACAATGAAACTATACCATAAAACATCATGTGTAACAATAGAACAAGCAAATATTAAAAATGAGGAAAATATGACTGTCATACTGATCTGGTCCATCAGGCTCCGACACCAGGCAGTGAGTGATTTAGGGTCGACTGCATGTTGACAGGACATTTCCACTCTCAGAACAGTTGGATCGTCATCTCTTGTAATGGACACCTTTCATTTACAAGTGACTTTTCACAAGATTACTCTCCAAATGAACAAAAACACACACAACCGTATTTTTACAGCAAAAATTTATATGGCGATATAAATGTTTTCGTTCTATGGTACTCAAATCTAAATCCAGCATTTGAAAAGATTTGTGACTGTTTGACACAAAAGGTTGCCTGGCACCTGGTAAAGCATTCTATATTTACTACTAACTCGTTGCAAATCTGCACACAATGACACACATTAAAGCTGCAACTGACAATTGCCACCCTTGGGGCACTTGCATCTTTGCATAGAAAATCATTATAATACAACTTATTCACTTAATACATAGTCACATACTGCCACACAGGATGGTGCAAATGGCCATATGACTGCAGCCAACTGCAGCCATAGGGAGAGCATTGCTGGTGGGAGTCAAGGCCACCTCTTCTATCAACTTTTTTGCTTCCGCCTCCTTCTGTTGCATCAGTAGTATTGGCCAATGTGCTGCCCAAATATGCATCAGACAAGCGACTGATGCGTAGGGCAGCAGGGGCCAGCTCTTTTACCTTCTTTCTCACTGAATAGTGACATGACATACTGTCCAATGTCACTGCACCACTATATTTCCCAAAGTATATAATTGGCTGTGAATGCTTTGGAATGTTCTGAGGTCATGAAAGGTGCTATATAAAGGCAAGTACTTTCTTAGCTATCATTGTGTGTTCCTCCCCCTTTCCTTTATGCAGTAGCTTACACAGAATTCCAATGAATTACAACATGAATACAGGCCATTTGGCCAAGCCAGTCCGTGTTGGTGTTTTTCCTCCACATGAGCAGGAGTCCTAATCTCATGTGCCCACTCAGTTCCTATATCCTTTTATTCTCTTTACCTTCAATCACCAATCTAACCTATTCTTAAATGTTGACATGGTCTCTGCTTAATCCCTAAATCTGGTATTACATCATTCCACAGTCTCTGTTTAAAAAATAATTTTCTTCTGCATTCTGTCCAAAATCTCTTACAGGTAATCATTATGCTCTCTTGTTCTTAAACTCCGCAATCATTGAAAACAGTCTGTTTATATCTACTCTGCCCTGTTCATTCAAAATTTTGAACAACTCTATCAAATCACCTCTTAATTTCCTCCTTAATCACCTCTTAATGAAAACAGCCACAATTTTAAAAGTCTTTCTTTGTATTTGTATTTTATCGTTCAGGCAGCATCCTAGTGAACTCCAACTGTGGTCTTACTAAGGTATGATATAAATTCACCATTACATTTCAGCTGTTATATTCGATACATCATGCCATAAAACCCCACATTCCATTAGATTTGTTTATGCCTTATCTACATGAGATACTCTATTAACATCTTGTGAACCCCAAAATTGCACTGCTCTACCACATCACCCATTTCCTCTTTCAAAGTATAATTATTACTTTTACTTTTTGTACCTCATGCACCACCTCACACTTACTGACATTGAATTCCATCGTCCATTTGTCTATTCCACAATATCCCTTGCAGCTCCCTTTGGTCCTCAGAATTAGTTACCATGCCACCTATTTTAGTATTGTCTGTAAATTTGGACACCGCTCCCTCCCTCTAGCCCTAAATTTAAATCATTGACGTACAAATCTTGTTGAAAATAATTACTGGAAAGCAGTCATTCTCATAGTGTGTTGACATGTTTTAATATTATTCAAATATTTATCCTCACACTAGAAACACAAATACATTGTATTCTTCACAGAGCTGGTTATGGGAGGGTGTGGCTGTTGAACTCATAACGACTCAAAATGTAACCATGTAGGGTAGCCAACCGTCCAGGATTGGCCCGGAGTCTCCAGGAATGAAAATGTCTCCTGAACACTGGCAACCTATGAGAAAAATCATGGGGGTGGGGCATTATGAAAATTGAGTGTCTTCTTAGTTATAAAAATATTGGAAATACGAAAAAGCATATTTGAGTGGGTGAGGCGTTTGGAGGCAGGAAGTCATGCGATGAAACCTCCAGGAATACGTCTAACTAGAAATGGCAACCCTAAAAACATGCCATGCAGTAAAGAACCTGATTCCCTCCCCAACCCTCACCACACCACAAGCCCACTGAGAAAAAACACATTCTGGGCACTGAACAGTTCTTTATTTCTGTTACTTGTTGTCACTGTTGATACAGTTGGCATTTTTCTTACTCTATCGTTTATTAACCACTTCCTTGTCTCCCCATCGTTTATTAACCACTTCCTTGTCCCCCAAATGTTGCCCCACTTTGTGGCTTCCTTTAACCGCCCCACACCCGCCCCCGTTAAGGCATTTATCAGCTGTTCAAACCACAGGGCCACTGAATATAAAAGGGCTGCAGGAGAGGTAAAAACTAAAAATCATGGTTTAAAAACTAGGATGAAAACACTCTACCTAAATGCACGCAGCATTAGAAATAAAGTGAATGAGTTGACGGCACAAATCATTACAAATGGGTATGATTTGGTGGCCATTACAGAAACATGGTTGCAAGGTGGCCAAGACTGGGAATTAAACATACAGGGGTATCTGACGATTCAGAAAGATAGGCAAGAAGGGAAAGGAGGTGGGGTAGCTCTGTTAATAAAGGATGATATCAGGGCAGTTGTGAGGGATGATATTGGCTCCAATGAACAAAATGTTGAATCATTGTGGGTGGAGATTAGAGATAGTAAGGGGAAAAAGTCACTGGTCGGCGTAGTTTATAGGTCCCCAAATAATAACTTCATGGTGGGGCGGGCAATAATCAAGGGAATAATGGAGGCATGTGAAAAAGGAACGGCAGTAGTGATGGGGGATTTTAACCTACATATCGATTGGTCAAATCAAATCGCAGGGGTAGCCTGGAGGAGGAATTCATAGAATGCATTCGGGATTGTTTCTTAGAACAGTATGTAACAGAGCCTACAAGGGAGCAAGCCATTTTGGATCTGGTCCTGTTTAACGAGACAGGAAAAATAAACGATCGCCTCATAAAAGATCCTCTCGGAATGAGTGATCACAATATGGTTGAATTTGTAATACAGATTGAGGATGAGGAAGTTGTGTCAGAAACGAGCGTACTATGCTTAAACAAAGGGGACTACAGTGCGATGAGGGCAGAGTTGGCTAAAGTAGACTGGAAACAAGGACTAAACGGTGGCACAATTGAGGAACAGTGGAGGACTTTTAAGGAGCTCTTTCATAATGCGCAACAAAAATATATTCCAGTGAAAAAGAAGGGCGGCAAGAGAAGAGATAACCAGCTGTGGATAACCAAGGAAATAAAGGAAAGTATCAAATCAAAGACCAATGCGTATAAGGTGGCCAAGGTTAGTGGGAAACTAGAGGATTGGGAAAATTTTAAGCAACAGCAAAGAATGACTAAAAAAGCAATAAAGAAAGGGAAGATAGATTACGAAGGTAAACTTGCGCAAAACATAAAAATAGATAATAAAAGCTTTTACAGATATATAAAACGGAAAAGAGTGACTAAAGTAAATGTTGGTCCCTTAGAAGATGAAAAGGGAGATTTAATAATGGGAAATGTGGAAATGGCTGAGACCTTAAACAATTATTTTGCTTCCGTCTTCACAGTGGAAGACACAAAAACCATGCCAAAAATTGCTGGTCATAGGAATGTGGGAAGGGAGGACCTTGAGATGATCACTATCACTAGGGAGGTAGTGCTGGACAGACTAATGGGACTGAAGGTAGACAAGTCCCCTGGTCCTGATGAAATGCATCCCAGGGTATTAAAAGAGATGGTGGAAGTTATAGCAGATGCATTTGTTATAATCTACCAAAATTCTCTGGATTCTGGGGAGGTACCGGTGGATTGGAGAGCAGCTAATGTAACGCCTCTGTTTAAAAAAGAGGGCAGGCAAAAGGCAGGTAACTATAGGCCGGTTAGTTTAACATCTGTAGTGGGGAAAATGCTTGAAACTATCATTAAGGAAGAAATAGCAGGACATCTGGATAGGAATAGTGCAATCAAGCAGACGCAGCATGGATTCATGAAAGGGAAATCATGTTTAACTAACTTACTAGAATTCTTTGAGGATATAACGAGCATGGTGGATAGAGGTGTACCGATGGATGTGGTGTATTTAGATTTCCAAAAGGCATTCGATAAGGTGCCACACAAAAGGTTACTGCAGAAGATAAAGGTACGCGGAGTCAGAGGAAATGTATTAGCATGGATAGAGAATTGGCTGACGAACAGAAAGCAGAGAGTCGGGATAAATGGGTCCTTTTCCGGTTGGAAATCAGTGGTTAGTGGTGTGCCACAGGGATCAGTACTGGGACCACAACTGTTTACAATATACATAGATGACCTAGAAGAGGGGACAGAGTGTAGTGCAACAAAATTTGCAGATGACACTAAGATTAGTGGGAAAGCGGGTTGTGTAGAGGACTCAGAGAGGCTGCAAGGAGATTTGGATAGGTTAAGCAAATGGGCTAAGGTTTGGCAGATGGAATACAATGTCAGAAAGTGTGAGTTCATCCACCTTAGGAAAAAAAACAGCAAAAGGGAATATTATTTGAATGGGGAGAAATTACAACATGCTGTGGTGCAGAGGGACCTGGGGGTCCTTGTGCATGAATCCCAAAAGGTTAGTATGCAGGTGCAGCAGGTAATCAGGAAGGCAAATGGAATGTTGGCCTTCATTGCGAAAGGGATGGAGTACAAAAGCAGGGAGGTGTTGCTGCAACTGTACAGGGTATTGGTAAGGCCGCACCTGGAGTACTGCATGCAGTTTTGGTCACCTTACTTAAGGAAGGATATACTAGCTTTGGAAGGGGTACAGAGACGATTCACTAGGCTGATTCCGGAGATGAGGGGGTTACCTTATGATGATAGATTGAGTAGACTGGGTCTTTACTCCTTGGAGTTCAGAAGGATGAGGGGTGATCTTATAGAAACATTTAAAATCATGAAAGGGATAGACAAGATAGAGGCAGAGAGGTTGTTTCCATTGGTAGGGGAGACTAGAACTAGGGGGCACAGCCTCAAAATACGGAGGAGCCAATTTAAAACCGAGTTGAGAAAGAATTTCTTCTCCCAGAGGGTTGTGAATCTGTGGAATTCTCTGCCCAAGGAAGCAGTTGAGGCTAGCTCATTGAATGTTTTCAAATCAAAGATAGATAGATTTTTAACCAATAAGGGAATTAAGGGTTACGGGGAGAGGGCGGGTAAGTGGAGCTGAGTCCACGACCAGATCAGCCATGATCTTGTTGAATGGCGGAGCAGGCTCGAGGGGCTAGATGGCCTACTCCTGTTCCTAATTCTTATGTTCTTATGTTCTTACATTCCTGGTAAGATGCCGTAAATTCCTCACCCTCTTGCAGCACTTCTGCGCCAGTCACTCTTTTGAGCACTTATCACCCCTAACCCCCGCCGCATTGAGGGACTTGTCAGCCTTACAAACCGCACTGCTGCTGAAATGCCTTTACTTCCAATCCATCCCCACAGAGAGCAACTTTGGTCCGAGATAATCCAGCCCTCTACCCCGCAGCTCGTCTATCACCCTGCACGGAGACCCTGCCTCAGCTCATCTGCCTGTAAGCCACATCCATGCTTTTGATACCTACAGATTGGACTACTCTAATGTTGTGCTGGTTCTATAGTTTAGTTCCACTCCAGCGGGGAGCTTGTTGAGTGTGAGGTGGAACATTGCAGCGAGGAAGATCGAGAAGAGGGTTGGCGCGATGACGCAGTCCTGCTTGACCCCGGTCCGGATGCACCGACGTCAGTGTCCTCGATCAGGCCAACATCTCCAGCATCAAAGCACTGACCACATTCGACCAGCTCCATTGGGCGGGCCACATTGTTCGCATGCCCGACACAAGACTCCCAAAGCAAGCGCTCTACTCGGATCTCCTATACGGCAAGCGAGCCCCAGGTGGGCAGAGGAAAGGTTTCAAGGACACCCTCAAAGCTTCCTTGATAAAGTGCAACATCTCCACCGACACCTGGGAGTCCCTGGCCAAAGACCACCCTAAGTGGAGGAAGAGCATCCGGGAGGGCGCTGAGCACCTCGAGTCTCGTCGCCGAGAGCATGCAGAAACCAAGCACAGACAGTGGAAGGAGCGTGCGGCAAACCAGGCTCCCCACCCATCCTTTCCTTCAACCACTGTCTGTCCCATCTGGGACAGAGACTGTAATTCCCATATTGGACTATAAAGCCACCTGAGAATTCACTTTTGGAGTGGAAGCAAGCCTCTGATGATGATGAATGTTGTGCTGGATGGCCTCCATAAACTTGAGATCACCCAAAACTCTGCTACCCGTATTGCAACTCACACTAAGTCCCGCTCACTCATCATCCGTATGCTCTCTAACCTACATTAGCTTAGGGTGACTATATTTTCTAAACCGAATCCGAGTTCACACAGTGTGGGAGCACGGCAAAGTAGCAAGGACAGAAAATGTAGGTTGTGCAGTGTAGCAAGGCAATTTTTTTTTAGGAAAATGGCCCACATGTATAACTTTCAATAGGCATTTGATAAAGTGCCACTTATTTGGCTTGTTAGCAAAATTGAAGCCCATGGGGCAGTAGAAGCACGAATACAAAATTAGCTGGAAGTTGTGTTGAAAGGCTGTTTCTCAGACTGGAGGGAGGCAAATGGTGGAGTATCCAATGGTTCAGTATGAAGACCACTGCTGTTTTTGATATATATTAATGACACAGATTTAGGGCTGGGCTTAATTTCGAAATTTGCAGATGACACAAAATTTACAAGTGTAGTAAACTGTGAGGAAGATAGTAATAGACTGGCTGGTGGAATGGGTGGCCAAAAGGCAGACACAATTCAACACAGAAAAGTGTCAGGTGATACATTTTTGTAAGAAGGATGAGGAGAGACAATACATGCTAAATCAACATAACAAAAAAAAAAACAGATTATCTGATCATTATTACATTGCTGTTTGTGAGAGCTTGCTTGTGCGCAAATTGGCTGCTGCATTTCCCACATTATAACAGTGACTACACTCCAAAAGTACTTCATTGGCTGTAAAATGCTTTGGGATGTGGAAGGTGCTATATAAATTTGTTTGTTTTCTTTCTTTCTTTTTCAATTTTAAAGGGGGTGCAAGAAGAAAAAGATCTGGAGGTGCTTGTGCAAGCTTAAAAAAGCAGTTACCAAAGCATATGGGCTTTATAAATAGAGGCATAGGCTTAGAAAGTCAAGGATTTAGTGCCACCCATTACTGCCAGATTAGGGTGAAAAACTGGCAGCTGCAGCTCTTCTGCCCAATCTGGTGGGTCCCACAGCAACCACCATTTTCAGATGGCTGGCAGCACTGCCGATGTCCACGATTCGTAGGGATATGCAGATTATGCAGATCGTGACGTCAGTGATTGTGCAACGCTCACTTGGCACCCAATCTGCTAGTTTTGACTTTGCCGCTCTACTTACTGGCATGCTTTAACTGCGAAGAGCTGAGCCAGCATTGACAATCAGGAAGGAGGCTCCAGCAGCGGTATTTAAAGGGATCATCAACAATTACTTGCACCTGACATGTTTCTGCAGTTTGACTGGCTCTGTGCAACTTTCTGCAATTCCAGCAGCTTTATTAACTTCTTTCAAGGCTCAAGGTAACTGGGAGTGTTGTTGTAAGTGGAGAACACCTTCATTCTAATTTTTGTGTCCTTCTGCGCATGCGCGGTATGATATATGAGAAAGCCGAAAGTGGGGCCGAACACATTGCTGAGCCTGGAGCTGCTATTCTAGCCTGAGCCAGCTACTGGGGCTTTTGGGTTATCTTTTGAAAATCAATGACTATACTAAAGTAGTCTCCAGGACTTTTGCCTAGAATATCGCTGTGGTTATCTATACGGACATTTTCGCAGCGATCTGAGAGAGGAAATCGGATGGATGTGAGAGAGGGAGAGAGTGTGTCAGAGAGAAGCGGGAGAGAGAGAGTCAGAGAGAGAGAGAGAATGGGGGAAGAGAGAGAGAGTGGGGGAAGAGAAAGAGAGAGGGAGAGACAGAATGGGGGAAGAAAGAGAGAGAGAGTGAAAGAGAGAGTGGGGGAAGAGAGAGAGAGAGAGTGGAGGAAGAGAGAGAGAGAGAGTGGAGGAAGAGAAAGGGAGAGAGTGAGAGAGAGTGGGGGAAGAGAGAGAGAGAGAGAGAATGAGAGAGAGAGTGGGGGAAGAGAGAGAGAGAGAGTGGGGGAAAAGAGAGAGAGTGGGGGAAAGAGAGAGAGAGTGGGGGGAAAGAGAGAGAGAAAGTGGGAGGAAAGAGAGAGAGAGTGGGGGAAAGAGAGAAAGAGAGTGGGTAAAGAGAGAGATAGAGAGAGTGGGGGAAGAGAGAGAGAGTGGGGGAAGAGAGAGAGAGTGGGGGAAGAGAGAGAGAGAGTGGGGGAAGAGAGAGAGAGTGGGGGAACAGAGAGATAGTGAGGTAAGAGAGTAGAGTGGGGGGAGAGAGAGAGGGGGTGAGAGAGAGCGAGAGTGGGGGGGGAACAGGACGGAGAGAAAGAGAGTGTGAGAGAGAGAGAGAGAGAGACAGAATGGGGGGGGGAAGAGAGACAGAATTTGGGGAAGAGAGAGAGAGTGGCGGGGAAGAGAGAGAGGAAGTGGGTGGAGAGAGAGAGTGAGGGAAGAGAGAGAGTGAGTGGGGGGTGAGAGAGAGAAAGTGGGGGAAGAGAGATAGTGGCGGAGAAGAGAGAAAGAATGGCGGGGAAGAGAGAAAGAGTGCGGGAAAGAAAGAGAGTGGGGAAGAGAAAGAGAGAGTGGAGGAAGAGAGAGAGAGTTGGGGAAGATAGAGAGACTGGGGGAGGGAGAGAGAGAGTGGGGAAGAGAGACAGAGAGACTAGGGGAGAGAGAGAGAGAGATAGAGAGAGAGAGAGAGAGAGAGAGAGAGAGAGAGAGAGGGTGGTGGAAGAGAGAGAGTGAGGGAAGAGAGAGAGAGAGAGTGGGGGGGGTGGAGGGAAAGAGAACATAAGAACATAAGAAATAGGAGCAGGAGTAGGCCATTTGGCCCCTTGAGCCTGCTCCACCATTCAATAAGATCATGGCTGATCTGATCATGGACTCAGCTCCACTTCCCTGCCCGCTTCCCAAGACCCTTTGCTCCCTTATTGCTCAAAATCTGTCTATCTCCGCCTTAAATATATTTAATGACCCAGCCTCCACAACTCTCTGGGGCAGAGAATTCCACAGATTTACAAACCTCTGAGAGAAGAAATTTCTCCTCATCTCAGTTTTAAATGGGCGGCCCCTTAATCTGAGACTATGTCCCCTAGTTTTAGTAGTTTCCCCTATGAGTGGAAATATCCTCTCTGCATCCACGTTGTCAAGCCCCCTCATTATCTTATATGTTTCGATAAGAACATCTCTCATTCTTCTGAACTCTAATGTGTATTGGCCCAACCTACTCAACCTATCTTCATGTCAATCCCCTCATATCCAGAGTCAACCTAGTTGTTAGATCTCTTAATTTCCAATGAAATACGAACTCCGGTTGTAGTTTGAATGTAATTTTATTCTGGCAGCAGCAACAAGCTCTTGGCTTTAAGCCAGGCCTTTGTCCTTCTGAGACCACATGGCCAAAATGGCTCCACTTATACCTGGTTCAATTTACAGAAATGAACTCACCTTCTTTGACCTTATTGGCTCAATTGATAGTCTGTTAACCTTTAATTGGCTCGCTACCCAAAGGTCCTAAAATGTCAAGTTGATTGATGACTTAATGCAACATGCTGAGTTACACGTAGCAGCTTTGACTTGGGGTCTGTGAATTTTCACAGCCTGTCTGAATGCAGCCTGTTTGAATTCTCTATCAACCCCACTTTGATTCTTTCACAAACTGAATCATAAAACTTCAGGTATCACTGGTTAAACATTCTACAAAATAATTTCATACATGTTAATAGAGTTTCCTTCTAAAATTTGTTGATGTGTTTCGCCACATGTCCGGACTAGTAGCTTCCACACAAATTTATACCAACCCGAATTCCATCGTGGCCACAATGGAAGTCTGGTTTTAGTAGGTTAATTAACCTTATTCCAAATAAATCCAAATCAATATCTTAATTCAACCAGTAAACAACATTCCCTTAAGCATAACATACCCCTGTGCCACGTACAGACAGTCTACTGGGACCTGCAAGGTGTCTCACATGCGGAACAGCAGCTACAGCCCCTGGTTGCAATAACATTTAATCAACATAAACAAACATAAAACAATTACAACAAATAGAATTAAACCTTCCACCAATGAAGTTCCTATTGAACCTAGCCATTCAGTGGCTCCGCTCCACAAAGTGAATGATGGAGGTTGCTTAAGTTTTTCTACCTCCTTTTGGATATGCTCCGCTAAGTGGGTAATTTCTTCGGAGCTATCTGGGATATATGTGCAACACTCAGTTCTGAGTAAGGCGCAAGTACCTCCCTTTTCAGCCAGGATGTAATCAAGGGCCATTCTATTCTGTGGGGCTACTGTGCGGATTGCGACCATTTCTGCATTGATTTTAACTAGGGCCTCTGAGGTATCATTGGCTACCCGTTCCACAAAGGATGCCATGTTAATGGATTCCCTTGCCAGTCTGGCGGTCCCATACCTGGGGATCAGAATGGCAAAGAACCTCTCTGTTTCTGTGATAGCTCTCTTAGGACGGTGTAAATGTTCCGACAGTGACTTTATATGATACATATAAGGCACAATGTAGGCTAAATAGCAGGATCCCATCCAATTCTGGGGCAGCCAAGGGTAGGCCTTGTGGCCACACACTCAATAGGTGCCATTATAGGCAATGAATGTTAGCTGTTTCTTTGTCAGCAACACTCCGGGGCCTGTCCAGACTTTGCCATCTGTTTTATTCAGAATCCCCGTTATGTTAAAAATTCCCACATCGGCCCAGTTTGGACGGTTCCGTGGCTTGATTATATTATAATTCCGGGAGCAGTTACTATACCCCATATTTTAGCCTCCTTTGAGGTTTCTAATCAGACAGACCGATTCCCCCGGTCTTCCCATTCCCGTTGTATTAGTGATAACAAAAAATTAGGGCCGTTTGGAATTATTGTAGCACGGTTGGTATCCCCCTTCAAAGGTAGTCAGATTGTAACCTGCTGACTTCCATTTACGTGCCCAGTTTTCCATATCCTGCCTGTTTTGTTTTGATTAATTATCTACTCAGCCATTTCCGAGATATTCAAGAGAACTGGCTTCAAGGGGATCCCTCCCTTTGAGTGAATAGGAATTTGCGCACATACCCAACAACTAGAAATGTTACCTTGTTTGGCATAAATGTATGACATATATAAAAAGATATTTACATGTAATTCCCTGGCTACCCTACTATTTCCCTTTGGTGCAGAGTGTCGGCTAGTAAGAAGTAGGCAAATGCCTAGAATACCTACAATCAGTAATACAGTAAATTTATACATTTTGGCAAAAAGTAATTGTCCTTATTAGATTTCAGCTTCAGTTACGGGTGCTCGTTTAACGTGTGAAGCGTGGATCCAAGCTTTCTTTCCTTGGACTTTAACAGCTGCCTGGGTGGTCAATAACACTTTATAAGGTCCCTCGCACTTGGCACCCAAAGGTTCTTTATGCAACTTTTTCACATACACCCAGACTTCCGGGATGATGTCGTGTCCTCCTTCGGGTGGATTACCCCAAGCTGCCGATACCTGTCGGGAAACAGAAGTAACAGCATTGGTTAGGTTCTGACAGTATGATAACAAAGTGTCACTCATTAAGTGAACATCAGTTTTTCTTAAATCAATAGTTCCTGGCAGCGAAATGGGTCTTCCTGTTATAATTTCACATGGGCTTAGACCTGTAGTTCTGTTCGGGGTTGCCCTAATGCTACATTGGTAGTGCCTGGGGCCATGGTGTTCCTTCTTGGTGATATTTGGCAAGCTGTTGTTTCAGAGTTCGATTCATTCGCTCTACTTGTCCTGATGATTGCGGATGATAAGGACAGTGTAAATTCCACGTAATGTTCAGTAACCTACAGACTTCTTGGCAGACAGCACCTGTGAAGTGTGTTCCCTGATCTGAGTCAATGCTACTCGGGACTCCCCATTGGGGAGTGTAATCCTTACACAAGACCTTTGCAGTGTGATTGGCTGTGGCTCTTTTAGTTGGGACAGCTTCTACCCATCTAGAGAATCTGTCGACCAGGACAAGAATGTTAGTGTATCCTTGGCATGAAGGAAGAGATATATAATCAACCTGCAGATGCTGGAATGGTCCGACAGGGGCAGGGAGCCTCAGTTGGGGCATTACCGTGATGGATCCAGAATTATTTTTTTGGCAAACCACACAGCGGTCTGCTACCAGCTGGGCATGTTTTTTAAATCCCCGACCCCACCAGCTTTTCTGGAATTGTACCGTCATCTGTTGTGAGGCCAAGTGTCCCCACGAGTGGATCTGTTGGGCTAAAAAAGGCATAAGCGCTTGTGGCGCTACTGGCTTGTCGGTAACTCTTTGTCTCCAGACACCATCTTCACATAGCTTAATTCCTGCCTCAATCCATGTCCATTTTTCCTCTCGGGAGCACTCGCCTTGCATTGTTTGAAGGTCTCGTGTCAGAGTCCTGAGTGCTTTCAATCTGCACATCTGTGTTGGTTCTTCTGGGGAACGCCATGTGAGGCGGCATCTTTAGCTGCCTGGTCGTCTAGGGCATTTCCCTGTGCTTCCATGGTATTTTCCTTGGCTTTTGTCCCAGGTATACAACCTCTTCTTGGGATATTTGTGCTTTGTTGATGCTGGCTTTTTGTCCTTTCAGCCAAAGGTGGTCCAGCAAAGCTCGTAAATCTTGTTCATGCTGTTCTTCCGTGTTTGAAGCTAACAGGATGTCATCTACATATTGGATGACTGTGGATGACAGGGGAGGTAATTCTCGCAAATGGCTTTGTAAAGCCATGTGGAATACCGTAGGGCTGTTGTGGAAACCCTGCGGTAACCGGGTCCAAGTATACTGTTGTCCTTGGACTGTGAAAGCAAACCACTGTCGAACCTCCGGTGCCAGAGGCACCGACCAAAATCCGTTGGCCATATCTATAACCGAGAAATATTTATGTTCTGGTTTGAGGGCATTAAAAATGGTGGAGGGATCTGCGACCAAAGGAGCTTTTTGATCAATACACTGGTTAGTTTTCCTATAATCGACAATCAAACGCCAAGTTTCATTAGATTTCTGTACCGGCCACACGGGGCTATTGGAGGAGCTATGCATTTTAATAAGCACCCCTTGTTTCTCCAATTGCTGAATAACCGGTAAGATTCCCGCGATGGCAGTTGGACTGATGGGATACTGTTTAGTGCATGGAGACTTTGTCCCGGTAAATGACGCAGGCTCCATCTGAAGTAGGCCACAATTGTTCTTATCTTTAGCCCATATCGGGTGTTCCTTCAATTCTTCTTTCTTCAAAGTTCTAATTGACCATGTCACCCGACCATCCTCGAAATGCAAAGATGAATCTACTTGGATTAGAACAATTCCCAAAAGAAGTTGATCTACTGGGCCTATCCAGACCGGCGTGGTTAGTTCATGTGGACCCAGCCCTATAAGTACTGGTGTTGTCTTTTAATTTCCATTTTATGGCCCGCAACTCCATAGGCTGTACGTGCCCTACAATCCAACGGCAAAAAGTCTCCATATTGTAGGGGTAAGCATGTTAATTCCGCCCCTGTGTCTAAAAGACAGTCCACATCCTTATCGCCCACACTCACAGTTATATATAGCCCATCTTCCCTTTGTTGTATTAGTGCGAGGAGGGGGGCCAGGGTGGGCTCTAATCGTTTTTTGCTATCCCAAGTAACTTCTACTGTTGTTGTATTGTCAGTCGCTTAAATGCTTCTATGAGGTCATTATCTTGTGACAAGCCTGGCTTGTTGGCTGAATTGTATCCCTGGCTGCGTCCTCTTCCCCGGCCATGACCTTGCTGTTTTGCCCTGCACGTCTTGGCCCAGTGACCTTCTTTCCCACAATAATGACATTTTCCGGGTAATTTTTCTAATAATATCGGAATCCTGGGATTTCCATCCCATAGCCTGTACAGCTCGGACTTTAGCTCCCATATCCCGATCTAATTGGTTACATCGATCCACCAATGCAGCAAAGGTAGTGCCTCTACCTTCCCAGTCCGGTAACACTACCTTAAGCATTTTGGACAGTTCTGGCTTTAGACCTGCCACGAAAGCTGCTTTCAGGGGTCCAAACACTTGTTCATCCATTTCCTCATCCGTATTATTCATACCCGAATGTTCTAGCTATGTGCATCTAAACCGCTTGTCATACTCCAGGACCTCCTCTGTTCTTTTCTGTTGGCAGGCTGCAATGTTTCCCCAGTCTGTCTTAGCTGGACTGAAGGCTTGCAGCCAGTGTTTAATCGCCCCCCACCCTGCGTTTAATTCTTGCTCATCCTGCCCCAAAGCTTCTTCTACCTTGTCGTGCAATTTTCTTTCCTGTGTTTTTGGCACCATTATGGTCAAAATTTGCACTCCGTCCCAGGGATGAAGTTGAGATATATTTCTTAAGCGGTCCAATTGGTCCCACATTTTCACTCCCCCTTTCTTTGAATGGGGAAACTCCTTGGACCATTTATCAATTTTCTCTGGGTCTGCCGGATCATGAAATAACTATTCTGCATACACCTTTTTCTTCGTTTTTTTGGTTCCGCCCTCATCTGCAGTCTCTTCTGATTTGACTACAACTCGTCTTTTTTTTAAACGGGGCAAAGCGCTCCCCTAATTCTTCATCATCCTCCGACACTGTATTGTCAGAGGATTCAGAATCCGTATCTATTCCTCGGGTTTGCACTTTTAATTTATCCAAACATGGGTACCCTGGGAATTGACTGATATATTTTCCTTTTCCTATTACTGTCTCTTGACCTAATGATTTTTTCCATTCTTTAATTTCACCTTTAAGATCTTTAACTTCCGCTTCCGACTTTTCAAGTTCAAGTCTTTTCTGTCGCAGCTGTGCACAAACAGCTTGCAATTGGTCCTTTGTACTGGTCAGTTCTCAATCATGTTGGGAACGCATTATAATTTCATTCCGCTTTCGGATCTGGCCCACAACGGCTAGGGACCATCTAGTTCGCTCTTTATTTTTCATACGGGCCATTTTTCCCCAAACCCTTTTAATCTTGTCCAAGGACCATTGTCCTTTGGAGGTACCGTATTTTTGTTCGATCTTAATACAGGTTTTAGATAAGTTGAATTGTTGCTCTATGTATTCTTTTAACTGTTGGAGGATTTCATCTATCGAAACCTCAGGTGGTGCCCGCCCACCTTTTACAGTTGTAGGCAATTCTTTGCTCTTATCTCCTGCTGCCATAATACTGATTTCTTTACTGGGGTCTCGAGTCGTAGGCTTTCCAGCCGATCAGTAGGTCGTGATTAATTAACTAACACACCGCCGAAGTTAGACGTCTATGGGACCTCGAGCCGACTACCAACCGGAGGGTTCGCAAACCGGAGGCTTTCAGAATCGCGTAGAAGGAGAGGCGAATTTAGACTTTTGACTGAGGACTTTTATAAAGAGGAGTCCTTACCTCAGTATGTAGGTCCGATGTCCAAAATTCAGTTTCTTCCCTCAGCGATCGTGTTCGTGATGCCAAAATTGTTAGATCTCTTAATTTCCAATGAAATATGAACTCCGGTTTGAATGTAATTTTATTCTGGCAGCAGCAACAAGCTCTTGGCTTTAAGCCAGGCCTTTGTCCTTTTGAGACCACATGGCCAAATGGCTCTACTTATACCTGGTTCAATTTACAGAAATGAACTCGCCTTCTTCGACCTTATTGGCTCAATTGATAGTCTGTTAACCTTTAATTGCTCGCTACCCAAAGGTCCTAAAATGTCAAGTTGATTGATGACTTAATACAACATGCTGAGTTGCACATAGCAGCTTTGACTTGGGGTCTGTGAATTTTCACAGCCTGTCTGAATGCAGCCTGTTTGAATTCTCTATCACTAGTGAACCTTCTCTGAACAGCCTCCAATGCAAGTATGTCCTTCCTTAAATACATCGCCCAAAACTGTACGTAGTACTCCAGGTGTGGCCTTATCAATGCCCTGTACAGTTGTAGCAGGACGTCTCTGCTTTTATACTCTATCCTTCTTGCAATAAAGACCAACATTCCATTTGCCTTCCTAATTACTTGCTGTACTTGCAAACTAACTTTTTGTGTTTCAAGCACAAGGACCCCCGGTCTCTCTGTACTGCAGCACTTTGCAATTTTTCTCCATTTACATTATAATTTGCTTTTCTATTATTTCTGCCAAAGTGGATAAACTCACATTTTCCCACATTATACTCCATCTACCAATTTTTTGCCCACTCACTTAGCCTGTCTATATCTCTTTGCAGATTTTATGTCCTCCTCACAATTTGCTTTCCCACCCATCTTTGTATCATTAATACATCACACTCGGTCCCTTCATCCAAGTCATTAATATAGATTGTAGATAGTTGAGGACCCAGCACCGATCCCTGCGGCCCCTACTAATCACTGTTTGCCAACCGGAAAATGACCCATTTTTTCCCGACTCTCTGTTTTCTGTTAGTTAGACAATCCTCTATCCATGCTAATATATTACCCACAACCACGTGAGCTTTTATCTTGTGCAGTAATGTCTTATGTGGCACCTTATCGAATACCTTCTGGAAATCCAAATACACCACATCCACTGGTTCCCCGTTATCTACTCTGCTCGTTACATTCTCAATGAACTCCAGCAAATTTGTCAAACATGATTTCCCTTTCATAAAACCATGCTGACTGTGTTTGATTGAATTATGCTTTTCCAAATGTCCTGCTACTGCTTTCTTAATAATGGACCCATTTTTTTCCCAATGACAGATGTTAGGCTAACTGGTCTATAGTTTCCTACATTTTGTCTGCCTTTTTTTTTAAATAGGGGCGTTACATTTGCAGTTTTCCAATCCACTGGACCGCCCCAGAATCCAGAGAATTTTGGTAGATTACAATCAATGCATCCACTATTTCTGCAACCACTTCTTTTAAGACCCTAAGATGTAAGTCATCAGGTCCAAGGACTTGTCCGCCTTTAGTCCCATTATTTTACTGAGTACTACTCCATTATAGTGATTGTATTAAGTTCCTCCCTTCCTATAGCCCCTTGCTTATCCACTTTTGGGATGTTTTTCGTGTCTTCTACCATGAAGACCGATACAAAATATTTGTTCAATGTCTCTGCCATTTCCGTGTTCTCCGTTATTAATTCCCCAGTCTTATCCTCCAGTGGACCAACATTTACTTTAGCCACTCTTTCCCCCTCCACCTTCGCCCCAGAGAGTGAGAGTGGGGGTGGGGGAAGAGAGAGAGTGAGAGTGGGGGGGGGGGGGGGGGGAGAGAGAGAGAGAGTGGGGGGGGAGAGAGAAAGAGAGTGGGGGAAGAGAGAGAATTGGGGGTAAGAGAGAGAGAGTTGGGGGGAAGAGCGAGAGAGTGGGGGGAGAGAAAGTGAGAGAAGAGAGAGTGGGGGGAAGAGAGAGAGAATGGTGAAGAGAGAGCGAGTGGGGAAAGAGAGAGCGAGTGGGGAAAGAGATTGGGGGGGGGAGAGTGGGAGGGAGAGAAAGTGGGGGACGAGAGAGTGGGAAAAGAGAGAGAGTGAGGGAAGAGAGCGAGAGGGAAGAGAGAGAGTGGAGGAAGAGAGAGAGAGTGGGGAAGAGAGACTGGGGGGAAAGAGAGAGAGATTGGGGGAGAGAGAGAGAGAGTGTGGGGGAAGAGAGAGTGGGGGGGAAGAGAGAGAGAGAGTGTGGGGAAAGAGAGAGAGTGGGGAAAGAGAGAGAGTGGGGAAAGAGAGAGAGAGAGTGGGGGACGAGAGAGAGTGGGGGACGAGAGAGAATGGGGGACGAGAGAGAGTGGGGGAAGAGAGAGAATGGGGGAAGAGAGAGAGAGTGAGGGAAGAGAGAGTATGGGCGAGGAGAGAGAGTGGGGGAAGAGAGAGTGGTGGAGACAAGGAGAGAGTGAGAGCGAGAGAGAGAGAGAATCAGAGAGAGAGAGAGAGATTGGGGCAGGGAGAGGGGAGGAGAGAAAGATTGGGGCAGAGAGAGAGAGAGTGGGGCAGAGAGATAGAGGGGATGTGAAGAGGGGATCAGAGGGGATTGAGGGGAGGGGGGGGGGGTTTGAGAGCGAGAACTTGATCCAGATGGTAAGACGGCTGCGTTCTTCCAACCCCACCCTCTGTACACAAGCACTGCGTTCTCCCTCTCCTCTCTGACACCTGCTTAATTTCGTGGAAAGCTTGGTGCCTGTGTGAAAAGTGACATCATTGGAATGGACAAAATCCAGAAGTCACAACTCTGCCACTAGTCACTTCATATCCAATAAACCTGTTAACAATCCATGACCCACACATAATACCCTCATCTATGGTGGGTGTGTGGGTGGGCGGAGGTCAGGAACTTGTTGTGGGGCAGTCATGAATCTGTGGAGAAGGAGGTTGGGCAGGGGGAGAAGGTCAAGTTTCCAGGGGGTGGGGGGAGGGGGAGGTGGAAGAGTGGTGGCGAGAGAATGTCAGTAACTTGGGTGGGGGGGTGGGAAGACTGGCACTTTGGTGGGGCGGGGGAGTGGAGGGGAGGTCCGGAACTTGGCCTATGGGGAGGAGGTCTGGAACTTGGGCAGGAAAGGAGAAGGTTCGGAACTTGGGCAAGGAAGGAGATGATCCGGAACTTGGGCAGGGAAAGAGGCCAGGAACTTGGGCTGGGTGGGAGGTCAGGAACATGTGAGGGGGGATGACATCGGGAACTTGAGTTGGGCAGGAGGAGGTCAGGAACTTGGGCTGGGCGGGAGGTCAGGAACATGGGAGGGGGTGATGATGTCGGGAACTTGAGTTGGGCAGGAGGAGGTCAGGAACTTGGGCTGGGCGGGAGGTCAGGAACATGGGAGGGGGTGATGATGTCGGGAACTTGAGTTGGGCAGGAGGAGGTCAGGGCTGGGTTGGGGGAGGAGGTCATGAACTTAGGCTGGGGGGAGGTCAGCAACTTGGGGGGTAAGAGCAGGAAATTCTTTGTGGGGTGGGACAAAGTCTTAACCCGTGAGAGTGAGCCTGTCCCAAGTGAGCTCTGTTCTGTCTGGAGTCGACAATCAGAATGGCTCAAATTACAATTTGCAAAGAGAAACTGCTGGGTGTGTCTTATACTGCAAGGGGGCCAATCTGCAAGCCGGGCATCTACAAGGGGCCCAATCAGAGCTTTAGATGTTGCAAATTAACACATTCTTATTTAAAGGCCGCTGCTCAGAATACTTGCTCACAGTCACATGGGCTCTACTAGCAGTCCCACTTGTGCTCGAGCATCTTCAGGAGAGCAAGCGGAGTCAGCGAAGGAGATGAGAAGATGCACACAGTGGGAGGAGGAGGAGGGCCAGGAGGGCTCTCAACAAGAGGCCTTACCCACTTAGGGTCTTCTGAGAGCATTTCTCTTATATCCACTTAAGCAAGGAGCAGTGTATTAGGAGGCTACACTTCACCAAGGAGGTGGTCACAGGATACTACCACCTCCTGCAACCAGACATGCAGCCTGAGAGCAGTGCGAACACAGCTCTCTCAGTGGCAGTCAAGATCACAGTGGCTCTCAATTTCTTTGCCAGCGGATCCTTCCAGTCCGCAAGCAGGAGACATAGCTAACATCTCACAGTTCGCCGTTCATTGCTGCATCCGGGAAGTCACTGAGGCTCTCTACACCAGGAGCAGCTCTGGCCTTTGAAGGCCCGACTGTAGACTGCACCATCTCAGCATGAGCCGCAGCAGTCTGGGCTGATTGGCTGACAGGCAGCGACAAGGCGATGGTAGAGTGGCAGTGGTGGGCACAGGAATGCCGTCATCCTGAGAGAGGAGAGCAGAGTCTTCCTCCACAAACCCGCAGTCACTCCTGTGGGGTGGCGCTTCAGTATTCCTAGCAATCTGTTGGAGCACAAATTTCTGGGCTGCTGCGACATCCTGCAAGCCCCAGTCAGCACTGGTAAACCCAGCCACGATGGCAGCAATCTGAGCTTGGGTGGCAGCAAACAGAGACTTCATGAGAGCAGTCTGTGCATTGGTGGAATCAAGCTGAAACTGCATGAGAGCGGTCTGCACCTCCGCTGCGTCACTAAGATGTTGGGTTGCTTCCCCCTGTGTTGCAATGGAAGCCACGACATCGCCCATCACATGCAGTATCACATCTCAGACAACGTGGTCTCTGTGGGAATTTTTCATCATTTCCAGCCTGGAAATCCTGGGCTCCAAGCTCTGCAGAGTCCTGTGCAATGTTGCAGACGGACTGCTCCATGCTCCTTGACATTGCCAAAAGGCTCTCTGGCAGACTTGCCATTGCACTGAACAATTTGATGAAGGCCACGGGAGTGACAGTGAGTCTGTGCAGCAGAACTCGCGCGTGAAGGTGCCCTCTGGTGAGCTGGTCTCTGATTTATCCTTTTCCTTCTGGCCTTTCTGCAGCCCACTCATGCCCAGTGTCTAACCCTGTGCAGATCCCACATCTCCATTATCTGTCACCCAATGATCTCCAGCAACCTCTCCTCCAGCTGGCTGAGGTTATGGGTGGCAGCCTGCCCCCTGCCCCCTGCCTCTCTGCTAATGCTCTCTCCAATTATGCATGGCCTTGGCCTGCTCGAGAGCGAGAAGTGTGTCAGTGAGTGTAGTGCATTTTATTTTGGTGATGCACCTGCCATGGTTGAATAGCTGTCAGTGTTTGCAAGGTGTGAGATGTGGGTATGAGTGTTGCAGCAGTGGTAAGGTTGTGAGGGTGAGGGTGAAGTGAAGCTCTGATTGTGCGGTGTGAGTGGTGATAGGTAGAGATTGTTGTTAGGTGAGTGCTGGGGTGTGGTGCATTGAGCAGTGTGTGAGGCTTGTGGTGCAGATGGTGGGATATGGCATTTGCTGAAGCCTTCTTTCACCTTGACCTGCCATATGAGATCATTAAACTTCTTTTGGCACTGGATGGCCGACCTTGAGACCACAGTCACATAGGCGGCTATCTCCAGCCAGAGCCTGCGATAGGTGTGTGGCGAGGCCTTCCTAGCATTGTATGGGAAGAGGACAGCCCGCCTCTTCTCTACGGCCACGACAAGTGCCTCAAGAGCCACGTTGGATGATCTGTGGGCTCTCTCCCTGTGCTGAGGCTCCACTGCAGTCTTCTGCCAGCTGAAGTTGTAAGTGGCTTGACAATGAGGTGCTGTAGCAGCAATGCACCTCCCCTTTAAGTACTGAATAAAGCCTGTGCCAAACATGATTGAGAATTTGACTGGACCTGATATTGGCCCATCTTTTCAGCGGTAAGCCAATGAGCAGCGGTTTTAGCACTGAGATCAAGATTACAATTATGTTAATGAGGACTAAGCACGAATTTTGCGTGCTACCTCGACTTTGAACTGGTGCAGCTTAACATCATTGGGACTTAACACTGCCCATTTCATGGCCATATCCAACTTCGAGGCCATAGAGTACAAAAGCCAGGAAGTATGTTAAACCTGTATAAAGTACTAGTTTGGCCCCAGCTGGAGTATTGTGTCCAATTCTGGGCACCACACTTTAGGAAGGATGTGAAGGCTTTGGAGAGGGTACGGACGAGATTTACTAGAATGGTTCCAGGGATGAGGGATTACAGTTACATGGATAGACTGGAGAAGCCTTAGAGCAGAGAAGGCTAAGAGGAGGTTTGATAGAGGTGTTTAAATCATGAAAGTATAAATAGAGTAAATAAAGATCAATTGTTTCCAATGGCTGGAGGGTCAATAATGAGAGGGCACAAATTTAATTGGCAAAAGAAACAGAAGGGACATGAGGAAATCCTCAACAAGTGGTTAGGATTTGAAATGCATTGCCCGATAGGGTGGTTGATATTGATTCAATAGTACCCTTCAAAAGAGAATGGGATAAATACTTGAAGAAGAAAATTTGCAGGAATATGGAGAAAGAGTGCTGGAGTAGGACTGTTCGAAAGAGCCAGTGCATACTCGATGGGGCGAATCGCCTCCTTCTGTTCTGTACTATTCTATGATTCTATGAACGTACAAGTCATTACCTGTTAAAAGAAAGATTTGGATTTATATGGCGCCTTTCATGACCACCAGACGTCTCAAAGCACTTTACAGCCAATTAAGTACTCCTAGAGTGAAGTCACTGTTGTAATGTAGGAAACACGGCAGTCAATTTGCGCACAAGCAAGCTCCCACAGACAGCAATGTGATAATGACCAGATAATCTGTTTTTTGTTATGTTGAGTAAGGGATAAATATTGGCTAGGACACCGGGGATAACTCCCCTGCTCTTCTTCAAAATAGTGGTATGGGATTTTTTACGTCTACTTGGGAGAGCACACGGGGTCTTGGTTTAATATTTCATCCGAAAGACAGCACCTCGACAGTGCAATGTTCCCTCAGATCTGTACTGGAGTGACATGAGAACATAACAAATAGGAGCAAGAGTAGGCCATACGGCCCCTCGAGCCTGCGCCACCATTTAATACGATCATGGCTGATCTGATCATGGACTCAGGTTCACTTCCCTGCCCGCTACCCAAAACCCCTTATTCCATTATTGGTTAAGATATGTGAAGAGAAAAAGATTAGTGAAGACAAACGTAGGTCCCTTGCAGTCAGAATCAGGTGAAGTTATGATGGAGAACAAAGAAATGGCAGACCAATTGAACAAATACTTTGGTTCTGTCTTCACGAAGGAAGAGACAAATAACCTTCCGGAAATACTAGGGGACCGAGGGTCTAGTGAGAAGGAGGAACTGAAGGAAATCCTTATTAGTCAGGAAATTGCATTAGGGAAATTGATGGGAGTGAAGGCTGATAAATCCCCAGGGCCTGATAGTCTGCATCCTAGAGTACTTAAGGAAGTGGCCCTAGAAATAGTGGATGCATTGTGATTATTTTCCAACAGTCTATCGACTCTGGATCAGTTCCTATGGACTGGAGGGTAGCTAATGTCACACCACTTTTTTAAAAAGGAGGGAGAGAGAAAATGTGGAATTATAGACCGGTTAGCCTGACATCAGTGGTGGGGAAAATGTTGGATTCAATTATTAAAGATGAAATAGCAGCGCATTTGGAAAGCAGTGATAGGATCGGTCCAAGTCAGCATGAATTTATGAAAGCATGCTTGACAAATCTTCTAGAATTTTTTGAGGATATAACTAGTAGAGTGGACAAGGGAGAACCAGTGGATGTGGTGTATTTGGACTTTCAAAAGGCTTTTGACAAGGTCCCACACAAGAGATTGGTGTGCAAAATTAAAGCACATGGTATTGGGGGTAATGTATTGACGTGGATAGAGAACTGGTTGGCAGACAGGAAGCAGAGAGTCGGGATAAACGGGTCCTTTTCAGAATGGCAGGCAGTGACTAGTGGGGTGCCGCAGGGCTCAGTGCTGGGACCCCAGCTATTTACAATATACATAATGATTTAGATGAAGGAATTGAGTGTAATATCTCCAAGTTTGCAGATGATACTAAGCTGGGTGGCAGTGTGAGCTGTGAGGAGGATGCTAAGAGACTGCAGGGTGACTTGGACAGGTTCGGCAAGTGGGCAAATGCATGGCAGATGCAGTATAATGTGGATAAATGTGAAGTTATCCACTTTGGTGGCAAAAACAGGAAGGCAGAATATTATCTGAATGGCGGCAGATTAGGAACAGGGGAAGTGCAACGAGACCTGGGTGTCATGGTACATCAGTCATTGAAAGTTGGCATGCAGGTACAGCAGGTAGTGAAGAAGGCAAATAGCATGTTGGCCTTCATAGCTAGGGGATTTGAGTATAGGAGCAGGGAGGTCTTACTGCAGTTGTACAGTGCCTTGGTGAGGCCTCACCTGGAATATTGTGTTCAGTTTTGGTCTCCTAATCTGAGGAAGGACGTTCTTGCTATTGAGGGAGTGCAGCGAAGGTTCACCAGACTGATTCCCGGGATGGCAGGACTGACATATGAAGAAAGACTGGATCAACTATGTAAAGTCCTTACTCTACAGCATGAAACCACACGAGGCACATTCTGCGGACAAGGTCACTCTGTGACCTTAACTCTTTATTTACAGGACTCCAAAAACGATGACCCTGTGTGGGACCTCCCTTTATATACCTGGGTGATCAGGTAAGGAGTGTCTCCCACAAGTTCACCCCTAGTGGTCAAGGTGTGCATCTAGGTTAAGTGTATACAGTAATACAGTGGTGTTACATTGTGGTTACATACATGACATCACCTCCCCCCCCCCCCCCCCCCAAGTCTGATTAAGATCGCAGGTTTAGTCTTTCAGGTGATCTATGCTCCCCTGTGGAGCGCAGCAGTTGGGGCTCTGGTTGTTGGACACTGACGTGAGTGTCTGTCACCTGTGGTGATTCCGGCCTGTCCGGGTTGACCGCAGGGACTGTGCATTCCTCTGATTGCTCTTGTTGCTCGTTCACTGGCGGTGTTGTGAGCTCCATCTCGTGGTCTTCTTCAGGTTCCTCCGTGTCGATGCTGAACCTTTTTTCTACTTGGTCCAGATGCTTACGGCATATCTGACCATTGTTGAGTTTTACCACGATGACCCTATTCCCCTCTTTGTCAATTACAGTACCCTCAAGCCATTTGGGCCCCATGGCGTGATTGAGGACGAATATAGGATCATTTATTTCTATACATCTCCCCGTCAAATTACAGTCATGGTACTCGTTTTGTGACTTGCGCTTGCCCTCAACTATGTCGGTCAGGACTGGGTGAATGAGGAACAACCGAGTTTTGAGTGTCCATTTCATTAGTAGCTCTGCGGATGGGACCCCCGTGAGCGAGTACGGTTGGAATCTATAGGCCAGCAGGAGACGCGATAGGCGGCATTGTAGGGAGGGTCCTTGAATCCTGAGCATACCTTGCTTAATGATTTGGACCACACGTTCCGCCTGGCCATTGGAGGCCGGCTTGAACGGCGCAGTCCTGACATGGTTGATGCCATTGCCCGACATAAACTCCAGGAATTCGTAGCTTGTGAAACATGGGCCATTATCACTAACCAGGATGTCCGGCAAGCCATGGGTTGCAAAGATCGCACGTAGGCTTTCCACGGTGGTGGATGACGTGCATGAATTCAGAATGATGAACTCGATCCATTTTGAGTACGCATCTACACAATAAGGAACATCTTTCCCAAGAACGGGCCCACGTAGTCAACATGAATGCGTGACCATGGCCTGGTGGGCCAGGGCCACGGGCTGAGCGGGGCCTCCCTGGGGGCATTACCCAGCTGGGCACACATCGTGCACCTGCGAACACAGTGTTCCAGGTCTGAATCAATTCCAGGCCACCAAACATGTGACCGGGCAATGGCCTTCATCAGCACAATGCCTGGGTGCTTGCTGTGGAGTTCCCTGATGAATGCCTCCCTGCTCTTCTGGGGCATAACTACCCCGCTGCCCCATAGTAGGCAGTCGGCTTGGATGGAGAGCTCATCCATCCGTCTGTGGAACTGTCTGACCTCCTCAGGGCATGCTCCGTGTGCGGGCGCCCAATCCCCAGTCAGGACACATTTCTTAATCAGGGATAGGAGGGGATCTCTGTTTGTCCAGATTTTGATCTGGCGGGCTGTGATGGGGGAGCCTGCGCTGTCAAAGGCATCGACAGCCATGACCATCTCACGATTTGCTCCGCTGCCCCCTCAGTGGTGGCCAGTGGGAGCCTGCTGAGCACGTCAGCGCAATTTTCAGTGCCGGGCCGGTGCCAGATGGAGTAGTCATAAGCAGCCAGTGTGAGAGCCCATCGCTGTATGTGAGCTGATGCGTTGGCATTGACAGCCTTGCTGTCTGACAGCAGGGATGTTAATGGCTTGTGGTCCGTCTCTAATTCAAACTTCCTATCGAAGAGGTACTGATGCATTTTTTTTACACCATAGACACATGCAAGCGCTTCCTTCTCGACCATGCCATATCTCCATTCTGCTTGAGAGGGCGACCTGGAGGTATAAGCCACAGGTTGTAGTTGACCCTCAGCATTGCCTTGCTGCAACACGTACCCAACACCATAGGACGATGCATCACATGTCAGAACCAATTTTTTACAGGGGTCACACAGGGTCAACAATTTGTTTGAACAAAGTAGGTTTCACGCCCGATCAAAAGCCTGCTCCTGACAGTACCCCCAAAACCAATCACAACCCTTACGCAGGAGCACGTGTAGCGGCTCCAACAACGTGCTCAAGTTCGGCAGAAAGTCCCCGAAATAGTTCAACAGTCCCAGGAATGAACGCAACTCCGATGTGTTGCAGGTCCTGGGTGCTCGTCGAATCGCCTCTGTTTTGGATTCGGTGGGCCGAATCCCATCTGCAGCAACCCTCCTGCCCAGAAACTCAACCTCAGGAGCTAAGAACACACATTTAGACTTCGAGTCGCAGACCTACCCGGTCCAGTCGGCGTAGCACCTCCTCCAGGTTGTGGAGGTGTTCCTCGGTGTCTCGACCCGTGATGAGGATGTCGTCCTGGAATATGATCGTTCCAGGAATGGATTTAAGCAGGCTTTCCATGTTTCATTGAAAGATCGTGGCCGCGGATTGAATGCCAAACGGGTACGTGTTATAAACGAACAATCCCTTGTGCATGATGATGGTGGTCAGTAGTTTAGATTCGTCGGCCAGTTCCTGGGTCATATAGGCTGAAGTGAGGTGAATAGCTTGCCACCTGCCAGCGTGGCGAAGAGGTCCTCCACGCTCGGGAGCAGGTATTGATCTTGTAGGGACACCCGATTGATGGTGGCCTTGTAGTCGCCACAGATCCTGACAGAGTCATCCGCTTTTAGGATGGGAACAATGGGGCTCGCCCAGTCGCTGAATTCAACAGGCGAGATGATGCCCTCTCTCAACAGCCGGTCCAATTCGCTCTCGATTGTTTTCGCGCATCACATACGGCACCCCTCTGGCTTTGTGGTGCACTGGCCTGGTGTCCGGGGTGATGTGTATCACTACTTTAGTGCCTTTGAAAGTCCCGATGCCAGGTTGAAATCGTGAATGGAATTGTTGTAGGACTTGTGAGCATGAACTTCGCTCCACAGATGACATTGCGTGAACATCCCCCATTTCCAGTTCATCTCGGCTAACAGCTCCTCCCCAACAGTGTGGGACCATTGCCCGGGACAATCCAGAGTGGCAGCCGATTCACTAACCCATTGTGTGTGACAGCCAACATTGCCCTGCCTAGCACCAGAATAATTTATTTAGTGTAGGTCCGTAATTGTGTCTCAATACATGCTAATTTGGGTCTACTGGCTTTAAGTGGCCATAGCTTCTCAAATTGCTGAACTCCCATGAGTGACTGGCTGGCCCCAGTGTCCAGCTCCATGTGTACTGGGATACTGTTTAATAAAACCCTCATCATCATTGGTGGCGTTTTGGTGTATGAACTGTGAATATTTGCCGCATGGACCCGCTGAACCTTGGCGTCCATCGATTCGCCCCAAAAGTCATCCTGCCTCAAAGAACCCTCTTCTGGTCCATCTGCCTCATATATTAGTCTGGTTGCAGGCTTCCTGCACATTCGAGCCACGTGGCCACTGAGATTGCAGTTCCTGCAGACAAACTGTTGAAATCTGCAAGATCTAGCTGAGTGTTTTCCCCCACATCTCTAGCATGAGTTAAAGTTTCCATTGTTGGGTCAGAGGGCCTATGGCCAGGCATTCCATGCTGACTGCTCTTAAGTACCCTATTAGTGGGTGTCAATGGCCCCATCCCGGGCCACATTGTCCACTGTGATGGCATGAATGTCCTTTCAGCCTGCCATTGACTCTGTTGAAGTCCTACTCTGGGGTCTATTGCTGTCTGGGGAGTGTCGGAGACTGCCCCTGCCTGCCTGCGGGGCTCTGAGTCGCATTGATGATGTTGACTCCCTGATCCATCACCGCGTTAGAGGCAGAATTGCGCGCGTATATTATTTTTGTCTCTTCCTCCCCCGCCATGAAAGTTTGAGCTACCAGTGCCGTCGCTTCCAAGGTCAAATCCTTGGTCTCAATTAATTTGTGGAAAATTCCCACATGACCGATGCCCTCAATAAAGAACTCCCTTAGCATCTCCCCCCTGCAGGCGTCTGTGAACTTAGAGGCTGGCCAAACGCCGGAGGTCCGCTACGAAGTGCGGTATGCTTTGTCCTTCATGACGTTGGTGGGTGTAGAATCTGTCGTCATATGTATGCTACTCGCCGGTTTGAGGTGCTCCCCGATCAATTTGCTAAGTTCTTCAAAGGTTTTGTCCACCGGCTTTTCGGGTGCTAGTAAATCCTTCATGAGTGCGTAAGTCTTTGGTCCACAGCTGGTCAAAAGTTGAGCCCTTCGCTTGTCAGCCACTGCATCCCCCAGCCATTCTTTCGTAACGAAGCTTTGCTGAAGCCTCTCGACAAAATCGTCCCAGTCTTCCCCAACACGGTACTGTTCCTCTGTGCTATCGGTGGCCATTCTCGTGGGTCGTGAATTCCCGTTTCTCTTCGCCAATGTAAAGTCCTTACTCTACAGTATGAAACTACACGAGGCACATTCTGGGGACAAGGTCACTCTGTGACCTTAACTCTTTATTTACAGGACTCCAAAAACGATGACCCTGTGTGGGACCTCCATTTATATACCTGGGTGATCAGGTAAGGAGTGTCTCCCACAAGTTCAGCCCTAGTGGTCAAAGTGTGCATCTAGGTTGAGTGTACAGTGGTGTTACATTGTGGTTACATACATGACAAACTACGCTTATATTCACTGGAGTTTAGAAGAATGAGAGGGGATCTCATAGAAACAAATAAAATTATGACGGGACTGGACAGGTTAGATGCAGGAAGAATGTTCCCGATGTTGGGGAAGTCCAGAACCAGGGATCACAGTCTAAGGATAAGAGGTAAGCCATTTAAGACCAAGATGAGGAGAAACTTCTTCACTCAGAGGGTTGTTAACCTGTGGAATTCTTTACTGCAGAGTTGTTGATGCCAGTTCATTGGATATATTCAAGAGGGAGTTGGATATGGCCCTTATGGCTAAAGGGATCAAGGTCGATGGAGAGAAAGCAGGAAAGGGGCACTGAGGGAGTGATCAGCCATGATCTTATTGAATGGCGGTGCAGGCTCGAAGGGCCGAATGGCCTACTGCTACACCTATTTTCTATGTTTGAAACTGTCTATCTGTCTTAAATGTATTCAATGAATCAGCCTAGATGTTTTTGTGCGCAAGTCCCTGGAATGGGAATTGAACCCAGAACCTTCTGACTCAGAGGCGAGAGTGCTACCACAGCTTACACTTAACTACATTTATTCCCATAAATGAAAGTTTTAAAAACAAACTGATACAAGAAAGCATCTTTGTAAATAGGAAGTTCGGAACCTGATATATTTCACTGTAGAAGATTTCAACCTAGATTTTCCTATGCTATCCTGCCAACCTCAGGTGGGATTGGTTGGAAATGATGGAAAATGGGGTGTGGAGACCTACTGCTGCCTACCTGCTTTGACAAGGATGTTTCTCCCCTACCCCTGTTGGAGCCGCCACTGGCTACCCCCTCCCTGCCTGCTGTATCCAAATGCTAGTCGGGAGGCAGGGCCTGCATTACAGGCAGAAATCCGTTCTGTCCGCTCTTCTGCTGCTGTTCCTTCAGGACATCCTGGGGAAAGGTGATGGTAGATTGTAATGGTCCCAAAGTCTCCTGCAGGAGAAGGCCTTCTCCCTCCCCGCTCCTCCCAATGGGCCCAGCATTTGCAGTTGTCGAGCACCACCGTGGCTGAGGCCTACAAAATCTGCAGCTGTTTTTATCTTTGAGGTTCTTTTGTCCGGAGGCCATTTGGTGCAATACTGTCTGATTTCCCTTCCTTGTCATGGCAAGCTCACTCTTAGCAGAGGAAATCTGTCCTCTGCATGACTCAGTAACTGAGACCCTGGAAAATGGGTTGGGGTTCTGCCAGGGTCAGAGGGGTGGATGCTGTTATTTTATATACCTGTAACACATTGTCAATTTGTTTGTATATGCACAAGTAGCTTTGTGTGTCCATTTGGTACAGAAATATTACAACAATCAAGTATCAGTCCAAAAGAAAGACTTCTATTTATATAGCGCCTCTTACGACCACCGGACATCTCAACGCACTTCACAATGACGTACATTTGTAGTCACTGTTGTAATGTGGGAAACGCGGTAGCCAATTTGCACACAGCAAGCTCCCACAAACAGCAATGTTATAATGGCTGTTTTAATGATGTTGATTGAGGGATATTGGCCAGGACACTGGGAATAACTCCCCTGCTCTTCTTCGTAATAGTGCCATGGGATCTTTTACGTTCACCTGAGAGAGCAGATGGGACCTCGGTTTCACGTCTCATCCGAAAGACGGCACCTCCAACAGTGCAGCACTCCCTCAGCACTGCACTGGAGTGTCAGCCTATATTTATGTGCTTAAGTCCCTGGAGTAGGACTTAAACCCACAACCTTCTGACTCCAAGGAGAATGTGCTGCCCACTGAGCCACAGCTGACACATATTTTACTATTTTTTTCATTTTAAAGATTTCAAGAAAAACAATACAGAGGTATCACAGCATGTGTATAACTGGACAGGACAGTTACACATAGCTTCTACTGAACAGACTTTAGATGTGCAGTTTTAATTATCACGATGCAGATAAGACAAATGGCAGAGCGCCCCGCTTATTTCCCCACCAGGAAGAGGTGGGGAAGCAGCTTTTCCAGCTCTTCACATCACACTGGCAATGGATCATTTCCTTTTGTTTATCCAACTGTAGGTTAACTTCTGTCTTGGGGGGGAGAGCGGAAGCAGTTAACTGCTAGGTAACACGGTATTTGAGGAACAGCAACTTCCTGAAGCCTGAAACAATCAATTGGTTCATTTCTTCCTCTGTTTTTCAGACACGACGGTTCTTCTGCGACAGCGCCGTCCCCCAAATCCCCAAACCAACTTCCGGCGCAATTTCCCGGGAGGCGGTAGCGCCCCCATGTCCCGGGCAAAAACGCCCTTTCGAGCCCCCCCGGAGGCGCTAACTGGGCTATAAAAAGGGGCAATTTCAGCCCTCCCCCCGGAATCTGAGTTGAAAGAAGTATAGAAATAAAAAGACCATTAAAGCCCGCCCAAAAGGTAATGTTTCATTTTCTCATAAAGTCCGTTTCTGCGAATTCGTATTATTTCCAACTCTGGCACACGTAGGTCTCACCGTGTCACATGACGGTAAACTCCTCCCTTGTTTCTCTTCTTCATCGTTGGCAAAACAAACTCCAGTCACAATGCACTGGGGAAATCAAAACGGAAAATTGAAGGTTTCGTTTTATTGTAACCAATAACGAATATTACAAATAAGTAAATATTTTTAATACAAAAAGAGTAATGAGGCACCGTTTCTGTGATGCAAGACGGCGACTGGTCCGTACGTTTTGGGACTAGACTGCTTGACGATGAGGCTGGTCATTCAAGTTAAGCGAGCGGCGAGGCTCTTGTTCCCAGTCGTTTTTTTATATAGCTGCCTGTTTGGCCGATGCTACTGGTATAACTTGTTCTGCGTGTTCCGCAAGATGTGTGCAATTGTCACCAAGAGAAGTACCGGTAAGGAGTTCAACTGGAGCTTAATCATATGTGTGTTCATGTAAGCAAATGGTTCGTTCCAGCGACTGAAGGTTGTTTGGCAAACAACAGTACGGCAGCTTGCGCCTGCTGTGTTTCAGAGCTCTCTTTCGAGTGCATGGACAAATATTACAACTCTTTCGTTAATGTTTTACAGGTGCCGTGAATAGGATGGGCAGTAAACCAGGTAAGCCATCAAAAGCAGCAGATTTCAAATGCTGAAATAAAAACAGAAAATGCTGGATACACTTAGCATGTCAGGCAGCGTCTGTGGAGAGAGAGAACAGAGTTGAAAAGTGATCGACCTGAAACAACAACAACTACTTGCATTTATATAACGGGGCAGAATTTCCGACGTCCCGGGCCTGCGCGAAGTTTCTACGGACCCGGAAAGGCATCGGAAAAGCCGGTTTTCAGCGCGCAATGTCAACAGATCGTAGCCAGGTCGGGAGCGCGGACATCTGTATGGACAAGATTGGGCTATTTACCCATATCTTACCCAGCAAATGTCCTCAAAAATCTTACACCTGAAAAAGCAGGCGCATAGCCTACTTTTACAGGCGTAAGTGTTTTAAAACACACAAAAAGAATTTAAAATAAAATTATAAACACATAGTTTATTGTTAAAAACCCTCCCCACTGTGGTAAGTTTATTTTTAACCATAATTAAAAAAAACTTTTTTAAAAATTGGGAAAATATTTTCTTTTTATAAGGCATGATAACTTTAATTTCAATTAATTTTAAATATGGGTGGTCTGTTTTTTATTTTTTATTATTTTGTGTGCTTTTGTTCCCATTAATAGCACTCAGAACTCATAGTTACATGAGTCTCAGTGCTATTAATGGGAACCTGGCTGCTAAATTATTTAAATTTAGTTTTTTTTTTAATAGCAATTTAAAAGCCGAAGTCTGACATCAAATCATTTATCAAAGTGAATGTGAGTCGAAGAAAATGCTTATGCAATCTTTTGGAAAGTGCAGTGGGAATAGTAAAAATAAAATCAGGCCAGCTGCTTCGATGGACTTTCTGCAAAGCTTAATGCTGTCCAATTGGAGTATTCTATGTTTCCTGATGGGCTAAGAGTCAGGAACTGAAAGGAGCACTGCCCCACATTATCCCAGGTTCACATACACACAACGGTGCGCCCCTGGGATCCGTGGCCCAATACGCTGCATACAACTCTGCAGGGTCTGAAAGCACGTTTTCGCTTGGGGCTTTACACGAGGTTAGTGCAGATTTGGTTCGGATGTTGGCGCCGTGCTCCTTAGTTACGCCGCTGGCTGCAAATTCAGATCAATAGGGCAGAGGTAGGTTTTAGGAGCATCTTAATGGAGGAAAGAGAGATAGAGAGACGGAGAGGTTTAGGGAGAGAATTACAGAGCTTAGGGCCTAGGCAGATGAAAGCACAGCTACCATTGGAGGAGCAATTAAAATCGGGGCTGCTCAAAAGGCCAGAATTGGAGGGTCGCAGAGATCTCAGAGGGTTGTAAGGCTGGAGGATATTATAGAGATAGGGAGGGGCAAGGCCATGGAGGGATTTGAAAATAAGGATGAGAATTTTAAAGTTGAGACGTTTCTTAACAGGGAGCTAATCTAGGTCATCGAGCATAAGGGTGATGGGTGAATGGGACATAAGAACATAAGAAATAGGAGCAGGATTAGGCCATTTGGCCCATTGAGCCTGCTCCGCCATTTAATAAGATCATGGCTGATCGGATCATGGACTCAGTTCCACTTCCCTGCCCACTTCCCATAACCCTTTACTCCCTTATCGCTCATAAATCTGTCTATCTCCGCCTTAAATATATTCAGTGACCCAGCCTCCACAGCTCTCTGGGGCAGAGAATTCCATAGATTTACAACCCTCTCAGAGAAGAAATTCCTCCTCATCTCAGTTTTAAATGGGCGGCCCCTTATTCTGAGACTATGCCCCCTAGTTTTAGTTTCCCCTATGAGTGAAAATATCCTCTCTGCATCCACCTTGTTGAGCCCCCTCATTATCTTTTATGTTTCAATAAGATCACCTCTCATTCTTCTGAACTCCAAAGAGTATAGGCCCAACTTACTCAACCTACCTTCATAAGTCAACCCCCTCATCTCCAGAATCAACCTAGTGAATCTTCTCTGAACAGCCTCCAATGCAAGTATGTCCTTCCTTAAATACGGAGACCAAAACTGTATGCAGTATTCCAGGTGTGGCCTTACCAATACCCTGTACAGTTGTAGCAGGACTTCTCTGCTTTTGTACTCTATCCCCCTTGTAATAAAGGCCAACATTCCATTTGCCTTCCTGATTACTTGCTGTACCTGCATACTAACTTTTTGTGTTTCATGCACAAGGACCCCCAGGTCCCTCTGTACTGCAACACTTTGCAATTTTGCAATTTTTCTCCATTTAAATTGTAATTTGCTTTTCTATTTTTTCTTGGTGTGAGTTAGGACACAAGCCGAGTTTTGGATGACCTCAAGTTTATGGAGGGTAGAAAGTGGGAGGCCAGCCAGGTGTGCATTGGAATACTTAAATCTAGAGGTAACAAAGGCATGGATGAGGGTGGAAATAGGCGATCTTAGTGATGGCCCGGATATGTGGTCAGAAGTTCATCTCACGAACAGTCTGGTTCAACCTCAGACAGTTGTCAGGGAGAGGGATGGAGCCAGTGGCTAGAGAATGGAGTTTATGGTGGGGACCTTGAAAAGGGAAATTGTAGAACTGTAGAATTGTAAATTCATCCTCCAGTGTACTGTGCATGCTGAAAGTGGACCTCCACCCAAGTTGACATCTTCAGCGTACTACCTGGCACAATCCACAAAGTCTGCACCAAATCTGGATACTCCATACATATCATACTTTCAGAAAAATGAAGGTTCCCAGGCTTTTTAGCCAAAGTGCTCTGTAACCTGCCACTTTGGCCAGCAGAGTATTTCTCCTCCAGGGGGTTCTCTATGTGACTCCTGCTGCACTCCCTTCTGGCTCACTCTCTAACTCCCCCCCTTGAATTGGTGCTTGGGAGGGATAAAGGAAATTATTGTGTGTGGTACCAGGGACTAAATGTTCTTCATCCGACACACATAGAAGAGGAATACAGCTCACAATTGTTTCTTGATGAGCAGAGTTCACATGTAACTTGCAGTCGGAGGAGGAACACGAAAGTTTCATGATATGTTTTGGTGACAGTTAATGTGGGATAAAATAGATTAAGAAGAAGAATTTCTTTGTGAATCTGCAGCTGGCACGTGGCCTCAAAGTCCCCGATCTCTGATCCCTTCTATGGTTTCCCTCCCCAGAATTTGAAATGCTTTTTTCTCATCGGGGCTGAGAAGTCAAAAGATTTTGGAGGCACCACCTACCACAGTTCTCTCGAGTGTTATAGGCTGCCTTGTCTTTTTGAAAATTAATTCAAAAGTGAGAAGTTAACATGCAATGCAGTAAAACCCATGTCATGCATTCAGGCAGTAATGGGGTGGAGGTAACCAGTGCATGTGATAAGCAGTTATACGCTATTTCTTGTTGTGGAGCATTTCATTTTCAAAATGTATGTTCTTGTTTCTAAATCTCTTCATGACCTGGTTCCAACCATCCTTTAATGCTCTTTTGCTGTCTTGTGTTCCTGCATGTATTCTCTGACACTTCTTTATGCCCCTCACCTTCTCTGTTCTACCATTGGTGGCCATTCATTTAAACAATAGGCTTTGCCCCCTGGAATTCTCTTCATATGTCACCTCGCTTCCTGCTTACAAAAACTTCAAAACCTTCCTCTTCGACTGTGCCTTCAGTGCCCCAGTGCAGAATCTCCATTCCTCGTTCTCTTGTCCATACGCCGTGTCTATTGTAGCCCTTTCCTCCTTAACACACTCTGATATGCCTCTCTGCATGTGAGGAGCACTATATAAATGCAGGTTGGTGCAAAGAAAGACTCTAAGCAGAATGGCTACTGTTTTGATTCTGATCATCATTTCCTTTTATGTCCATTTTTTATTACATGCAAAGTTTTTGTTGGATTGATCAATCAAGGAGCCACTTGTTATCTGAACACATTGCTTCAAACATGGTTCATGACCCCAGAAGTTAAATGTCACATTGGCAGGTAAGCATTAGGATTACTTCAGACTACTAGAAGAGTGGCCTTTTTTAAATGGAAGTAAGGGTTCTATAAATGTAAGGGTCCAGATTTAGAAAAATCTAGAACTGAGACGTTTGGTGAACTTTTACTTGGAAATTGAGAAGCAATTGTATGATGCAGTCAGAGCACAAAAGGCTATAAATTACTGCAGTAATGTTAAGAGTTTACACTGAACACCCACCTGATCCTGCTTTATAATATTGCCCTGGGATCTTGCACAGAACATCTGCTCTCCCTGTCGGATAACTGAAGCTTGGAGAGGCGCAGTGCATTTTGGGCACACTGTACCCTTCTAATACCCAGGCAATGGGGGGGCGGAGGAGGAATATGACTGCGATAAGTCTATAACACAAAACGACCTATTACTTAGTACTGATTGGCTAATCAAACATAGAATGGCTGATACAGGAAATAGAAAAATAAAAATGTTAGGTGGGTGCAGAGTTGTTCTGAAATTAAAGTACTTTATGGTTTGGGTAGAGAAACTATACTATGCATCTGATTAGTCCGATTACCCCATTATTGAGCAGTAAAATTGCGGCGGTGGGGTGGAAATTAATGGTCTCCAACATTTACATTGCTCACTTTGAAAAGTGCAAATAATATCCAAAAAAAATTGGGCTAAAAATTAGTTATAGCCCGGTTTGAGGCGGTATCACCCCCTCGGCGTTAATTTTAGCGCTGGGCGATGTTTACTGCCTCTAACCGGGATATTCACTATTTGCACCTCACTAGGAGAGTGGAGCGCTAAGTGAAACGTTCCATGATACTCCTGGGACGCGATGGGGCGGTCATGCTGCAGGGATAATGAAGGTTTGGCGCTCGGAAACTGGCATCCTAGCACCTAAAGGGGAGGTCAGCTGGACCACCCGAAAAATGAGAAAGTTGAAGGGAGCATTGGAAACATCAGCAGCAATATGTCAGACCTCACAGAATCACAGCAATGTTAAAAGATTTTACACTGAACACCCACCTGATCCTGCTTTATAATATCGCCCCGTGAGCTCCCATGGAACGTCTGCTCTGCCTGTCGGTGATGGCACCAGGCGCTACGGCAGGCGAAAGGAGTGAAGTTCGGGTTCGTGGCGCTAACGTGGCATTGCACACTCATGACATCATCAAGTGGGTGGTGGTAGCATGCACAGTGCTAACAGATAGCGCCGCCGCTAAACCACCAATGAAGTTCGCAGCAGGCACTAATAGCACGGCGCTCGGGCGGTAAGCGCTTAGCGGCCTGCTAGCGCCACTCTCGGTATAGCAGCATATCCCCAAGGTTAGCTAGGACTGCGAGCTTATCATATTGTAAGTTGCATGAACAGAACCATTGTACCTTACCATCCCATGGCAAAAAGTGTTGGTGTTCTTTTTTGAACAAGTATGTTTGAGGGTGAAAGTCTTTTTTTTAAGTTTGATTTTTAGGATTTCCCATTTTCTACTTGCATGACTTTTTTAACTAAAATTATCACCCCCTTTGTTTATGTGCCCAAGTACTTATTTCTATTTAAAAGGTAATTGTTAATCATTCAGCGACTCTAAAGAATGTAGGATTTCTCCATTGGGAAATTCAAGATTATTCTGTTCCTAAATTGCAAACATAATTTGGTTTTCTTATATATAAAAATTCCATATTTTTTTCCAGCTTAAAATCAGATGTGCCTTTTGTACTCGAATTGCAAAGCCTGTACGAAAAATTAGAAAGCAGAGAGGAAATGTTCTTGTGGACAAATGAGTTGACCTCAAGCTTGAGCCTGAATGGTAAGCATTGGACAAATTTATCAATTTATCTTCTATGTATCTATATATCTGCCTACCTATCCATCAATCAGAAAAAATGTTTCTCTAATTCTCAGTATTCTGCTGCCTGATCCATTTGTCACTTTTCTACAATTTAGTTGGTCCATTAAGGGAAGCTAACATTGAAGACTCCATTAGGGGAAGCTAACATTATGTTCCTTAAGATATTACTTGTTATGAAAGCCTGAGAATATATTCAAAAATTGCGACGGCCACGCTGTGAGTCTGTGGTATCTGCCAGAAGGGAGAGCGAGGCAAAGTCACACTTTATTTCTGCAACGCTATGGGCGTTTAGTCCAATAATAGTTTATCTCGGTGTGTTGTGACTACATCCTTGACTTTATCATGAGTTGTAGAGATTCTTCTGGAATCCATTTTTTTCTTTTCATTTCAAGAGAATTGCTACCATTCCCTGAAATCCTGGTGACAACCAGCACAAGGAAAAGTAAATGGTTTTGTAAGAGTGCCCAATACATTGTCCTTTATAAGAACATAAGAATTAGGAGCAGGAGTAGACCATTCAACCTCTTGAGCCTGCTCCACCACTCAATGAGATCAACTCCATTTTCCTGCACTATCCCAATATCCCTTGATTCCCTAAATATTCAAAAATCTATCGATCTCTGTCTTGAATATACTCAAAGACTGAGCCTCCACAGCCCTCTGGGGTAGAGAATTCTAAAGATTCACCATCCTCTGAAGAAGTTTCTCCTCATCTCAATCCTAAATGGCCAACCCCTTTTTTCTGAGAATGTTATCCCTGGTTGTAGACTCCCCAGCCAGAGGAAACATCCTCCTTGTATCTGCCTTGTCAAGCCCTGTCAGAATTTTGTATGTTTCAATGAGATCACCTCTCATTCTTCTAAACTCGAGAGAATATAGGCCTAGTCTACTCAATCTCTCCTCATAGGACAATGCCCCCATCCCAGGAATCAGTCTGGTGAATCTTCGTTGCACTCCCTTTAGGTAAGGAGACCAAAAAACTGTACACAATACTCAAGGTGCGGTCTTATCAGGGCCCTATATAATTGAACAGCGTGGAGGCCCTGACCTGTGGGAGAACACCAGCGGCAGGTCGGGGCCATAAAAGGAGCGGGGTGTGGAGGCCCTGGGAGCAGCGTGGAGGCATGCCACCTCAGGGAGCAGCACGAGCTGCAACGGCAGCGAAGAGTGATGTCATCAAGGTCCAGGTCAGTGATTGGAGCGTGGGCAGGTACAACAGGAGCGGCGAGGTCAGGGTGAAGGAGCGGCGAGAGACTTGAGGGATGAGATCGGGGCCCAGGGGTGGCGTGAGTTTGGGGCCAGGGGCCCTGGGCAGCACAGGCTAGCCCACACTGTGATGTGTGTGTGTGTGCTAGGTCTGTGCAGCAGAGCAGGTCCCCAGTCATCTTGGATAATCCTTGCCACTGGACCAGTCCGTGTAACAACGGCCACCATGCATTAAAAAAAATCCACGCACAGGCATCTTCCACACTTCAGGATGTAGTTCAGGACCTGGAATTTTAGGTCCTTCATTAGAACACCTTTGAACTTATCCTTTTTTGGCGTGGAAGCAAGTCATCCTCATTTCGAGGGACTGCCTGTGATGATGATATAATTGCAATAAGACGGCTTTACTCTTGTACTCAAATCTTCTAGTAATAAAGGCCAACATACCATTTGCTTTCTTAATTGTTTGCTGTACCTGCAATGTTAACTTTCAATGATTTGTGTACAAGGACTCCCAGGTCCCTTTGAACATTAACACTTCCCAATTTTTTCTATTTTTCCTAACAAAGTGGATAGCTTCCCATTTCTCCACATTATATTCCATTTGCCATGTTCTTGCTCACTCACTTAGCCTGTTTGTATCCCCTTGAAGTCTCTTTGCAGCCTCCTCACAACTTACATTCCCACCTAGCTTTCTATCAGCAAAGTTGGATATATTCCATTTGGTCCCCTCATCCAAATCATTAATATAGATTGTGAATAGCTGGGGCCCAAGCATCGATTCTTGTGGCACCCCACTAGTTACAGCCTGCCAACCCGAAAGTGACCCGTTTATTCCTACTCTCTGTTTTCTGTCCGTTAACCAATCCTCAATCCATGCTAGTATATTATCCCCAATCCCATGAGCCTTAAATTTGTTCAATGACCTCTTGTGTGGCACCTTATCGAATACCTCCAAATACACCACATTTACTGGTTGCTCCCCCCCCCCCGCCCCCTTATCTATTCTGCTAGTTACAACCATAAATTTGTGTTGACACTGCCCAATCCTATTATTCTTTTCTAAGCGCCCTGTTACCACATCCTTAATAATACATTCTATCATTTTTCCTGCTAATGATGTCAGCCGGACTGATCTGTAGTTCTTCGTTTTCTTTCTCCCTCCTTTCTTAAATAACGGGGTTACATTTGCTACCTTCCAATCTGCGGGAACCGTATAGAATCTATGGAATTTTGCGAGATGATGACCAATGCATCCACTATCTCTATCACAACCTCTATCAAAACCCTAGGATGTAGGCCATCATGTCCAGGGGATTTATTGGTTTTCAGTCCCATTAATTTCTCCAGTACTATTTTTTTATTAATACAGTATTATTTTCCTTCAGTTCTTCATTCTCGCTATACCCCTGATAATCCAGTTTTTCCGTGAATTCAGACACAATGTATTTGTTTAGTTTCTCTGCCATTTTCTTATTCCCCATTATAATTTCTCCTGTCTCAACCTGTAGGGGACCCACATTTACTTTCGCTAATATTTTCCTTTTTGCATACCTATAGAAGCTTTTACAGTCTGCTTTTATGTCTCTCGCTAGTTTACGCTCCGATTCTATTTTCCCATTCTTTATCAATTTCTTGGGGGCCGAAATTGATGGCCTTACCGTCGACTGCTGCCGAGATCCACCGACCTTCCTCTTCGGGTTCCGCTCAGTGACAGTTTCGATTTGGTCTGGCGCGGGCGGGAGGGAGAACCGCTGAGAACCGCCCGCTGATGTCAGCGGACAGCCAAGTGGCGCGAGTGACCTCGCCCGCCGAGATGCCAGATTGCTGCGGGCGGGAGTCAGCGCCAGAACGTGGAAGGACCACTGCGTTGGAGGCTGGTTCCCGACAGTAGATAGGAAGACCTTCAAAAAAATGTTATTGAACTTAAATAAAAACCTTTCTTACAGTGACTTACCTGAATGGGGTCCCCTGAAGGTGTCCGGGTTTTTTTGCGTTGATTTTTCTTTTCAGGTGTTCGACCCTCCATGGGCCCGACTCCATCCTCGGCGGCACTTGGGCGGCAAGAGCCTTTGCTGACGAGATTGGGAGCTCCCGCCCGCTGCTGCCAAGATTGACGGCGTAAGACCCTCTTTTGCCGCCGGGTGCCCTTTCAAGGACCTTTTTACCGAAACTCTCGCCCAAAGTACCTTTGGGTATCTCGGCGGCCATCGGCAGTCCTTTGGGTGGCCCTTGTTCTTCACTAATTTCAGCCCCTAGGTCCTCCTTTGCTGAATTATAATATCCTCTCAATCCTCAGGCTCGCTGCTCTTTTTGGCAACATTATAAGTCTCATAAGGACGCAGATGAACAAAATGGCAAGCAAATGTCAGGGAATGTCTGAGACTCTGTTCAGAGACTTTTGAATGCCTCCCCTCCTCTCAAAAAAAACCCCCCACAGAAAATAGAATATATTGAGTGCAATTGAAACAGACAAAAAGGGAGGGAATTGCTGTATGGAGAGAACTATATGGTTGAGCCTGTGTGCTATGGTGATGATAGCATTAATTTGTTGGCTTTCATGAGATATTTTTGTCATGCTTAGCATCAAGGACCACTCCTGTAAACAAGCTCTCTCTCCATGAGCAAAATTATACACTTCAAAACACACAGTATTTAGTACAGTATTGTATCAGTGCTTGAACAGAAAACTTTGCTTTTATATTTTGCTTACTGGATATTACACAAGGCCTAGTCTTCACATTGTAGACAAATAAGCATTCGGTTTAGCTCAGTGGTAGCGCAATCACCTCTGAATCAAGGTTTGTTGGTTCAAGCCCACTCCAGGTCAAGTACATAATCTAGCTGAACACTTCAGTGCAGTACCCTAGAGAGCCTGCCAGGGTTAGCAGTAGATTTAATTGTGGGGCAGAAGTGCACGTCGGCTACGTCCCGTTGATGCCAGCACGTATCGAAAAATCGAGGCCAATATTTTTAATGTATTGTGTAGACTTGTGTGTTCACTTAAACATCATTTCTAACAGTTTTTCTGTTTTAAGTTTTTAAACAGTGTGATATAGAAGAATGTTTCCGCAATCTGATTAACAAACTGAATGTTGAAGTGGATCAGGGGCATAAGATTCTCAAGGTAAAGTTGATCTATGGTAGAGCTCACAGACATTTCTTTTTAAATTGTGTCTTTCTTCCTATAACTAAATCTCTGCTTGTCAACTTCTCAATTTTTTTGTTTTCATTTTTTTTTCCATTTCACTATACTAGCCCATGTGTCTCAAACTCTCTCTCTACCTCTTTTTATCTCCCTCATTATGTATGTCTTTTCACCTATTTGCTCTTTCTTCAGTATAACACCTGCTCTCTCTGTCTACGTCTCAAACACAAACAGCATTACTGGTTTATTCAATTCTTATTTCATCTTTTTTAAAGCTCAGGGCACTGGATTGAAAAAGGGTAAAGGGCCAGGTTTATCATAGCCATCCAGGACCTGTTGGAACATATATGAGTGAAAGAAACTCGAGATTGGGAGGGAGCAGAAGAGCTCGGGAAGGAGTGGGGACATATAGATGAAATAATAAATCATATATATAGTTAGCATGATTTACTTTGAATAGTTATTTAACGTGCTATATTTGTATTATACATTATTGTACTGTGTTCATATTATACACTGTAGTAGTTGATTAACTTTTGACCTGTTGTACAGTGTCACAGTTCATGTATTAGTCTGACCTTATGGTGTCACTGCCTCTGCGGTCATCTTAGCTGCCAGGAGTGGCTCCTCCCCTATACTCTCCTCTCCTTGTCTCAAGTCAATTCTCAGAGTCATGGTCACAGCATGGCCTAGGGCATCCATTTTCTTCAGGATGCACACTGCACCCATACACCACAGCCACTGAAACACACTCTCAGCCCTTCTGGAAATGCAGGCAGGCCACTCGTTGACCAGGGAAGAGGCTGGTGCCTCTTCTCTCTGGACGAATCAGCCTCTTAAGATGTACCGACCTTCCGTGAAGCCAATGTCACAGGGCTTCCTGACGTAGCGAGTCCTTTCCCCTGACCCTGCCCCTCCACGTCACTGGCCTTTTAAGCGGTGAGCAGAGGCGCCACCCTTACAGGAAGTGCCAGCAATGGCTGGGAATTTCCAGCCCTACTGCCGCACTCCTTGCAAAGTTATGGGAGGGAGTGCACTGGAATGGCCGAGGGAAATTTGTCCCTCGGGTACTTTATCCTCTTTCACCCCACCCGTACCCCCACTCCAAAATAAATGGTACAGGTTGAACCTCTCTGGTCCGGGACTCTCTGGTCCAGAAACATTCGTGGCGGAACTGCCACTTTCCTGGGCCTGGTATTTGTCCCCAGGTATTTTATCCTCTTTCACCCCTCCCCCCACTCCAAAATACAGCTTAAAAAAAAAAGCTTGAAGGTTTGTCAGTGGCATCAGTGAAGCATCTGGATTTTTTGAAATGGGATTCAAAATATCAGTTTTCTTTTCAGTGGCTCAGTGCTCATTGAGCTATGTCTTTTAGCTTTATCAGATCACAATGGTTCAATCCATGAAGTGTTCAGGGTGCACAAATCTTGTTGAGGATGACACTTTCTTTCTGGATATACCTCTACCCATTTGTTCAGATACCTCTTCAGAAAACGTTGGACATCTGGTAAGTTTAAAAATATAAAGCAAATAAATTAAAGCCATATTTTGTATTCAGATTATTAAATTATTTTACTGCAATATGGCAGACATTTTGGCCGGAATTTTCCGGGGTGGTAGCGGGCGCGTTCGGTGGCGTGTTGGGTGGGAAAGTTATTTTTGACAGCGGGTCGGGAACTCGGGTACGTCTCATCGCGGAGCTGACCCGACTAGCAGCGGCAGGTGACTGAATTGAGATGATTAACAAATAGTTGTCAGACCCTTAACAGGCTTTTTTAAATGCATTTTTTAAATTGAACTGTATGGCCATGGGAACTACACTGCTCAGGAACCCTGTCTGTCAACCTGAGGCGGGAGTTCTGTGGCCATTGCTCCAGCTGATTACTTGACAGCATCAAATGCACAGTAAAAGTTCCCGTCTGACAAATGATCCCTTTCCACAGGCACAAGCCTATACTCAATCCATTTCCAGCACAGATTCTGCAGGCTGCAAGTCTTTCATGCAAAGTCTCGATCCAGTCTTCACCTCATTGGAAGAACTGTGTCAGCATTGACAGAATGTTTCTGTCTTCTGCACTTCACCTGCCATCTATTCCATTAATACGGGTGCCGTTTATACTGCCTCAGATTTGGACCAAAATGATGCTGATGCTGCACAGCACAGAGGGCATCAGCACCCAAGCACGTTGCTTTCTGGGAGGCCAGGGATGGCCTCATCATGGCCAAATTTAGTTAGCCCATATGGCTGCCACATGATTCACCAGGTTGGCACCATCCCATACTAACACCATAAAGCATCCCTACAATGCCCAAGCCATTCCTTTCACGCTCATCACCATTGCGGGGAGTACTGTTATGTCTCACCATTCACTGCGACTCACTAAGCCACTTCCAAAATGCACAAAAATCTGTTCAGGACCGGAAAAAGTTGAAAATAAAGATTTTTATGTTTGACACCACATTAACAGAAACTTTACATAAACATTGGATTAAAACACCCAAGTGGCTTCCCTTGTATGTCGTTAGTTGGTATGATTGCACTAAGATGAATGTGAGGGGTGGATAGTGAGATGGGGATGTGATAATGTAGATAGAGGGATGGGTGGAGGGTCAAAGTATGTTGGTGTGAATAAGTATGTGCAGGAGTAAGGTAGGGAAGGCAAAGTGATGGGGATGTGATGAGAGGTGCAATAGAACTCACATCTCCATTACTAATGCTACAATTACAATGTATTAGTTACAAAGGCTGGGATTTCAATAACCTCAGCGAGTCCGTGGCGGGCGATGATGGTGCAGTTCCCGACCCTGGTGCTGGCTCCAGCACGCTGTCTGAAATTACTTTCTGTTGATTGGGCTTGTTAAGCCCATCCTGCGCGTTTCCTGGCCAGTTAGAGGAAACAAGTGTGGCGATGTCATTTGATGATGCATCATTAGCAGGTTTCCTTAAAGGGACCATGTCCAAATTGATTTTGACAGTTGTGCTGTCAGTGTTCTACAGCATCGGAATGCTGCAAAAACTGACAATGACTGCACAAAGGCATAGGGCTGCATCCAGGATCTCCCATGACTCCTTCCATGTGCTTATGGAGGGAGTCACACCACACACAGAGGTCCTCTTCCCTGGGCACAAGAGACATCCCCAGGAGAGCAACACAGCCTGGTTGCACATTGCACAGGAGGCACAAGCAGGGATGTGGTCAGGAGAACCTGGGTGCAGTGCTACAAATGTTTCAATGATCTCAGTCGATCACGTAACGTTAGTACAAAGCCACACTCAACCTCATCCTGCTGTGCCACTCCTCACATCCCCACCACTCTGCCTTCCCTACCCTACTCATTGAATCATAGAATGGTTACAGCATGGAAGAAGGCCGTTCAGCCCGTTGAATCCATGTTTCCTCTCTGCAAGAGCACTTCAGCTAGTCCCACCCCGACCCTTTCCCCGTAGCCCTGCAAATTATTTTCCTTCAGATATTTATCCAACTCCCATTTAAAAGCCGTGATTGAGTCTGCCTCCACCACCCTTTCAGGCAGTGCATTCCAGATCCTAATCACTCGCTGCGTAAAATTTTTTTTTTCTTATGTCGCTTTTGGTTCTTTTACCAATCACCTTAAATCTGCGTCCTCTGGTTCTCAACCCTTCTGCTAATGGGAACAGTTTCTCTCTCTACTCTGTCCAAACCCGTCATAATTTTGAACATCTCTATCAAATTTCCTCTCCATCTTCTCTACTCTAAGGAGAACAACCCCAGCTTCACCAGTCTATCCACATAGGCACTTTGTCTAAATGCACGTAGTATTTGTAACAAAATAGATGAGTTGATGGCACAAATTGAGACAAATGCATATGATCTGATAGCCATTACAGAGACGTGGTTGCAAGGTGACCAGGACTGGGAATTAAATATTCAGGGGTACTTGACAATCCGGAAGGACAGACAGAAAGGAAAAGGAGGTGGGGTAGCTCTATTGATAAAGGATGGAATCACTGCAATAGTAAGAAACGATATTGGCTCAAATGATAAGGATGTTGAAACAGTTTGGGTGGAGATAACGAACAATAAGGGGAAAAAGTCACTGGTGGGTTTAGTCCACAGGCCCCCTAACCGTAGCAATTCTGTTGGTCGGAGCATAAACCAGGAAATAGTGGGGGCTTGTAAAAAGGGAACAGCAATAATCATGGGTGATTTTAACCTCCATATTGATTGGACAAATCGAATTGGTCAGGGTAGCCTTGAGGAGGAGTTCATAGAGTGCATAAGGGATGGGTTCCTTGAGCAGTATGTAACGGGACCAACCGGGGGCAGGCTATCTTAGATCTGCTCCTGTGTAATGAGACAGGGTTAATAAACAATCTCCTAGTAAAGGATCCCTCTGAATGAGTGATCATAGCATGATTGAATTTCAAATTCAGATGGAGGGTGAGAAAGTTGGATCTCTAACCAGCGTACTAAGCTTAAATAAAGGAGACTTTGAAGGTATGAGAGCACAGTTGGGTAGAGTGGACTGGGAAAATAGATTAAAGTGTAGGACGGTTGATGAACAGTGGTGCACATTTAAGGAGATATTTCACAACTCTCAAGAAAAATATATTCCAGTGAGGAGGAAAGGGTGCAAGAGAAAAGATAGCTATCCGTATGAAAGGATGGTATCCAATTAAAAACTTGTTTCATGCACAAGTACCCCCAGGTCCCGCTGTACTGCAGCACTTTGTAATCTTTCTCCATTTAAATAATAACTTGCTCTTTGATTTTTTTCTGCCAAAGTGCATAACCTCCAACATTATACTCCCATCTGCCAAATTTTTGCCGACTCACATAGCCTGTCTATGTCCTTTTGCAGATTTTTTGTGTCCTCACACATTGCTTTTTATCCCATCTTTGTATCGTCAGCAAACTTGGCTACATTACACTCGGTCCCTTCTTCCAAGTCATTATCAGCTGTCCTGTGATGTCACTCCTGGATTTTTTTTTCTCTCGCGCTCCGCTTTCCTCCTCAGCTGCTCTCACACCCCTGTACATCCTTACTCACACCAACTTACCTTACACCTCCACCCATCCCTCTCTATCTATATTATCACATCCCCATCTCACTAGCCAGCCCTCACACTCACCGTCGTCCTAGTGCAATCATACCAACTAATGACACACAAGGGTAGGCACTTAGGGTTTTATGCAAAGTTTTCTTCATGTGGTGTCAAACATTGAAACTTTATTTTCAACACTTTGCATTCTTGGACAGATTTGTGTACACCTTTGTAAGTGGCTTAGTGAGTTGCTGTGAATGGTAAGACATAAGGGTACTCTTCACACTGGTGATGAGTGTGAAAGGAATGGATTGGGCATTGTAGGGATGTTTTATGGTGTTAGTGTGGGGTGGTGCCAACCTGGTGTATCATGTGGCAGCCAGGGTGTACAGCATCATGTGAAGTAAATCTGGCCATGGTGAGGCCACCCCTGGCCTCCCGGGCAACAAAGTGGTCGGATGCTGATGCCCTCTGTCCTGTGCAGCATCAGGTGATTGCGGAGAAGGTTGGTGGTGGTGTTGTTGTTGGTGCTGCTGGTGTTGGGGCTGATCGTGGTGGGATTCTGAGGACCAAAGTGAGAGAGTATAAAGGGCATCCATGCTGATGGAATAGGTGGTTGGTGAAATAGAGATGACAGAAACGACCTGTCAATGGTTAGAAAGACAATGAGGTGAGACTGGATAGAGACTTGTATAAGGACTTGCAGCATGGTGAATCTGTTGTGGAAATGCAGTGAGGAAGAACTAGTGGCTGAGGGAAGATATCTTTGTAAGGTGGGAGCTTTTACTGTACACTTGAAGATGCCAATTCATCAGTTGATTCAATGGCCACTGAACTCCCGCCTCAGCTTGACAGATGTGGTCCACAACCAGTGTGACCCTATGGGCGAGCTGGCAAATGCAAAAGGTGAGCTGATATCATTCTTAAGTGGCTCTAAACAAGCCACGAATGACCTGAATTAGGTCCCCGCTGTGAACCCGCTGATGCATGTCAGGTCTGCACAGCGCTGACAGACCCGACATTGGGAAAGGTGTGTGGTGACGGGCATTTTTTGGAAACTTATTGCCGAGTGTTACTTTCCCCATGTGTATAACACTGGGGGAAAAATAAGACCGCCCGCCCACTTTTTTGGGGGCAGAATCATCAGAATGGCCATAATATCGCCCAAAGTTACTTTCCGCACAGAATTAACATTGAGATTCAATAATGCCGCCCGCCCTTTTTTTGTTGTAAAGAGCACATTTGGCAAAACTAATGCCCAGGAGATCGCTCACCGTCACTTTCATCACCTCGCACACATATTGCCCACAATATCGCTCACCCAAAAAAACGCCCAGAAAAAGTGGAACTGTTCTGAACTAAAGCCAGCCGTGTGGCTGCCATTTTTAAAATCGCAGGTCGCTTCATTCAAAAGGCTGCTTCAACTTCGGGAGAATTTGCATTGACTCTGGAATTCTTCTCAGCTGAAGTGACCATCTCAACAGACATATTTTCAGACTCTGGACTATTGGGGATTTACTCTAGGCGTATTTTAGTGAGGAAATTATTGCTTCTGATCAATCGCTATTATACTTTTATTGCAATGGGGCCAGCCATTTCTCAGCCTGCATCGATTAATACGCAGATGCTGCAGAGTGCAGATGGCTCAATGTGTGATGCACATCATTATGTCCCCAATTTAAGACGTGCAAGAATAAGGAGGAGGGCCAGACCATACACACCCCACACGTACAGGGAAAAGAGGTCTTACCTCAACGTCTCCGACCACACCTGCCTTCGGAGACTGCGCTTCCACAAGGTGGTGATCAATGAAATATGTGAGCTCATCAGGCCACATATGCAGCCTGCCATCAGGACATCAGTGTCGGTCGAGGTTAAGGTCACCGTGGCACTGTCTTTTTACGTGTCCGGTTCCTTTCGGGCCTCCACGGTCGAGATTTCCCCTCTGTCTCACCATGCAACCCATTACTGCATTAGACAGGTCACGGAGGCCCTGTACGCGAGAAGGATGGACTTTATCAGCTTCCCCATGACCACGGAGGCTCAGACTGACATGGCTGGAGCATTCTACTGCATTGCTGTTCCCCAGGGTGCAGGGAGCTATACAGTGCACTCACATCGCCATGTGGCCAGCTTCTCAGGACCCGGAGCATTTTCATAACAGAAAAAGATTTCACCCCCTGAAGGTCGAACTAGTTGTCGACCACAACCAGATCATAATGGCAGTGACTGCCAAATGTCCAGCCAGCTTCGATGAGGCTCACATCCTGCATGAGAGCGCTGTCTCTGACATCTTTAAGAGTCAGTGCTGGATGCTTGGTGATAACCGATATAGCCTAGCCACCTGGCTGATGACCCCCCTGCATTACACCCACACCGAGGCCGAGAAGTGATACAACCAGAGCCACAGAGACACACGCAGTGTGGTCCACAAAACAATAACCATGCTTAAGCAACACTTCAGATGTCTGGACCACTCAGGAGGGGAGCTACAATAAAACCCTGAGCAAGTAGGTAAATTTGTGATCGTGTGGTCCGTGCTGCACAATCTGGCTATCAGGAGGAGTCAAGAATTACCAGAAGGCACTGATGCTCCACCTCAGGAGAGAGAGAACGAGGACGATGAGGGGCTGGATGCTGACCTAGAGCCAGACAATCAGGCTGGCTATGCAAGCATGCCCACGACCCCTTCCAGACCGCAGGAAAGGGCCCGTGGTGGCTACATAGCTGCAAGACTCTTACGTGAGGAGCTGATATCTGAATGACTTGCCTGAAAGAACATTGCTGTGAGTGACAACACTGACACACTGCTGTGCGTGTGCAGCTCAGACATCAATGGTGCCCATCAGCTTGGTGCCAGTTAAAATTTACGTTGATTGAAGTTAAGGTTTATTTAACTCTTTCATTTTAAGGAACCACCAGTGTGTAATGGTGCAGCTATCTGAGACGATGCGCAACAAGGTTATGTTCAATAAAAACATTTTTATACCAACATTGGTCTGAAATCATAAGTATCACGGGCAAAAGCACCCAATCCCCGCCCACACCCCACTTTTTCCACCATTGATATCAATCAAATGTTCAACATGTCCAACAACACACAATACAAATGCAAAGCAGGAGCGTGGTCCCCAGCCCCCATACATTACAACAAATTGCATACACCCCGATGAAGATATAACACAGCCATCACCTGCGGACATGCACCTCACTTTCCTTCCTCCCTCCTCCTCTTCTCCCCACCTCTACCCCTTCCCCTTCTCGCTCCACGGCGCCTGGCCAAGGAGCTCCTCAGGCGGTGCCTCTTTCGGGGGGGATGAAGCAGATGCGGTGGTTGCACGGATATGGGAGTGGGGGTTGCCGAGGGGGCAACATTCTCTGATGCAGAAGCAGGATCTTGGTCCTTCCTGTCATCTGTCATTCACAGTGGTTGTGCGGAACCTAGGGGTGGAGTGCTGTGCTCGGGAACCACTGGGAGGCCTGTGCCAGCAGTGTTTCTGGCTATCGCATCCAGGGCCTCCGCCATGCGCGGAATGTACTCAGTCATGGTGGCCAGCTGTCGGGATATGCCCCCCCAATGCTTCGATGAGCGTGTCACCAATGTCCACAGTCCTCCTGGACAAAACTGTACCATCTCTCCGCTCTCATGTGGTGCTCGTGGACCAGACCTGCCGCGTCTACGAGGCCTCAGCGAGGTCGGTGCCGTCCTGGGGACAAATGGGGTGCCCTGTGGCGAGGTGCTAGACCGGTACCTCCTGAGTGGAGGCGGGAATGACTGGAGGACCACTAGATGGCCTTGAGGTGGAATGGCTTCTGGAGCGTGGCGATGCAGGTTTCTCGAAGTCCGCGCTCTCATCCGTAGAAAACAGACCCAGTGGATTGACGGGCGAGAATCGGAGCCCCTCAGCACCGGATGTAGGATCGTCCGGAGAGTCGGGCCCTGCTCCCCCACCTTCTGGCCTCTGTGGTCTTGCCTGGGGCCGCACTGCTGGCTGAGCTGCAAAACACAAATGAGGTTATTAGAGGAGAAGGGGGTGCTAGGGTGACAAGGTGAGTCCAGCGCTGCACACAGCATATGCACGACAAAAGCACCACTGCTATCAAAATCATCACAGACATTACATTTCATGATCATCAACACATTTGCATTGCAATGATTATCATTAGGCCAGCATTATTTCTATGACAATTTTAGAAATCATCTATCATCTATGATTGTTCGGATATGAGTGGGTTTGACATCTATTATCTTTACATCATGAAGTGGTGTAAACTTTACTCACGTGACATCACTTCAGGGTCTGCAGTTGTGTCTGTGGCTGTCCAGGAGTGCTTCACCACGAGTGCTAGCACTCGCTCCTCCATCTCAGTGATGTCGCTGGGGACTGGTGGCCCCCCACCCGTTTGCCTCTGCATGGACCTCATCATCGATAGCTTCTGTAAAAGGTGACAGGACGACATGGCATGAGATCATTGCGTACTGTCACAGACTGATACAGCACATAACTGACAGATGTAATGATTATTATAATAATTATCATTCTTTACCTAAAGACGTGCACCGTGACCGCAGGCTTTGAGTAAAACATTCCCGGTAAAAGTGAAAGACCTCACATCTGCTGATAGTTACTCATGACTATTACAAATCAAATTATATGAACACATAAGTAATTGTAATATTTACTCTTGTGGATCCCACAAGGTCGTTCCGTCATTTGCGGCATTGGTTGCCCTCACGTACCTCGTTGGTCGCCGACGAGACCACCTCTGCTATCTCAGCCCATAACATCTGATAGGCTTTTGGGGTGGGCTTCCCACGCCCTCCCTGTGTCACATCACCCCAGCGTAACTCGACCTTCTGCAGGAGGGAGGCATTTGCCTCATCCGAGAACCTCCTGGCTCTTTTGCAGCCTCCAATGTGCTCCTCTCCCAGCTCACTGCTCTCTCCAGCGTCATCTCCACAGCGTGCTGTGATGCCTACTTCTCTCCCTCCATTATAGGCCAAATTCAGGCAAATATGTGGCTGGTAACAGCTAATTTTTGTTTCCCTATTTGCTCTAAAGCTCTAAACTCTCCCTTCTTCCTCCCAAAATAGCCACACCACACCCAGACAGGCCTTCAGTCCCTCTCAGCTCCCTCTCTCTCTGTCTCCTCTTCTGTGCACATCATGATGACCCTTGACCTGAATCGCGGGAAATGAGCGTTGCCATGTCGTTGCTAAGGACGGCAACACTTTACGGCAGAAGGTTAGAGAGATTTAGCGCTACCGCCCATTTCATATCGCTCACAGTAACGCCCAATTTCAAAAATGGAGACTAGGTGCTTTGAGAATGGGCGAGAAGTCGGCGATCTGAAAACCCATTTTTACTGCCCACGCCAGAAATAATGCCCATTTTTGGGCGATATGCACAAAAGTGTAAAATCTAGCCCGATATCTTTTAGAAAGTATGTGAAATAATGCCAGATGGAATTTCCATGTATCCTCGTTAGACTAGGATTTTCTCACTGCTATCCTATTCACAGTGGCATAAATACACCACTAACCTTCAGTATAGAGCCAGCTGATCCTAAACTGCTCCGACTACATAACTTCTCTAAGATTTACACCACGGTGGTTTGACAAAGCAGCACGAGGAACTCGCGCAACTTCCCATAATGTGTTGTGTGCTGTGAGGTAACAACTCTGACATGTATTGAAACCATTGTAAATAGCTATCTACTAGTGCAAGGCCTTAGATGTGCTGTGGAACATTTTCTGATTTTAACCTGTTGCTTTGTTTTTAAAGGAAACAGCTCTTCAAGCGTTTTTGAAGGAGGATACTATGGAAAGTGACCACAAATGTTACTGTGATCACTGTAGGACAAAGACTAAAACAAAAATAGTAAGTTTACTCGTCTGTCGCCCAGGTAGTTTATAGAATTCCATAAGCCATTGGCCATTAAAGGAAGGAGGGAAGCAGCAGAGGCAGCTGAATGGATGCAAAGTCTGATTTTGTTTCAATGTGAAATCACCTCCTTGAATCCTTTCGTAATGCTGGATGCCAGCACAGCACCTTTACTGGTGGAACAGTGTAATTACAGCATGACCTGTTTACATGAGCAGTTTTCATTATAAATTTGGACATAGGAATTGATAATGCAAAAATTTAACAGGAAGTTCATGTAGTTGTAATATTTTAAATGTATTACATTTATCTCTGCATATCTTCATCCGAATTATGAATGATCTTTCATTAGACTCCTTTTAACGTTTGTTGCACTAACTCAACATTATTTTTTGCAGAGATACTATTTTAAACATTTGCCTCAAATTCTCACATTCCAACTAAAACGATTTGAAGTTGTCGGCAACTGGATGTATTATCAGAAATGTCATGATTGCATTACTATTCCACTGGCTTTGGAGTTTAACAAATCCCAGGTAAGGTAATTGCCATTATTATTAATGCTAATATTTTAATGGGGAGTAGTACTGTCGCGTATCCAATGCTGGAGATTAATTTGGGGTGTGTTGCACAAAATTGCCATTGTCATTATGTACTTTTATACAGGAGTAGAAGCAGCTTGAAAGCATCATCCTGTAATGGCACCTAACAATGGCTGCCAGTAACTGGCTTACAGCCAATTTTCAATGCATTCTTTTAACTTTTCCACACCTTTAGCTCTCAGCCAGTTGCAGGTTTTTCTCCCATGCCTTGCTACTTTATGCGACATCTTGAATTTTAGCTTGTTCTTGGGTGAAATATATTACACACGATATTCAGTATCATCTCAAGAAGATATAGCTTACAGACTAATTCGTTTTCACTGGCCTTTTAGTTTAGTTGTTGGCACATGGTACCTTCACCATGGCTAGTATATATGGCCCTTGTACGAATATACAAACAATGACCGACAGGTAAAGACCCTCTGGTCCATCCCGCCTGTCCCAGACAATATATACATGCTGCACCCCGTGATCTCCTGGGAGAGGTGAAAAACCAGATGAAGAACAGACCTGTGCCACCAATGGTTTACGTAGCTTCAAGAAGTCAGGCTTTGTGCCTTATCTATTTTGTTCTGTGCTTAAGGTCTATGGTGCTGGTAAGTTATATGGGACTGCCACACCAAGTACTTTAAATAACTGTATGTGTTTCACAGCATTTGGCAGCTTAATTGTGAAGTTGATGCAGATTTATGGTCTAGTCCATTGGGCATTGATTTAGCATTTCATAATTTGCAACATGTTATGTTACAATTGTTCCTTATTATGGATTGCACAAAACCACTAATTTCAAAATGGCATACCATATATCTGATTTCATTAATTTTATGTTTTACTGTAGTTTTTTCTTTTTATACAGGACAACTGCAGTAAATGGTGTCTGAAACCAACAATGGACAAGGTAAGAAATCACTGAAAAGGAAAATAAGGCCCCGTGTATAATGAGTGGATGATCCGATGATGAGAGATTGTATAGAATGGGCTTATACTCTCCGGAGTTTAGAAGAATGAGAGGTGATCATATAAGATTCTGAAGGGGATTGTCAGGGTAGATGCTGAGAGGTTGTTTCCCTTGGCTGAATGTCTCGAACTAGGGGGCACAGTCTCCGGATAAGGGGTTGGCCATTTAAGATCGAGATGAGGAGGAATTTCTTCACTCAGAAGGTTGTGAATCTTTGGAATTCTCTGCCCCAGACGGCTGTGGATGATGAATCTCTGAATATATTCAAGGCTGAGTTAGATAGATTTTTGGAGTCTAGCGGAATCAAGGGATAGGAGATCGGGCAGGACAGTGGAGTTGAAGTTGATGATCAGCCATGATCTTATTGAATGATGGAGCAGGCTCGAGGGGCCGTATGGCCAACTCCTGCTCCTATTTCTTATGTTCTTATTTGATATGGTCTGTTTTATGCTGTTGACCTTCACAGAACATTTTGTAAATTATTATAAAAAATGTGGCTGATAAAATGAAACTTTCCTTACGTACACTTTCTTTCTCTGTTGATGCTAATTACATGGTGATTATGATGGTAACTCATCATAACATTAATGATATGGACCTAAAAATCCTTGTGCTGCAATCCCGTCAGGTACTTCGATTTTCCTTCCAACGACTGACCTTGCTCGAGTTTGCAGGTCAGCGGGACTGGCAGCACATCGTTGGTGACTGCCTGCCCCATGTTGCCAAAAATCCCTGTTTAAGAGGGGTGATGTATTGATTTAAAAAAAAAATCCTTTAACCGAATATTCAGGGATCCATCCCACTTTCCTGCTCTCGACTCCCCTATGGGACTCACTTGTGCCCTTCTGGAAGCTGGTATAACTTATCTGGCTGAGTATGCCAACCTCCTGTGTCTCTGCGGGACTGGAAAAGCAGGAACTCCTAGTGTACAGAGTCCCCATCACTGGCACTGTCCCCTCTGTCTAAGAAGCATTGCAAGGGGCGGGTGGAAGCTTCAAGCTATTCCACCTGATTCCTGCTGGAGTTGTAGCAGGAGTTTGGTGGAATGCCAAGGGAATTTAGCCCTATGAGATACTAGGTTTTCTACTTATGCCATGTACTCTTATTTGGGCATAATTTTTGAGTTATTTCATCAAATGTGAATACTTTAGAGGTCTATTATTGATTAGTTAGCTTATTGGATATTTAATTAGGGGTGCGTTCGAACTCCCCAAGTGTTGTGTTGGTGTCAAGGCCTGAACTGTATCCAAAGAGAAGTGAGACTTCCTGCTCCAAGGACTCCCACTCCACCCTGATTCTGGATTCGGATTTCATTTACATTATAACCACAGTGCTAGTGTGAAGTAAAACCACTTTGCATCCATGCAACAGTTATAGCGTATACAGCGATTAAACATACAGAGCAACTGTTATGATCAGATGCACTTAACTCAAAGAATACAACTTACAATCTATATTAATGACCTGGATGAAGGGACTGAGTGTAACGTAGCCAAGTTTGCTGATGCTACAAAGATGGGAGAAAAAGCAATGTGTGAGGAGAAAACAAAAAACCTGCAAAAGGACATACTGGCTAAGTGAGTGGGCAAAATTTGGCAGATGGAGTATAATGTTGGAAAGTGTGAGGTTTATGCACTTTGGCAGAAAAAATCGAAGAGCAAGTTATTATTTAAATAGAGAAAAATTGCAAAGTGCTGCAGTATAGTGGGACCTGGGGGTACTTGTGCATGAAACACAAAAGGTTAATATGCAGGTACAGCAAGTGATCAGGAGGGCCAATGGAATCTTGGTCTTTATTGCAAAGCGGATGCAGTATAAAAGCAGGGAAGTCTTGCTACAGTTCTACAAGGTATTGGTACCTGGAATATTGCGTGCAGTTTTGGTTTCCATATTTAAGGAAGGATATTCTTGCTTTGGAGGCAGTTCAGAGAAGGTTCACTAAGTTGATTCCGTAGATGGGGTTGACTTATGAGGAAAGGTTGAGTAGGTTGGGCCTCCACTCATTGGAATTCAGAAGAATGAGAGGTGATCTTATCGAAACGTATAAGATTATGAGGGGGCTTGACAAGATGGATGCAGAGAGGATGTTTTCACTGATGGGGGAGACTAGAACTAGATGGCATGATCTTAGAATAAGGGGACCGCCCATTTAAAACTGAGATGAGGAGGAATTTCATCTCTCTGAGGGTTGTAAATCTGTGGAATTCTCTGCCTCAGAGAGCTGTGGAAGCCGGGACATTGAATAAATTTAAGACAGAGATAGACAGTTTCTTAACCGTTAAGGGAATAAGGGGTTATGGGGAGCGGGCAGGGAAGTGGACCTGAGTCCATGATTGGATCAGCCATGATCGTATTGATTGGTGGAGCAGGCTCGAGGGGCCGTATGGCCTATTCCTGCTCCTATTTCTTATGTTCTTATGTAACTTGTCTGAGACTATGTTGAGAAATTGTTTTTATATTATGGTAAAACAACAGCCAAAGAGTGTGAACAGAATTGTTGGTCATCTATTGGGTGCGATTTCTAGGATCATCTTTTGGTTAGAATCTGGAGTGTGAATGTGGAGAGTTTGCAGCAGTAGCTGTGATTTGAAATGTGGAACATATCAAAGCATCTTGGAGCAATGGGCGCTGGTAAATCTCATTGTGCATAAAGAAAGCCTGAAGTGACAGCTGAGAACGTGGAGTTTCCTATAGGCTGACAGTTAGCTTTCTGAAGACTTGTCAACATATCAGTCACAGGGCTCTCAAATCTACAGTTTTGTTGCTAGGGAAGCGTTTTCTTCATCCCAGAATGCCCCAAAATCTCATTGTGAAACTCTAAGAGGGAGAAATTGGCTTCCTTTGCACCTCTGGCAGACGGTAACTGGGTGCTAACGACTGGGCGCAGCGAAAGTACTGACGCCATGAACTTTCCTGGCGGTAAACCTTAAAGCCTTGATCTCCTGCGCCGCAGAGATTGTGACGTCATCCATTACCGCCCCAAATCTTAAATTTGCATTTGCCCCCTACAACATTGCCAGGTGTCAACAACAAAGCAGCTGCAGAAGGCATTGGGAGCTCAGCCGGTAATTAAAGGCATTGCTAGCCAAGTAGGCCAAAATTTTATTTTCACCCAACTGCTGCTTTTAAAATTTCCCCCTGCTGTTAAAGTGCTGGGGTTATGGATCGCAGTGCTGTAGCCGGCCAGTTAAAGCCATACCTTCAAATGACCTCAGCGTTGGCCCTTCCCTTTAAGGGAGGGAAGGAGCCTGTGAATCCAGCAGCGCTGCACTGGATATTGTTCAGCGCCTGCCACTACCGCCCCTCTTGCTCCGTTTAGTGCTACAATGGAAGTGGTAGCGCTTAATTTTAAAATTGGGGTACGCCCCTGAAGCTGCACCAGCACCAGCGTCAGGGGACGTGAACCGGGCTGCAGAGGCAAGAACACGGTAGCGCCACATCCCGCTGGGAGAGCCCCGGGTCGACCCTTTTCCCACCTCGCGGCGGAAATTGGCCAGAAACCTGCAAGACTGCCGCGGGCAATGTCAGTGCCAGAATGGTGGGTCGCAAACCAGGCCGACCTCCGATCGTGGGGCGGAAGTTTACGGAGTGGTGTGCTGCGCCGTGCGCCACCATTTTTGTCCTTCAGCCGACTCGTGGGTCGGCCCCGTTGGCTTTGCTGTCGCATGGTCCGGTCTGCCATCGTGCACAAGTAACGCCCCCAAACCCTCCCCAAAGGGAAGTGAAGCGCGGGACATTGCGCACCACTTCCTGTGAAGGACGGTAACCGCAATTTCGTGGACGGGGCATGACTTCTGCGCCAGATGCAGCAATCTTGCCACCCCTCGTAACCCAATTTCACCTCCTTGGAATTCTCTACCCCAACGGGCTGTGGTGCTCAGTCATTGAGTATATTCAAGGCTGAGATGGATTTTTGGACTTGAGGGGGATCAAGGGCTATGGAGATCAGGCGGGAAAGTGGAGTTGAATTTGAACATTATCTATGATCATAGTAATTGGCAGATCAAGCTTGAGGGCCATATGACCACCTGCTGTTCCTAATTCTTATATTCTTAGGGCTAGAAATTGCATAGCACTCCATTTAGGGTGATACTTTTACACTCTCGCAAAAGTTATCGCCAGGCGAAAAAGATTGTCAGCAGATGGGAACTTCCGTTTTATTGCTCCAAGACGGTAGTGGAGCGCTAAATCGAGGGCTGTCACTTCCCTTAGAGTGCTAAAGGGAGTGAGAGGGGTGGTGGTGGCAGAGTGCAGTACAATGTTCCATGCAGCGCTGCCATCTGTACAGGCTCCGTCCCTCGCTTCCCTGGGGTGACTGAGTTTTCCCGCTGTCTCTGTTGGGCCACGGCACCTGCTCTACATAAGAACATAAGAAATAGGAGCAGGAGTAGGCCATTTGGCTCCACCATTTAATAAGATCATGGCAGATCGGATCATGGACTCAGCCCCACTTCCCTGTTCTCTCCCCATAACCCTTTATTCCCTTATCGCTCAAAAATCTGTCTATCTCCGCCTTAAATATATTCAATGACCCAGCCTCCACAGCTTTCTTGGGCAGCGAATTCCACAGACTTACAACCCTCAGAGAAGAAATTCCTCCTCATCTCAGTTTTAAATGGGCGACTCCTTATTCTGATACTATGTCCCCTAGTTTTAGCTTCCCCTATGAGTGGAAATATCCTCTCTGCATCCACCTTGACGAGCCCCCTCATTATCTTAAATGTTTCGATAAGTTCACCTATCGTTCTTCTGAACTCCAATGAGTATAGGCCCAACCTATCTTCATAAGTCAACCCCCTCATTCCAGAATCAACCTTGTGAACCTTGTCTGAACGGCCTCCAATTCAAGTACATCCTTCCAAACTAAGTCTCGTATTGGACTGTACAGCCATCTAAGAATTCGTGTTAAGAGTGGAAGCAAGTCTTCCTCGATTCCGAGGGACTGCCTATGATGATGATGATCCTTCCTTAAATACAGAGACCAAAACTGTATGCAGTACTCTAGGTGTGGCCTCACCAATACCCTGTACAGTTGTAACAGGACTTCTCTGCTTTTATACTCTATCCCCCGTGCAATAAAGGCCAACATTCAATGTGCCTTCCTGATTACTTGCTGTACCTGCATACTAACCTTTTGTGTTTCATGCACAAGGACTTCCAAGTCCTGCTGTACTGCAGCATTTTGCAAATTTTCTCCATTTTAAATTATAATTTACTTTTTAAAAATTTTTCTGCCAAAGTTCCCCACATTATTTAGCCTGTCTATATCCCTTTGCAGATTTTTTGTGTCCTCCTCACAATTTGCTTTCCCACCCATCTTTGTAATATCAGCAAACTTGACTACATTACACTCAGTCCCTTCATCCAAGTCATTAATATAGATTGTAAATAGTTGAGGCCCCTGCACCGATCCCTGCGGCATCCCATATAATTAATGTTTGCCAACCGGAAAATGACCCATTTATCCCAACTCTCTCTCTTCTGTTAGTTAGCCAATCCTCTATCCATGCTAATATGTTACCCCCAACCTCGTGAACTTTTTTCTTGTGCACTAATCTTTTATGTGGCACCATATCGAATGCCTTCTGGAAATCCAAATACACCACATCCACTGGTCCCCCCTTATCCACCCTGCTCATTACATTCTCAAAGAACTCCAGCAAATTTGTCAAACATTATTTCCCTTTCATAAAACCATGCTGACTTTGCTTGATTGAATTATGCTTTTCCAAATGTCCTGCTACTGCTTCCTTAATAATGGACTTCAGCATTTTCCCAACGACAGATGTAGGCTAACTGGTCTATAGTTTCTTACTTTCTGTCTGCCTCCTTTTTTAAATAGGGGCATTACATTTGCAGTTTTCCAATCCACTGGGATCTCCCAGAATCCAGGGGACTTTGGTAGATTACAATCAATACATCCACTATCTCTGCAGGCACTTATTTTAAGACCCTAGGATGTAAGTCATCAGGTCCAGGGGACTTGTCTGCCTTTAGTCCCATTATTTTACCGAGTACTACTTCTTTAGTGATTGTATTAAGTTCCTCCCTCCCTATAGCCCCTTGATTATCCACTATTGGGATGTTTTTAGTGTCTTCTACCGTGAAGACCGATACAAAGTATTTGTTCAGTGTCTCTGCCATTTCCCTGTTCCCCATTATTAATTCCCAAGTCTCATCCTCCAGAGGACTAAATTTACTTTAGCCACTCTACGTCCAATTCTGCCCCAAGACTCTTGAGAAGGCAGGGATAAGCAATCGCAGGTTCGAAATACAGCAAAAAAAAAACTACATTTGCCCGACCTGACCATCACTGCCTTTAAATAGCGCTCACCAAGCGGCCAGCCGATATGACAACACCGCCTGCAGCTATCATTGTTGACGCCCGACGATGCTGCAGGGGGTGGGAGCGAATATTGCCTCCGGGGTGAAAATGGGGTGCTGCGTACAATGGTGATGTCGTCATCGCCAATGCAACAGAGGGGGGTTGCTAATGGGAGGTGCAAACAACCTGAATTTCTAGGCCTATGCCTCTTAGTTCTAGCTTCTCCAGCCAGGGGAAACAACTTCTCAGCATCTACCCTGTCAATCCCTCTCAGAATCTTATATATTTCAATGAGATCACCTCTCATTTTTCTAAACTCCAGGGAGTACAGGCCCAATATTCTCAATCTCTCCATATAGGACAATCCTCTCATCCCAGGGACAAATATAGTAAACCTTCGTTGCACCGCCTCTAAACCAAGTGTGTCCTTCCTCAGATAAGGAGTCCAAAATGTTGCATAGTATTCCAGGTGTGGTCCCACCAAAGCGCTGTATAATTGTCGCAAGACTTCCTTATTCTTGTATTCCAACATCCTTGCAACAAAGTTCAGCATGCCATTTACCTTCCTAATTGCTTGCTGTATCTGCATGCTAACTCGCTGTATAGGAGGACACTTAACTCTCTCTGAAAACAACATGTAATGGTTTCTCAAATTGAAAAAAATATTCTGCTTATCTAGAGTCTGACAGTGGGCAGGGGAGGTGCTATGGAAGTCAACACCGACTTGAGAGCCTCAGATCCCAGGTATCCTGTTCAAAAAGACGGATACTGGATGAACATCATACCTAGATGGGGACTCTGAGGATCTTCTCTAAGCACCTGAAACAGGTGGCAGGTCTGATGGTGAAGTCGGTACCATCCATTCTCCGTGTATCTGAGATACATTTGAAACGGTGCCAAACTACTTGGAATGAGTGGCAGTTCCATGACCTTCTGCATCCATGCACCCCAACTGAGAGGGCTCCAGAATGGTTAGTGACTGTAACATGGAGGCATTGACCACTGTCCAACAGGCCTCAAGAGAACCATGCCAACCTGATTCCAAGTACCTCAGCATGCCATCGTTCAAGGTCTGTCATCGCACTAATTAGTAGACAGGCAGATCGAGGACCCAGCACAACTGGTGAGGTACGAGTCACCGTCATGATGCTGTCCTTATTCTTGAGGTGAACTCAGGGAATCATTCAGTCAGCGCTCCCCTCAGATACCTGCTCATGTAGCTGGCAGGAGACAGCACCAGGTTGCCCAAGCAACGACAATAATGACGGAACTTGTAGGACAATTCTGGAACCCACAAGTCCTCAGATAACATTCCGTTTGTGTCATTAAAGACATGATACCATTGTGCAGCCAAGCACCACAGGCTGTGTCATTACTGCAGTTGAATGGGGAACCTGGTCGTGTCTCCTGCCATAAGTCGGTATCTGAGGGGAGAACTGATTGAAAGGTTCCCATGAGCTTTCTTCAAGAATAAGGATACCATCACGGCATCCCCCACCCTCTGTTTGCACCGAGCTGTAGCTCCAAAATAGATTTAAGAAGAGTGGGTGTGCAGTTTACTGATGGGCTGTGGCTGTGCACTTTCCTGCTAAATCCTCCTAGTGTGTAACCGGAGCACCAAAGTTGAAACTGTCACCTTAATGTGCCGCACTGACCTGAAAACAAATATGCATAACTTTGCGGCAAGTAGCACACTAGCCGAATACATATTAGAAAGAGTTTCAGAAAATTAGCTTTTAATATGGGGACACTAATTTTTTTAATCTTTTTAAAAAAGTTGATATGACTTGTGGAAATCCCTATTTTGGGATAACGTCAAATTCTTAGTTTGGGTTTGCTTCCCCTCGTATTTTTCCCTTTTCTCCTAAAGGCGTGGACTTGTGCTGGAAACCATTACAGTAATTCACACGAGGGGTTATTCTTCTAATCGGAGCCTAGATAGTGAACCCTGGTAGTCTGTTGCACCATGGTGGACATCACATTGTCCAATCCTGATCTTGCCCACACCTGATGTTGTCATACAGTGTCCACACACGTGCGGTTTCAAGTACCAGTTGCTGAAAACTATCAGGAATAGGAATTTTGGTTGATTTTTGTTTACTTTCCTTAGCCAACACCCCTCTTGCTGGATTGACTGAAACCAACCAACAAATATTGGATTGAACCTCAAATGTCAATTGCTAACATTATAGCTCCATCTAAATTATTAAGAAGCAGGATGGTCTGAGACCTCTTGGCTAGTCATTGCAACCTCAATGCTATGTGTTGTGTATCTGTAAAGCATGCACTCCCATGTTCTGCCACCAGGGAACTCATCCCCTGAAGTCCCAAGGGATCCCAGCATCCCTTGGGAGCACTGTATATAAGCCGGCCCCTAAGGCCTGTTCCTCACTCTGGAGTGTCTTATTAAAGACTGAGGTCACTGTTACTTTAACCTCCCTGTGTGCAGCCTCATCTGTGTTCGGTTCGTATTCTCATCGCCAGTTATTGTGTTCCTAACACAAAGATGCAGCAAACTGTGGGCATCCTGGAGAAGTTCTCGGAGGGTGAGGACTGGGAAGCCTATGTCGAACGGCTAGACCAGTACTTTGTAGCCAACGAGCTGGACGGAGAAGGAAGCCCTGCAAAAAGGAGAGCGGTCCTCTTCACAGTCTGCGGGGCACCGACCTACAGCCTCATGAAGAATCTTCTGGCTCCGGTGAAACCCACAGATAAGTCGTTTGAGGAGCTGTGTACACTGGTTCGGGAGCATCTTAACCCGAAGGAGAGTGTGCTGATGGCGAGGTATCGGTTCTACACGTGCCAGCGATCTGAAGGTCAGGAAGTGGCGAGCTACGTTGCCAAGCTAAGGCAACTTGCAGGACAATGTGAATTTGATGGCTAGCTGGAGCAAATGCTCAGAGACTTTTTTTGTACTAGGCATTGGCCACGAGACCATCCTACGAAAACTTTTGACTGTAGAGACACCGACCCTCAGTAAGGCCATTGCGATAGCACAGGTGTTTATGTCCACCAGTGATAACACCAAACAAATCTCTCAGCACACAAGTGCTAGCAATGTTCATGCATTAACTGGAACTGTGTTTGCGAGTAGAAATATACAGGGCAGAACCCACGAGTCTGTAACTGCAAGCAGGCCTCAGGTGACCCAGATGACTCAGAATCCCCCAACAAAGGATGAATGCAAGGCAATTCACACCTTGTTGGCGTTGTGGAGGCTTCCATTCAGCCTATTCATGCCACTTCAAAGGGTATGTTTGCAAGAGCTGTGGAACAATGGGGCACCTCCAACGAGCTTGCAAACGTGCTGCAAGCTCTGCAAAACCTGCTAACCACCACGTGGCAGAGGAAGATCGGTCCATGGTGGATCAAAGCAATTTCAAGCCTCAGAGTGGAGGCAGATGCTAAAGTACACGGGGTGCATACATTTTCAACGAAATGTCCACCTATAATGCTAAACGTAAAATTGAATAGCTTACCCAATTGAATAGCCAATGAGTAAAACGATGTTTGAGAGACTGTGATGCAACAGGGCATTCAGACCAGCCCTGAGCCCCATCCACACGAAACTGAGAACATACACCAAAGAGCTTATCACTGTCCTCGGCAGCGCCATGGTCAAGGTCACCTATGAGGGCATGGTGCACAAACTGCCACTTTGGATTGTCCTGGGCGATGGCCCCACATTGCTTGGAAGGAGCTGGCTGGGCAAAATCCGCTGGAACTGGGATGACATCCGAGCGCTATCACATGTCGATGAGGCCTCATGTACCCAGGTTCTGAACAAATTTCCTTCCCTTTTTGAGCCAGGCATTGGAAACTTTTCTGGGGCGAAGGTGTGGATCCACTTGGTCCCAGAGGCACGACCCATTCACCACAAGGCGCGAGCGGTACCTCACATGATGAGGGAGAGAGTGGAAATCGAGCTGGACAGGCTGCAATGCGAGGGCATCATCTCCCCAGTGGAATTCAGCAAGTGGGCCAGCCCGATTGTTCCGATACTCAAAAGTGATGGCACGGTTAGGATTTGCAGCGATTATAAAGTAACTATTAATCGTTTCTCACTACAGGACCAATACCCGCTACCTAAGGCAGACGACCTATTTGCGACGCTGACAGGAGGCAAGACGTTCAGCAAGCTCGACCTGACTTAGGCCTACATGACACAGGAGTTGGAGGAGTCTTCGAAGGGCCTCACCTGTATCAACAGGCACAAGGGACTGTTCATCTACAACAGATGCCCATTTGGAATTCGGTCAGTTGCAGCGATCTTCCAGAGAAACATGGAGAGCCTACTCAAGTCGGTACCATACACGGTGGTTTTGCAGGACGACATATTGGTCACGAGTCGGGATACCGCCGAGCACCTACAAAACCTGGAGGAGGTCCTCCAGCGACTGGATCTGGAGGAGGTCCTCCAGCGACTGGATCGCGTAGGGCTGCGGCTGAAGAGGTTGAAATGCGTCTTCGTGGCAAGAGAAGTAGAGTTTTTGGGGAGAAAGATCGCAGCGGACGGCATTTGGCCCACAGCCTCTGGCTTGGCGTCTATCAGGAACGCGCCCAGGCCACGGAGCGGAGCTGCGGTCGATCCTGGGACTCCTCAACTATTTTGGTAACTTCTTACCGAGGTTAAGTACCCTTTTAGAGCCCCTACATGTGTTATTGCACAAAGGTGAGAACTGGGTATGGGGAAAAAAACAAGTAATTGCTTTTGAGAAAGCCAGAAACGTTTTATGCTCCAACAAGCTGCTTGTATTGTATAACCCGTGTAAAAGACTTGTGCTAGCAAGTGACGCGTCGTCGTACGGAGTCGGGTGTGTATTACTACAAGCTAACGTTGCGGGGAAGTTGCAACCTGTCGCCTGTGCTTCCAGAAGCTTGTCTAAGGCCAAGAGGGCCTACAGCATGATTGAGAAAGAGGCATTAGCGTGTGTGTTCGGGGTAAAGAAAATGCATCAGTATCTGTTTGGCCTCAAATTTGAGCTGGAAACCGATCACAGGCCCCTCACATTCCTGTTGGCTGAAAACAAGGGGATAAATACTAATGCCTCAGCCCGCATACAAAAGTGGGCACTCGCGCTATCAGCGTATAACTATACCATCCGCCACAGGCCAGGCACCGAGAACTGTGCGGATGCTCTGTCGGCTACCATTGCCCACCACGGGGGTGGAAATGGCGCAGCCTGCAAACTTGTTGATGGTGGCGCAGCCCGCAGACTTATTGATTGTCATGGAAGTGTTTGAAAATGATAAATCACCTGTCACGGCCTGCCAGATTAGGACTCGGACCAGCCAAGATCCTCTGCTGTCTCTAGTAAAAAACTGTGTACTACATGGGAGCTGGGCCAGCATCCCCGTTGAAACGCAAGAGTCAATCAAACCGTTCCAGCGGCGAAAGATCGAGCTGTCCATTCAGGCAGTCTGTCTGTTGTGGGGTAACTGCATAGTGCTACTAAAAAAGGGCAGGGAGACGTTCATCTTGGATCTCCACAGCACACACCCCGGTATAGTAATGATGAAAGCGATAGCCAGATCGCATGTGTGATGGCCCAGTATCGACTCTGACTTGGAGTCCAGTGTACGGCAATGCAGTGTATGTGCTCAGTTGAGCAATGTGCCCAGAGAGGCACCACTAAGTTTGTGGTCCTGGCCCTCCAGACCATGGTCGAGGATCCATGTTGACTATGCGGGCCCGTTTCTCGGTAAAATGTTCCTGGTGGTGGTTGATGCTTTTTCAAAATGGATTGAATGTGAAATAATGTCGGGAAGCACCGCCGCCGCCACCATTGAAAGCCTGAGGGCCATGTTTGCTACCCACGGCCTGCCTGACATACTGGTCAGTGACAACGGGCCATGTTTCACCAGTGCCGAATTTAAAGAATTCATGACCCGCAATGGGATCAAACATGTCAGCTGGGCCCCATTTAAACCAGCCTCCAATGGGCAGGCAGAGCGGGCAGTACAAACCATCAAACAGGGCCTTAAACGCTCACTCCAAACCCGCCTGTCCCAAGTACTGCTCAGCTACCACACGAGACCCCACTCGCTCACAAGTGTGCCCCCGGCTGAGCTATTCATGAAAAGGACACTTAAAACCAGACTCTCGCTGGTTCACCAACCTGCGTGATCAGGTAGAGAGCAGGCGGCAGCAACAAAATGTAAACGATGGTCGTGGGAAATTGATCTGAATGACCCTGTGTATGTCCTAAACTATGGACATGGTCCCAAGTGGATCGCGGGCACGGTGATAGCTAAAGAAGGGAATAGGGTGTTTGTAGTCAAACTAGACGATGGCCAAATTTGCAGAAAGCACCTGGACCAAATGAGGCTGCGGTTCACAGACTGCCCTGAACAACCCACAGCAGACACCACCTTTATCGAGCCACAACACACACCCAAAGGATCAACGACACCACCCCAGACCAGGAATTCTAACCCATTACACCCAACAGCCCAGCAAGGCCAGGCTCACCTAGCAGCCCTGCAGGGTCAACAACACGCCAGCCCAGCGAGGGCACAGCCAACACACCAGAACAGACATTTGTACCGAGGCGGTCCACCAGAGAAAGAAAGGCTCCCGACCGCCTCACCTTGTAAATAGTTTTCACTTTGACTTTGTGGGGGGAGTGATGTTGTGTATCTGTAAAGCATGCACTCCCATGTTCCGCCACCAGGGAGCTCATCCCCTGAAATCCCAAGGGATCCCAGCATCCCTTGGGAGCACTGCATATAAGCCGGCCCCGAAGGCCTGTTCCTCACTCTGGAGTGTCTTATTAGCGACTGAGGTCACTGTTGCTTTAACCTCCCTGTGTGCAGCCTCATCTGTGTTAGGAACTTTGAGTGTTAAATTTGGTGTCAGCCTTGGCTCAGTTAAGCATTGGCCGTGGCTCAGTTCACAACAGAAGAACAGAAGAAACAGGAGCAGGATTAGACCATTCAGCCCTTCGCGCCTGCTCCGCTATTCAATAAGACCATGGCTGACCTCCTGCCTCAACTCATGTTGAGTTGGAAAAGGAGCCACCAATGGCCACTGATTGGAAAAATTGAGGGTGAAATTCAAATTCTGGCCATGCAATCTGCACCTTGTAAAATGGGCATTCGACTTCCAAATATCACGTTGCAATCTGTGTCGCTTGATCTGGACCACAAGTGCGGCAAACACCATATTGGTTCAGGTGACTTTTAGTTGTCCACGATGTCTGTCTGAAACTGCCATTAGGGTGCTTATGCCAGTTGTAGGACCTCAAATGGGAAATTTAGTCGAAGTAGGCAGATATTGTGCTGGGAAAAAGAGACCCACTGTTAGGGGTCAGGGCAGGTGATCTGCTCATCAGAAACTCTATCCAATTGTCAAACAACTAATGTCCTGTGATCTTTCATCCTCCATTACAGGAATATAATGCCTTCAATAATCATCAGTCACAAAATATAGGCAGAGGACAGCCTTCAATTCAAGCAGTTGTATTTCAGGAGGAAGATCCTGGGGAGGCAGACAGAACTGTTGGACATGATGCAGTGAGAAAGCCTGTGGCAGCTCAAGGTTTGTTGGACTCATCAGGAGCATTCTATTAGCGTGGACTGTGGACCAGAGCAGCTATTGCAAGAAACCTGACTGGCATCATGCAAATGCGGCTGTGAGACTTCCAGTTAAAAGCCCACAATTCTAATATGTTTCTTTTATTTTTCCCCTTTAGATCAGTCACAGCAAAATTCCACAGAAGAAACGGTAAAGGAAGAAGAAATTGAAAGCGGGCCGGTTCCCTTCTACCTCTGTCTAAACCCCTAATTATTCATGGTGTATTTAACCCTTTCTCCCTCACTCACCAGTCCAAAGAAATCCACACAGGCTGGTGGGGAGTCGTCGGGTGTGTGGTGGGGTGGGAGAATGTGGTGCGGGAGGCGGTGTAGAATCCATATGGTTCCGATGATGGTTTGTCATTGTGTGAGCTGCAGAACAAGACGTTGCAGGGAGGAGTCCCAGGTGTCAGTGGAGTCTGACAGTGGGCAGGGGAGGAGTCACAGAAGTCAACCCCTACTTGGAGCCTCAGATCCCCAGTGCCCTGCTCTAAAAGTGTGGATGAGTATCATACCGACGTGTGGGATTTAAGGATCATCTCAGAGGACCTAAACACATGGGAGGTATTATGGTGAGGCCAGTATCATTCATTCTGCCAGTATCTGAGATACATTTGAAATGGTGCCAAACTATTTGGAATGAGTGACAGTTCCATGAACTTCTGCCTCCATGCACCCCAACTGAGAGGCCTCCAGAATGGTTAGTGACTGCCACATGGAGGCATTGACCACTGTCCAACAGGCCTCAAGAAAACCATGCCAACCTCACTGCCATCTTTCAAGGTCTGTCATCGCACTGATCATCATTAGACAGGCAGATTGAGAACCAGCACAAGTGGTGAGGTACGAGGCACTCTCGTGATGCTGTCCTTACTCTTGAAGTGAGCTCACGGGAATCTTTCAGTCAGCTCTCCCCTCAGATATCGGCTCATGTAGCTGATAGGAGACAGGATCAGGTTGCCCATGCAATGGCAGTATTGACGCAGCCTGTGGAACAATCCTGGAACTCACTTGCCTTCAGATAAATTTCCATTTATGTCCCAAAAGGCGTATGATACCATCGTGCAGCCAAGCACCCCTGGCACTCCCCACCCTCCGTTTGCACCTAGCTTCAGCTCCAGGATAGATTTAAGAACAGTACAAAGAGGCACCAGGAAGAAATATGGTTCGAAAAGGAACTATTAATGTTGACATTTAAAAAGTATTAACTTATTGTAAATATTAACATATAGGGTAAAAAACTTAGATATGAAGTGAAGTGTTGGGTTAAGTTAGGATCTCTATCAGAGTTGGGTTAATTTAGGGCCACATTTATCCCTCAACCAACACCAGATAATCTGGTCAGTTATATCGTTGCTGTTTGTTCGAGCTTGCTGTGTCTGCCTGCGTTTCCCTACTTTACAACAACAACTTGCATTTATATAGTGCCTTTAAAGTATTAACATCACTCGAGGCACATCACAGGAGTGTTATCAAACAAAATTAGACAACAGTCATTACACTTCAAAATATCTTGTAAAGCGCTTTGGACATCCTGAGTTCGATCGTTCTTTCTTTCTGAAACCTGGCACCTCTGACTGAGAGTCTGAACACAGTTGAGGAGAGTTTTGCTGATTTTAAAACCATAAAAAATGTGTTATTTCAATTTTAAGAAAGTAACTTTGAAGATAAGACAATTGCATTGCTTTGTACTTGGATAAAATATAATCGAAAAATGGCAAATACTGAAATGATAACAGAAAATACTGGAAAAACACATCACGTCAGTCAGCATCTGTTAAGAGAAAAGATATATTTCGGTTGTGTACCCTTCATCAGAAAACTGGAGTATCCGTCTAAAGTGACTCTCCCATCACTCACAACTCTGGGACGCTCCACCTAACCGATATTGGCAGCCCCTGCATTGTGGGGAGGGGGTCCTTTGCATGATTGGAATGAGCTGCCAATGTCTTGTCCTCTCAATAACATTAAAAAATACCTCCGTTTGTCATAGTACTAGTAGAGGGTGCAAATACAGGCACACAATCAGTCAATGCAAAGATAAGTTTTATATAAGAACATTCTTGTTACAAGAAGAAAGACATCACATCTTGCTGTTTCATTTCTCTTATTTTTAGGAGAGAAAGTATGAGCTGTTTGCAATATGGCACCACAGTGGAGAATATGGGAGTGGCCACTATTATGCTGAAATCAAATCAGTCGATGATGGTAATTGGTACTGCTTTAACGACCAAATTGTTGAGAAGGTAACTGCAATCAGTAGAATAAAAATGTCTCCAAAGCACTAATGGGTAGGAATTTTTTCAATTCCATGAAAGAGAGGAGTGGAATCAGAGAGCACATCACCTCATGCTGTTGTGGTGTATTCACTAGGGAAATGTCTGTCTTCTCAGTTCGGGATAACGTGTTCTAGAACATAAGGAAGAAAGTTCTGTCAAAAATGGAGCTAGAGTATCGGCTGAATAAAAGGAGCTGATTGATGGCATAAGGTGATTAATTATAGTGGAATAGTAGGGCTAATTTTAACGACTGCTGGCTTGTTCTTGGTGCTGTGCGGCAGTTGGTGAGAGGCGGGAGCAGCGTCGGTGCGGCCTATAAAAGGCCCAGCGGGAGCTCGAGAACCAGCGGCAGTTGGTGAGAGGCGGGAGCAGCGTCGGAGCGGCCTATAAAAGGCCCAGCGGGAGCTCGAGAGCGAGAGGCGGGAGCAGCGTCAGAGCGGCCTATAAAAGGCCCAGCGGGAGCTCGAGAGCCAGCGGCAGTTGGTGAGAGGCGGGAGCAGTGTCAGAGCGGCCTATAAAGGCCCAGCGGGAGCTCGAGAGCCAGCGGCAGTTGGTGAGAGGCGGGAGCAGCGTCAGAGCGGCCTATAAAGGCCCAGCGGGAGCTCGAGAGCCAGCGGCAGTTGGTGAGAGGCGGGAGCAGCGTCAGAGCGGCCTATAAAAGGCCCAGCGGGAGCTCGAGAGCCAGCGGCAGTTGGTGAGAGGCGGGAGCAGTGTCGGAGCGGCCTATAAAGGCCCAGCGGGAGCTCGAGTACCAGCGGCAGTTGGTGAGAGGCGGGAGCAGTGTCGGAGCGGCCTATAAAGGCCCAGCGGGAGCTCAAGAGCCAGCGGCAGTTGGCGAGAGGCGGGAGCAGCGTCGGAGCGGCCTATAAAGGCGTACTTGTGCAGCTACAGCGTGAGAGAAAGCAAAAAAGTAGTAGAAAGGACTCAAAAGGTGACGTCACAGCCAATGGGGTAAGTGATTGGCTGGTGATTGGTGAGTAGCTTTTCTTTTTATTTTTATATCAGTAAGTAAACTGTAACATTGTTATTACCAATTTAAGGATATCTAGGGGTTAAGGTATGGCAGGAGAGATCGGTCACGTGATATGCTCCTCCTGTACCATGTGGGAACTTGGGGACAGTTCCGGTGTCCCTGACGACTACGTGTGTGAGAAGTGTGTCCGCTTCCGTCCCCTGACAGACCGCGTTGCGGAATTGGAGCTGAAGGTGGATTCACTCTGGAGCATCCACGATGCTGAGAATGACACAAGTGGCACGTGTAGTGAGTTGGTCTTACCGCATGAGAAGGATCCACAGCCAGATAGGGAATGGAAGACCAACAGGAAGAGTAGTACAAAGAAGGTAGTGCTGGGGTCCCATCTGGTCATCCCCCTGCAAAACAGATGCACTGCTTTGAGTGCTGTTGAGGGAAATGACTCATCAGGGGAGAGCAGCAGCAGCCAAGTTCATGGCACCGTGGCTGGCTCTATTGTACAGGAGGACATAAAAAAGAGTGGGAGAGCGATAGTGATAGGGGATTCAATCATAAGGGGAATAGATAGGCGTTTCTGCGGCCGCAATCGAGACTCCAGGATGGTATGTTGCCTCCCTGGTGCAAGGGTCAAGGATGTCTCCAAGCGAGTGCAGGACATTCTAAAAAGGGAGGGAGAACAGCCAGTTGTCATGGTGCACATTGGTACCAACGACATAGGTAAAAAAAGGGATGAGGTCCTACGAGACGAATTTAAGGAACTAGGAGCTAAATTTTAAAAGTAGGACCTCAAAAGTAGTAATCTCGGGATTGCTACCAGTGCCACGTGCTCGTCAGAGTAGGAATCGCAGGATAGCACAGATGAATACGTGGCTTGAGAAGTGCTGCAGCAGGGAGGGATTCAAATTCGTGGGGCATTGGAACAGGTTCTGGGGGAGGTGGGACCAGTACAAACTGGACGGTCTGCACTTGGGCAGGACCGGAACCAATATCCGAAGGGGAGTGTTTGCTAGTGCTGTTGGTGATGAGTTAAACTAATATGGCAGGGGGATGGGAACAAATACAGGGAGACAGAGGGAAACAAAAGACAGAAAAGAGATGAGTAAAAGTGGAGGGCAGAGAAACCAAAGGCAAGAAACAAAAAGGGCCACTGAATATAAAAGGGCTGCAGGAGGGGTTAAAACTAAAAATCATGGTTTAAAAACTAGGATGAAAACACTCTACCTAAATGCACGCAGCATTCGAAATAAAGTAAATGAGTTGACGGCACAAATCATTACAAATGGGTATGATTTGGTGGCCATTACAGAAACATGGTTGCAAGGTGGCCAAGACTGGGAATTAAACATACAGGGGTATCTGACGATTCAGAAAGATAGGCAAGAAGGGAAAGGAGGTCGGGTAGCTCTGTTAATAAAAGATGATATCAGGGCAGTTGTGAGGGATGATATTGGCTCCAATGAACAAAATGTTGAATCATTGTGGGTGGAGATTAGAGATAGTAAGGGGAAAAAGTCACTGGTGGGCGTAGTTTATAGGCCCTCAAATAATAACTTCATGGTGGGGCGGGCAATAATCAAGGGAATAATGGAGGCATGTGAAAAAGGAATAGCAGTAGTGATGGGGGATTTTAACCTACATATCGATTGGTCAAATCAAATCGCACGGGGTAGCCTGGAGGAGGAATTCATAGAATGCATACGGGATTGTTTCTTAGAACAGTATGTAACAGAACCTACAAAGGGAGCAAGCCATCTTAGATCTGGACCTGTGTAATGAGACAGGAAAAATAAACGATCTCCTCGTAAAAGATCCTCTCGGAATGAGTGATCACAATATGGTTGAATTTGTAATACAGATTGAGGATGAGGAAGTTGTGTCAGAAACGAGCGTACTATGCTTAAAGGGGACTACAGTGGGATGAGGGCAGAGTTGGCTAAAGTAGACTGGAAACAAGGACTAAACGGTGGCACAATTGAGGAACAGTGGAGGACTTTTAAGGAGCTCTTTCATAATGCGCAACAAAAATATATTCCAGTGAAAAAGAAGGGCGGCAAGAGAAGGGATAACCAGCCGTGGATAACCAAGGAAATAAAGGAAAGTATCAAATCAAAGACCAATGCATATAAGGTGGCCAAGGTTAGTGGGAAGCTAGAGGATTGGGAAAATTTTAAGCAACAGCAAAGAATGACTAAAAAAGCAATATAGAAAGGGAAGATAGATTACGAAGGTAAACTTGCGCAAAACATAAAAACAGATAGTAAAAGCTTTTACAGATATATAAAACGGAAAAGAGTGACTAAAGTAAATGTTGGTCTCTTAGAAGATGAAAAGGGAGATTTAATAATGGGAAATGTGGAAATGGCTGAGACCTTAAACAATTATTTTGCTTCCGTCTTTACAGTGGAAGACACAAAAACCATGCCAAAATTTGCAGGCCACAGGAATGTGGGAAGGGAGGACCTTGAGACAATCACTATCACTAGGGGGGTAGTGCTGGACAGACTAATGGGACTGAAGGTAGACAAGTCCCCTAGTCCTGATGAAATGCATCCCAGGGTATTAAAAGAGATGGCGGAAGTTATAGCAGATGCATTCGTTATAATCTACCAAAATTCTCTGGACTCTGGGGAGGTACCAGCGGATTGGAAAGCAGCTAATGTAACGCCTCTGTTTAAAAAAGGGGGCAGGCAAAAGGCAGGTAACTATAGGCCGGTTAGTTTAACATCTGTAGTGGGGAAAATACTTGAAACTATCATTAAGGAAGAAATAGCGGGACATCTAGATAGGAATAGTGCAATCAAGCAGACGCAGCATGGATTCATGAAAGGGAAATCATGTTTAACTAATTTACTGGAATTCTTTGAGGATATAACGAGCATGGTGGATAGAGGTGTACCGATGGATGTGGTGTATTTAGATTTCCAAAAGGCATTCGATAAGGTGCCACACAAAAGGTTACTGCAGAAGATAAAGGTACGCGGAGTCAGAGGAAATGTATTAGCATGGATAGAGAATTGGCTGGCGAACAGAAAGCAGAGAGTCGGGATAAATGGTTCCTTTTCCGGTTGGAAATCAGTGGTTAGTGGTGTGCCACAGGGATCAGTGCTGGGACCACAACTGTTTACAATATACATAGATGACCTAGAAGAGGGGACAGAGTGTAGTGCAACAAAATTTGCAGATGACACTAAGATTAGTGGGAAAGCGGGTTGTGTAGAGGACTCAGAGAGGCTGCAAGAGATTTGGATAGGTTAAGCGAATGGGCTAAGGTTTGGCAGATGGAATACAATGTCGGAAAGTGTGAGGTCATCCACCTTGGGGGAAAAAAAACAGTAAAAGGGAATATTATTTGAATGGGGAGAAATTACAACATGCTGTGGTGCAGAGGGACCTGGGGGTCCTTGTGCATGAAGCTCTTTTTGGAGTTCACCTGCAAAAACATAAAACATTAAACGGTGCCACCCGACCTGGGTGACACTCCAGACATTTACAAGGCCCTTTTTTTTTTTCCCCCCTTTTTTTTTTTGTGTTTTTCTTTTTTTTTTTTTGGGCACTAAAATTCCTTGTGCATGAATCCCAAAAGGTTAGTTTGCAGGTGGAGCAGGTAATCAGGAAGGCAAATGGAATGTTGGCCTTCATTGCGAGAGGGATGGAGTACAAAAGCAGGGAGGTCTTGCTGCAACTGTATAAGGTATTGGTAAGGCCGCACCTGGAGTACTGCGTGCAGTTTTGGTCACCTTACTTAAGGAAGGATATACTGGCTTTGGAGGGGGTACAGAGACGATTCGCTAGGCTGATTCCGGAGATGAGGGGGTTACCTTATGATGATAGATTGAGTAGACTGGGTCTTTACTCGTTGGAGTTCAGAAGGATGAGGGGTGATCTTATAGAAACATTTAAAATCATGAATGGGATAGACAAGATAGAGGCAGAGAGGTTGTTTCCACTGGCAGAGGAGACTAGAACTAGGGGGCACAACCTCAAAATACGGGGGAGCCAATTTAAAACCAAGTTGAGAAGGAATTTCTTCTCCCGAAGGGTTGTGAATCTGTGGAATTCTCTGCCCAAGGAAGCAGTTGAGGCTGGCTCATTGAATGTTTTCAAGTCAAAGATAGATAGATTTTTAACCAATAAGGGAATTAAGGGTTACGGGGAGAGGGCGGGTAAGTGGAGCTGAGTCCACGGCCAGATCAGCCATGATCTTATTGAATGGCGGAGCAGGCTCAAGGGGCTAGATGGCCTACTCCTGTTCCGAATTCTTATGTTCTTATGTGCATCAACCCATCTCCAGATCCAACTGCCACCCCCAACCTAATCCAACTCTTATTGGCAACTCTAACATTACACAATTCTGCGTGTAGCCCTAACTTAATCCCATTCTGTGAGCACCCCAAACCTACCCCAACTCTGCTCACAGCCCCACTTTAACCCATCTCTAGTAGCCCCACCTTAACCCAACTCTGCTCATACCCCCAACTTAAGCCCAACTTAGTGAGCACGCCAAACCTAGCCCAACACTGCTAGTAGCCCCATTTTAACCCAACTCTCCTGAGTAGCTGGAACTTAACCCAACTCCTGCTCACAGTCTTAGTTTAACCCAACTCCTTCTGACATCTCACACACTCAAGTGAATAAACTTACATTTGTCATTTCAGCCATTCATAATATGGGAAGGATGGACTTACATGGACAATGGAAGTGTTATTTTTTTTAAAAATATGAACAAAAGAAGCCAAATATGCACTGAAATCGATTAACTTATGGTTGACTCCTATAAGTTAATTCATTTCAGTGCATTAGTATTTTATTTATGTCTGTCTTTTTATAATGCTGTGCTCATCAAGATGAAGGTGTTTATGCACCCACTGCCAACTCAGGTATAGCACAACCAGATGCAGAGTAAAGCAATGTCTTCACTGCCTCCATAACACGTCTCAACCCCATTCTCAGTAAAGCAACCTGTATTGCATCAGCAGTATGACATTTATTTCAATAGCCCATGCTTGCTATTCTGTGGCCTATGTGACTGAGATTGCCAATTAGATCCAAATTAGGGACTGTTTTGAACTGTAGCCCTGTCTCGCTTTGAATTGGATTTAGCCTATCAAAACTTATTTCACATAGGACCCTTGCAAGCAGCAGACAGAGGAGATTTTTCATCTCACTGATATGGGCTGGATTTGAACTTTTGTTTTACATAGGATTACATAGGATATACGGCACAGAAACAGGCCCTTTGGTCCAACCAATTTTATGCTCCACTCGAGCCTCCTCCCATCTTTCCTCATGTAAAACTATCAGCATAACCTTCTATTCCCTTCTCTCTCATATGCTTGTCTAGCCTCCTTTAAATGCATCTATACAATTCGCTTCAACCACTCCCTCTTTGGATAAAGACATTTCTTCTGAATTCCCTATTGGATTTATTGGTGACTATTAAATATTGATGGCCACGGTAAAGTTTCTTCTGAATTCCCTATTAGATGTCTCGAAGACTATCTTATATTGGTGGCCTCTAGTTATGTTCTTCCCCACAAGTGGAAACATTGAATTCACTCTCCAGTGGAAACATAGGCCCCAAGTTTCCACATGATTTGCGCCTGATTTTTAGGAGCAACTGGTGGAGAACGGACTATCTTAGAAATCGCAATTCTCCACATTTTTCTTTTCTGCAGTTCTAGTCAGTTAGAACAGTTTCACTTTGGAACAGAATTTTTTCTTCAAAAGGGGGCATGTCCGGCCACTGACGCCTGATTTGAAAGTTTCCACAGTGAAAACGTACTCCAAACTAACTTAGAATGGAGCAAGTGAAGATTTTTGTAGAACTGAAAAAACCTTGTCTACACATTAAAAAATCAGGCGCAGGTTACAAATTAGGCGTCGGGAACGAGGTGGGGGGGGGGGCGGGGAGGGGGGGAAGGGAAGTCATTAAATTCTATAATAAATCCTTATTTATACTTATACAAATATTATACAAATAAATCCAACCTGAATAAACATTTATAAGCAAAGAAAAGATTAAATAAACCATCCTCCTACCTGTGTGAAAGTGCTTCAGCCAGGGAGAATTCTGCAGGAGGCCTCACAAGTTGAGGCAGCCGTTCGTTCCTGCGGGGGGGGGGGGAGGAGGCAGCCATTCCCGACGGCGGGCGGGCGGGGGGGGGGGGGGAGTGCGGGCCCGACCGACCGCAGCGGGGGGGTGGAGGCAGCCATTCCCGACGGCGGGCGGGCGGGGGGGGGGGGGGGGGGGGGGAGGGAGTGCGGGCCCGACCGACTGACCGAACGCAGCGGGGGGGGGAGGCAGCCGTTCCCGCGAGGGGAGGGGGGGAAGGCCGTCGGGAACGGCTGCCACAACTTTCTGAGGCTTCCTGCAGCCTTCTCACTGCTGCAAGAAGCCTCAGTGCTGATGTGCTGATGGCAATGTGCTTTTATTAAAAAATGTTCAAAAATTAAACAGCTACAAAGAACTACAAAAATGGCCGAGTGCCAATGTTTCCTTCACACTGCGCGTGCGTGAACGCTCCAACGCGCAGGGTTGCCGGCAGGAAAAAAACTAATTTAAATGGTACCCGCCCCCTCCCACTTACAAAATCGGCACGAGTGGTAGGCTCCGCCCCCCTGGGCGCCGCGCCAAGCAGATATGGAGCTGCAGGGCGCTCCAGAATCGCGCGGTTTTTTTTCGGCGTGAAAAACGGGCGCCCAGCTCGGAGGGGCGCCCGTTTTGTAGCGTGTGGAAACTTGTTCTCTTTGTATCCACTCTATCAAAACCTTTCATAATTTTAAAGACCTCGGTTAGGTCACCCCTCAGCTTTCATTGTTCAAGAAAGAGACCCAGCCTTTCATGATATGTATACCCTCGCATTTCTGGTATCATCCTTGTAAACCTCCTCTGCACCCTCTCCAGTGCCTCTATTTCAGAGGTGAAAGGCCAGTGTCTAATTCACTATGGTGCTTCCACCCCCATGCCAGTATTTTAAAGATAAGAATAACATTTTAACTTAATCAGTTTGATATTTATTCACTCCATATCCAGAGTGAGTAATGTGTTTGTGTTAAGTACTTTAGCTTGAGCATGTGAGCTGCCAAAAGGAGTGATCGTGGGTTGGGGCTTTCAGCAGAGTTGGGTCAATAAAGGAGATCTCCTATATCCTCCTAAATGTACTATTATTTTTCAAAACTAAGTACTACTGTAATTGTGTTTCTGCATTGACTTCTTGAACTCCTGTCATATAACTTTGTTTTTGTCCCCCCTTTGCATGGCTTCTATGAATATCCATTGATCATGATGTTCCTTTAAGAAGAAAAAGCAAGTCTCTCAGAGGTAAAGATCAAATGCATTTAATACTTGATCCTCATTGCAAGCATAATTTTGAATCATCAAAAGTATTGCTACAAGTGACTTTTGAAAAATAGTTGAAATAAATTACCAAAATAATATAGGCCTGGAGGTGAAAAAGTCAACGTTCGCTCTCATTATTCTTCAATGCTGACAGCAACTTCTGCCTTCCACACTTGCGCGTTTAATGCGGAAATCCAGAAGATGCTGTCAGTGATTTCTTGCTGCTGCACAGGGCGTGTTGTTGAAGTCCCTGCAGATGGCAATCTTTAGAAATCACTGAACTGATGAGGACTTTCCCTTTTTATGCTGTAATATTTATACTGTTAAAAATCACTGAAAAAGTTAAGCCTTGTTGAATGGGGCGTAACTGGGTATTTAATGGTGTACTAAGACATAACTATTGCTGAACAACATCGCTGGCCCTGAAGAACTAATCTTATATTTGTGGACTGTCAAATGTTGCCATTATGATAAAAATTCCATTGTTTTTTTTCATATATTAAAAAAATAAGTTTGTTTCTGATATTTCAGCTTCTACCTTAATCCATGTGTAAGTCCCAATCTTTATTTTGCTCTCTATAGAATTTATAAAGAGTGAAGGATAATCAGTGCAATTTACTTCCTGGTTTGCTGTCTGTGCGAATGCTTCAGTGTGATTGGCTGCTTAGCCTGCTTGGTGACATCACTGTTGATGGATTCTGGAGATCCCCTAGATTTGGTGCCAGGATCAAATCAACATCGGGAAAGTTGAAATCAATGCCACAGAGATCACTAGATCCTTGGGGCAGCTTTCTTCAAGGTCAGCGGTGAGCGCCCTCACTTAGCCGCTGACTGCAAAATCCAGGCCATAGTCTTGCTCATTAGGTATGTTGGGCAGTCATTGATCATGATGTGATTAGGTGTTTAGTGTAGAAGCAATTTAAAAATGTTTGAATCAACTTGGGCAAATTAGGTAGATGGACCAAGGAATGCGAAATTGCAGAATTTAATTTGGATAATGTAAAGTCATATATATTGGTACAAGACGTGAGACACGTTTCTGGTTTTTTTTTAAAGTAAATTGTTTAATATTTTGCAGTTCCAAAACAGCCTACCTGATTATGTACAGAAAGATAGATTAAAAACAACACAGCAGGTATGGTGATTTATAGAATTCAACTTTGTAATTGTTTTATCTCAGCAAATTATTAATTTATAAAATGCTACCATGTACCATACTTAAGAGCTAAAGGTGATATTAGTGTGTATTTTGTAACATCAGAGCTTGCTTTGCTTGAGTAGACTGGGTCTTTACTCGTTGGAGTTCAGAAGGATGAGGGGTGATCTTATAGAAACTTTAAAATAATGAAAGGGATAGACAAGATAGAGGCAGAGAGGTTGTTTCCACTGATCGGGGAGACTAGAACCAGGGGGCACAGCCTCAAAATACGGGGGAATCAATTTAAAACCGAGTTGAGAAGGAATTTCTTCTCCCAGAGGATTGTGAATCTGTGAAATTCTCTGCCCAAGGAAGCAGTTGAGGCTAGCTCATTGAATGTATCCAAGTCACAGATAGATAGATTTTAACCAATAAGGGAATTCAGGGTTACGGGGAGCTGGGGGGTAAGTGGAGCTGAGTCCACGGCCAGATCAGTCATTTTGAAGAACCATAACTTCTTCTACGAGTTCTCTACCACAGAATGAACCCGACACTGCCCGTCTTTCCCAATCAACATGCCATTCAGATGAATTATTCCCAACTCTCTGTTATTACTATTGGAGATGTATAATAATTTGTCACCGGCTCCATTTTATATAATTATGCCCATTTCCATTATATTGCTGCCTCAATCTTGCAGTGCTTATAATAAAATTGAACTTAGTAAGGTCAGAAATCAAAACATGTGGCAAATGGAAATAATGCTTGATATACTAGGATTTCAAGAAGCAACTCTAAACTGTGATGCATGATAGAGTTCATTAAATAAATCTTGGGTAACGTGACTTGTATTTTTGAACACTTTGTGGGCGATTTCCCCCGGACAATTTAAGCACAAAAGAGCCTCCGAGATGGCCAGGTTGAGGTCATAAGCTGCAGCGCCAGTTGTAGCCCACATTTAATGCAAAACGGCATCTTGGTAAAGGACTTGAAGTGCGCAACAACAACAACTTATATTTATATAGCGCCTTTAACATAGTGAAATGTCCCAAGGCGCTTCGCAGGAGTATTATAAGATAAATAATTTAACACCAAGCCGCATAAGAGGAAATTAGGGCAGGTGACCAAAAGCTTGGTCAAAGAGGTAGGCTTTAAGGAGTGTCTTGAAGGAGGAAAGAGAAGTAGAGAGGTGGAGAGGTTTAGGCAGGGAATTCCAGAGATTAGGGCTTAGGCAACAGAGGGCATGGCCACCAATGGTTGAGCGATTGCAATCAGAGATGCTCAACAGGGCAGAATTAGAGGAGCGCAGACATCTCGTGGGGGGGAATTGTGCAGTTGGAGGAGATTACAGAGATATGGAGGGGACAGAGTCATGGAGGGATTTGAAAACATGGATGATAATTTTTAAATCGAGCATTGCATTACCAGGAGCCAATGTAGGTCAGCGAGCACAGGGTTGATGGGTGATCAGGACATGATGTGAGTTAGGACACGGGAAGTCAAGTTTTGAATCACCTCTAGTTTACGTAGGGTAGAATGTGGGAGGTCAGCCAGGAGTACATTGGAATATTCAAATCTAGAGGTAACAAAGGCATGGGTGAGGGCTTCATTAGCAGATGAGCTGAGACGGGGCGGAGACGGGCGATGTTATGGAGGTCTTAGTTATGCTGCTGATATGTGGTTGAAAGCTCATTTCAGGGTCAAATATGACACCAAGGTTGTGAACAGTGTGGTTGAGTCTCAGGCAGAAGTTGGGGAGATGGATAGGGTCATTGTCTAGGGAACGGAGTTTGTGGCGGGGACCAAAAACAATGGCTTTGGTCTTCCCAATATTCCATTGGAGAAAATTTCTGCTCATCGCAAGAAGTCTGATAATTTAGGGTCTGTGGAGGGAGACAGAAAGCAGGAAAGTATGGACCAATTAGCCTAACATCTGTCATTGGGAAAATGCTGGAGTCCATCATTAAGGAAGTAGTAGCAGGACATTTAGAAAATCATAATGCAGTCAAGCAGAGTCAGCATAGTTTTATGAAAGGGAAATCATGTTTGACAAATTTGTTGGAGTGCTTTGAGGATGTAATGAGCAGAGTGGATAAAGGAGAACCAGTTGATGTCATATATTTGGATTTCCAGAAAGCATTCAGTAAGGTGTTACACAAAAGATTACTGCACAAGGTAAGAGCTCATGGGGGTAATATATTAGCGAGGATAGAGGATTGGCTGACTAACAGAAAACAGAGAGTCAGGATAAATGGGTCATTTTTAGATTGGCAAACTAACTAGTGGAGTGCCACAGGGATCAGTGTTGCGGCCTCAACCATTTACAATTTATATTAATGACTTGGATGAAGGGACCGAGTAAAACGTAGCCAAATTTCCTGATGATACAAAGATAGGTGGGAAAGCAAGTTGTGAGGAGGACGCAAAGAATCTACAAAGGGATATATATAGGTAGGCTCAGTGAGTGGGCAAAAATTTGGCAGATGGACTATAATGTGGGAAAATGTGAGGTTATCCATTTTGGTAGGAGAAATAAAAAAGCAAATTATTATTTAAATGGGGAGCGATTACAAAATGCTGTAGTACAGAGGGATCTGGGGGTTCTTGTACATGAAACGCAAAAAGTTAGCATGCAGGTACAGCAAGTAATCCAGCAAACAGAATGCTGGCCTTTATTACAAGGGGAATGGAGTATAAAAGTAGGGAAGTCCTGCTCCAACTGTACAGAGCATTAGTAAGACCATACCTAGAGTACAGCATACAGTTTTGGTCTCCTTAATGTAAGGAAAGATATACAGTGTACTTGCATTGGAGGCTGTTGAGAGAAGGTTCACTAGGTTGATTCCTTAGATGAAGGGTGTTATCATATGAAGAAAGGTTGAGCAGGTTGGGCCTATACTCCTTGGAGTTTAGCAGAAAGAGAGGTGATCTTATCGAAAATATAAGATACTAAGGGGGCTTGACAGGGTAGATACAGGGAGGATGTTTCCCCTAATGGAATAATCTTGACTAGGGGGCATAGTTTCAGAATAAGGGTCGCCCATTTAAACTGAAAATAGGAAGAATTTCTTCTTTCGTCCGGCTGATCCAATACCGTCCATTTTACGCCCATCCAACAGACTTTGGTTTCAGATTTTGGTCCGCAGTTTCCCTATGATGCAGAAGTTGAGCGTGTCAGAGTGTGAGATTCTCAGTCGGTATTGAAATGTTTTACCTGTAAACTGAATTTAAATGAAAGATTTACCTAGGAATGTTCTTTGTTGCCTTTATCCCTATAGGTTCTCCCTCATACAGATGATTTCCAGAACCATTTCATGGGCAGACACTAAAACTCCTGAAATGAGCTCTTTGAAGCACAGAACTGATATTACTTACAGTCAGCCCCAAGATGCTGGAAGCAGCCAACATCCGCAGGAGCAAAACTGCACAGTTGAATGTCCATTTTTTGGAACCCCTGTGTGATAGCACCGCCAGGCTTGGAGTGGGAATAAAATGATGTGGTTGTGCTGTGCACTGTGTCTCTTGTATGTCAGTTTAAGGTACAGTCACACTCACTTGTAAAAGTGTTGATGTAACATATCTGCTGATAACAGCCCACTTTAAGTGCTTTAATAATATCCATTCAAATGTTCTGCGGAAGTACAACCTTAATTAATGTATTACAAATGTCTATGGGACACTGATAGCAAGGTCTTGCAGTTCTAGAACTACTTTCAAAATGAACATATTAATCATATTTGAAACATATAAGATTCTGAGGGGATTGACAGCATACATGCTGAGAGATTGTTTCCCCTGGCTGGAGGGTCTAGAACTCTGGGGAATAGTCTCAGGATAAAGGGCCAGCCTTTTAAGACTGAGATGAGGAGAAATGTCTTCACTTGGAAGGTTGTGAATCTTTGGAATTCTCTACCACAAAGGGCTGTGGTTGCTGAATCGTTGAGTATGTTCAAAGCTGAGATAGATAGATATTTGGGCTCCAGAAGAATCAAGGGATATGGGGGTAGGGCAGGAAAGTGGAGTTGAGGACGAAGATCAGCCACGATCTTATTGAATGGCGGAGCAGGCTCGAAGGGCCGTATGGCCTACTCCTGCTCCTAATTCTTATGTTCTTATATGAAATGTCCTTATTTAATAAAAAAAAACAAGTAACTGGTGAAGTTTAGTTCCAATATTCTCATGATTCCATAATCATATATCATACGAACGTAAGAAATAGGAGCAGGAGTCGGTCATTCGGCCCCTCGAGCCTGCTCCGCCACTCAATGGGATCATGGCTGATCTTCCAATTTCCTGCACTATCCCCGTATCCCTTGATTCCTTTAATATCCAAAAATCTTATGGATCTCTGTCTTAAATATACTCAACGACTGAGCCTCCATAGCCCCCTTGGGTAGGGAATTCCAAAGGTTCACAACGCTCTTGGTGAGTATAATCACTTCCACATGGTGATTCATGCTGCTCTCCAGAAACTTTTACTTTAACATCCTTTAAGATAAATTATTAGAACAACCTTTGTAGCACAACCAGTGACGAGAACATTTGTAGTAATGCCAATTATGTGAGGTTGATTCATACAATAGCTCCTCAGTTTGTGTGTTGTTTGTCCAGTCTGACTTTTTAGTGAAGCTGGAATTACAGTGCAAAAAGAGGATCAAAAGTGAAGCCCAACTAACAATAAAGAATTTCAGTGCTGCAATTCCTGTATGCAAAAATATTAACTCACAGATTATATTTTTTTAAGCTTTTACATTATTTCTGCTTTGTTTCAAGATAGAATGGGGCTGATGAATCTCTTGTTAGCAATTTCTATAAATAAGATTGGAAGCGTTTTAGCCAAGTTAGGACCGGGAGATATGACTCCATATGAACCAGGAAGCTGAGAATGACATACAAGGTGAACCACTGGATTCGACGGGGACTAAATTGCCCCGCACCCCAATTGTGGGCGATAACTTTCCGGGGCTGGAACTTTTAGCGTCTGGCGCGTAAGCCCTATCTCCCCCCCCCACACACAGAATTGCCATTACCGCTTCTGAAAGAAAAGGGAGTGCAATCTCCTGTGCACCACTTCCTTTGGGGGCAGTAACTGAAGCGCTCTGGGGCGGGGAGTGCCAACGCACTTCAATGCCCCTCCCTTTCACTTAAAGGGGAGGGCTGCTGCGCCCTCTGATGGCTTCCACTGGGCCACCAGGGCAGCGTGCGACCGGGCCAGCAGCCCGGCACCCACGATGGAGTGCCGAGCTGTATGAGGTTGCCCTGGACCCCGCTAGGGCTGTCATCGGCGAGCTGACCTGAGAGTCGGCTGCCAAAAGAAGATGGCGGCCCAGGGCGCTGGCGCGCTCCTCTTTAAGCACTGCTCCGAGAGTGGAAGTCGGCAAGCTTCGTGACCTGCGAAGCTGGCTTTGACATCTGCTGGCGCCAACCTCGGTAATTAAGGGGTTGATAGGGGGCGGTGAGGGGTCGCTGTAATGTCATCGCCGGTTGTGCGGCAGCGTGCCTGCAAACTCCGGGGCAATTTCTCAGGAGGCGGTAGTGCTCCCCCCACCGGGCAAAAACCCAGAGATCCTAATGGGGCTATAAAAATGTTCTTAAATTGAGCCTTTTTTACTTGTTCTCTCCATGTGTACAATGTATATTAAGCTTTGGAATCTGCTTCTGAAGGCTTTGCATTTATTCTGTTTATTGTTAATAAATTGCGTTGAACCCACTCATTTGATGTGCACCCATATTCTTACACTGCATAACCCGGTGAATATTTCATTTGGAACTAACCGCTGCACCAAATGCAATGCAGCCCAGCAGTCATCAATGGATTAGGTCCCATTACAATTAAGCTGCTCTTACATTTCCGACCTTCACCTTAATACAAAGCCCTCTCCAGTGCACATTGACCTGAAAGTGGCAGCTTAACTCACTAGTCAGATTCTGATCTGATTCCCGAAAGCCAGGTGGGGTATGACACTCCCCTGCCGGCTCCCCCCCCCCCCCCCCCTCAAGTAATGTAAAGCTGTCTTACAGTACTTTGGTTTGGCATTTGAGGATTTAAGCAGGGATACTTAGGCATTCCTAAACTGGATCTCCTGGCCAAATTCTAACTTTATATTTAAAAATGGAATCTTTTTTAATATCAAGAGAAACTGGACACTACTTTCCCCCAAGATTTAAAAAAAACTGGGGGAGCAATGTTCTGTGCATGTAAGCACATCTCTAACAAACTCCCCTGTAGATGCAGTGCTGTAGCACCTTTGACTCTGTGCTCTGAAATCGACCCAATTTATATGGTATGCTGGAATGCACAGCACTGGGGACAACAGCAGATATACGTGCATAGTTCTTTATGGGTCATGACGTTCGGCCCGAAAATTGACAGGGTTGTAATAAATGTACGGATGTACCTGCTGGGAACCTCCATCGCTGACCCCAGCTGAGTATGCAGGGTCAGGCAGAGGTTCCCCAACTCAAAGCTTTCGATAAGGTCCCACATGGAAGACTGGTCACAAAAATAAAAGCCCATGGGATCCAGGACAAAGTGGTAAAGTTAGATGCAAAATTGGCTCAGAGGCAGGAAGCAAATGGTAATGGTTGATGTGTGTTTTTGTGACTGGAAGGCTGTTTCCAGTGGGGCTCCACAGGGCTCAGTGCTGGGTCTCCTGCTTTTTGTGGTATATATCAATGATTTAGACTTGAATGTAGGGAGTATGATTCAGAAGTTTGCAGATGATACTAAAATCGGCTGTGTGGTTGATAATGAAGAAGAAAGCTGTAGACTGCAGGAAGATATCAATCAACTGGTCAGGTGGGCAAATGGAATTCAATCTGGAGAAGTGTGAGATAATGCATTGCGGGGGGGACGGCTAACAAGGCAAAGGAATACACATTAAATGGCAGGACACTGAAGTGTAGAGGAACCCTGAATGTAGCAGGCCGGGTAGATAAGGTGGTTAAGAAGGCATACGGAATACTTGCCTTTATTAGCCGATGCATCAAATACAAGAGCAGGGAGGTTATGCTTGAACTGTATAAAACACTAAGTTAGGCCACATCCAGAGCACTGCGTGCAGTTCTGGTCACCACATTACAGGAAAGATGTGATTGCACTCGAGAGGGTACAGAGGAGATTTACAAGGATGTTGCCTGGACTGGAGAATTTAGCTATGATGAAAGATTGGCTAGGCTGGGTTTGTTTTCTTTGGAACAGAGGAGGCTGAGGGAAGACCTTAGTGAGATGTATAAAATTATGAGGGGCCGAGATAGAGTGGATAGGAAGGTCCTATTTCCCTGAGCATAGGGTATATAGATTTAAAGTAATTGGTAGGGGATTTGAGGGGAAATTTCTTCACCCAGAGGGTAGTGGGGGTCTGGAACTCACTGCCTGAAAGGGTGGTAGAGGCAGAAACCCTCAACACATTTAAAAAGTACTTGGGTGTGCACTTGAAGTGCCGTAACCTGCAGGGCTATGGACCAAGAGCTGGAAAGTAGGATTGGACTGGATAACTCTTTGTCGGCCGGCACGGACATGATGGGCCGAAATGTCCTCTTTCCGTGCCATAAATTTTTATGATTCTATGATTCAAAGGCACATCTCAAGCACCCACCAGAAGGGTGCAGGAAATACGATACTGGAAAGCTAATCACAGGCCTGATAAATTAAGTTATAAGCTAAAAGTCACTCTTTACAACTATTCCTAGATATAAATTGGTTTAAAGTTTGCATCTTGCTTAACCTTTCCGTGATGTTAATAACTTACATTTATATAGTGCATTTCAGATAATAAAAGCTCCTAAGACCTTTTACAATAGAAATAATGGACACCAAGCAGGAAGTAGGGGAGAAGCCAAGCACATGTGGCTTAAGAGTAGGCCTTTGAAGGATAGAGACGAAGTTGGGCGAAGAGGTACTGGGAAAATGCAGGGATGTGGTGACTGATGGATTTTGGCACTGAAGTTGAATGGGAGGGATGGCGAGCAGGAACACACAATAAACCGGAAACAGAGGAGTGAAATGTGCATGTTGGAATATGGGGTTAGGAAAGATCACAGAGGTGAGGTGCTGCAAGGCCCTGGAGAAATTTGAGAATTAAAATGTACTGCAGCACATCCTAAATCTATGCTCACAAGTGATGATGATGGTTTGTCCTTCATTGTCAGAAATGACAGCCTATGATTCATCTCCAACTACACAGGTTGTGGGTTCTCGTATGACAGTAAAGTCTGACTTTAGGGAGGAGTGTTTTCCCATACACAGGACATTGGATGTCATATTGACCTGAGGGCTGATACTTGCTTGATTTCATTTGGGCTGCCTTTGCTCGAGCTAGTTGGATACGACTTGCTTCAAGCTTTGTTGTGCATTGTGAATCACCTTTTGCCACTTTTGCCTGTCACAAGATTCATGCTTCCATGTTTCAGTTGAGATGCCACTTTTTTTCAGATTGGTTTTAGGCAGAGCTCATCCAAAACACTGCTGCCTGTATCCTAACTCGCACCAAGTCCCGTTCACTAATAGCCTCTGTACTTGCTACCCTACATTGGCTTCTGCTTGAGCAAAGCCTCGATTTTAAAATACTCACCTTGTTTTCATTGCCTTGCCCCTTCCTATCTCTGTAATCTCCTCCAGCCCTACAACCCTCCAAGATATTTGCCGGCTTCCAATTCTGGCCACTTGCACATCCCTGACTTTAATCACTCCACCATTGGTGGCCGTGCCTTCAGCTGCTGAGGCCCTAGGCTCTGGAATTCCCTCCCTAAACCTCTCCGCCTCTCTATCTTTCTTTCCTCTTTTTAGATGAACCTTAAAACCTACCTCTTTGATTAAGCTTTTGATCATCTGCCGTAATATCACCTTATGTGATTTGGTGTAAAGTTTTGTTTGGATAACGCTTCTGTGAAGCACTTTGGGATGTTTTACTACATTAAAGCACTATATACATGCAACTTATCATTATATCTTTTGAACTGACCACCACAAGAGCTTTTACCAAGCTTCAGCTTATCTTGGGTATCGAGTATCAGGCATTGGACGAGGTGACCAGCCCACCTTAGCTACATCTTTACGATCATTGCTTCTATGTCTGGCATATTTGCTTTTCTGAGGACATCAGTCCTTGGGCCAAAATTGAATTTTCATGTTCTTCCTGAGGCAGTCCAGGTGGAAATGACTGGGTTTGCTGATGTGGTGACTGTAAATACAACAGCTATAGCACACATACAGTAAGAAAAAGAAAGTCTTACATTTATTTATCACCTTTCACCACCTCAAGATGTCTCCAAGTGCTTTACAGCAAATTAAGTACTTTTGAACTGTAGTCACTGATGTGGGAAATGTAGCAGCCAATTTACACACAACAAACTCCCACAAACAGCAATGTGATAATGAGCAGATAATCAGCTTTAGTGATGCTGGTTGAGAGATAAGTATTGGCCAGGACACCCACGAGAACTCACCTGCTCTTCGAATAATGCCTTAGGATCTTTTTGACCATTTTAGAGGGCAGGCGGGCCTCGGTTTTACGTCCTATGTCACACGATCACTTTGTATACCTTGGGGGAGAACTGGGCTGCTTTGTGGCTCCCGTTAGCACCCCGGGGGAAGGGGCTGAGGCTATGATCGAGGGGAGGGACTCTGGCTATGATCGAGGGGAGGGACTCTGGCTATGATCGAGGGGAGGGACTCTGGCTATGATCGAGGGGAGGAACTCTGGCTATGATCGGGGGAAGGGACTCTGGCTATGATCGAGGGGAGGGGCTCTGGCTATGATCGGGGGAAGGGACTCTGGCTATGATTGTGGGGGGAGAGGCTATGGCTATGATCGTGGGGAGGGGCTATGGCTATGAGCGGGGGAAGGGACTCTGGCTATGATCGAGGGGAGGGGCTCTGGCTATGATCGGGGGAAGGAACTCTGGCTATGATTGTAGGGAGAGGCTATGGCTATGATCGTGGGGAGGGGCTATGGCTATGATCGAGGGGAGGGACTCTGGCTATGATCGGGGGGAGAGGCTCTGGCTATGATCGGGGGAAGGGGCTCTGGCTATGATCGTGGAGAGGGGCTCTGGCTATGATCGGGGGGAGGGGCTCTGGCTATGACTATGGGGAGAGGCTATGGCTATGATCATGGGGAGGGGCTATGGCTATGATCGAGGGGAGGGACTGGCTATGATCGAGGGGAGGGGCTATGGCTATGATCGAGGGGAGGGACTCTGGCTATGATCGGGGGGAGAGGCTCTGGCTATGATCGGGGGAGGGGCTCTGGCTATGATCGAGGGGAGGGACTCTGGCTATGATCGGGGGAAGGGACTCTGGCTATGATCGAGGGGAGGGGCTCTGGCTATGATCGGGGGAAGGGACTCTGGCTATGATTGTGGGGAGGGGCTATGGCTATGATTGAGGGGAGGGGCTATGGCTATGATCGAAGGGAGGGACTCTGGCTATGATCGGTGGGAGAGGCTCTGGCTATGATCAGGGAGGAGGGGCTCTGGCTATGATCGGGGGGAGAGGCTCTGGCTATGATCGGGGGAAGGGCTATGGCTATGATCGGGGGGAGGGGCTCTGGCTATGATCGGGGGAAGGGACTCTGGCTATGATTGTGGGGAGAGGCTATGGCTATGATCGTGGGGAGGGGCTATGGCTATGATCGAGGGGAGGGACTCTGGCTATGATCGGGGGGAGAGGCTCTGGCTATGATCGTGGGGAGGGGCTCTGGCTATGATCGAGGGGAGGGACTCTGGCTATGATCGGGGGAAGGACTCTGACTATGATCGAGGGGAGGGGCTCTGGCTATGATCGGGGGAAGGGGCTCTGGCTATGATTGTGGGGAGGGGCTATGGCTATGATTGAGGGGAGGGACTCTGGCTATGATTGGGGGGAGGGGCTCTGGCTATGATCGAGGGGAGGGACTCTGGCTATGATCGTGGGGAGGGACTCTGGCTATGATCGTGGGGAGGGGCTCTGGCTATGATCGTGGGGAGGGGCTATGGCTATGATCGAGGGGAGGGGCTATGGCTATGATCGCGGGGAGGGGCTATGGCTATGATCAGGGGAAGGGGCTCTGGCTATGATCGTGGGGAGGGGCTCAGACTATGATCGGGGGAGGGGCTCAGGATGTGATCAGGGAGGGGCTCTGGCTATGATTGGGGGAGGGGCTCGGGCTATGATTGGGGGAGGGGCTCGGGCTATGATCAGGGGAGGTGCAAATAAGTTTGCGACCAGACGTGGCGAGATCAGCACCTTGTGCTAAATTCGGCGGTGGTTGTGGCAGTGGTAACATATAGCCCCACGCTCTGCTGAGCCCGATGATGCTGACATCATCACCATGCGCAGCACCCTGCTAGCATCCCAGGACAAAAATTGTCGCTCGCCCCCTGTTTTAGTGCCTGGCGCTGACAGCGACAGCTTCAGCAGTCGCGTTTCAGTCGAATGTCGGCTGGAGGAACGCTATTTAAATGCGCCAGCATCCAGTGAAGTTTTAGTCGGCCAATAATGTGTCCTTCTTAGTTTCAAATAGGCAGTCAGGCGTTTCAACCAATTTGAGAAATTTGCAATTGAAGGAGTGTTCTGGCTCTTAAAGATTCATGAATTTCATTGAAGGCAGTTTTTAAACTCCAGCATTTATATTGGGGCAGAAATTCTGGTCTCCTGGATCTGTACTGAGTTTGTATGGACCCGAGAAAGCATCGCAAAAGCTGGTTTTCAGCGCAAAATGCGCATGTGCTGAAAACCGGCTTTTCCGATCTGTCAAGCTGGAGCTTGATTGCAGTATTTACCCATATCTTGCCCAGCAAATGTCCTCAAAACTCTTCTGCCTGATAAAAGCAGGCGTATAGCCTACTTTTACAGACATAAGTGTTTTAAAATACACAAAAACATTTAAAAATAAAATAATAAAAACACATTTTATTGTTAACAACCCTCCCCACTAAGGTAAGTTTATTTTAAACCATAATTAAAAAAATGTTTAAATTGGAGAAGTATTTTTTTTATAATACATAAATAACTTTAATTTAAATTAATAAAACTATGTGGCGTATTTTTCTATTTTTTATTACTGGTTTTGTGTGTTTTGGGAGCTGCTTCTCATAATAATGGGAACTCCAACTTACGGAGTTCCCATTATTATGAATGAGAACATACTTTACCTGCTTGGCTGCCCAGAGCCATGTGACTGCAGCTTCAGCCCTGCGCATGTCCTGATGTGCGCATGTCCTGATGTGCACGCGCTACGACACGCAGTCAGTGGAGGCCTCGCGTGGGAGCAGCAGTTGGGTGGCAGTAATCTAGGCTAGCGACAAGTGCAATGGCGGAGCGGCAGTGATGGAATCAGGAACAACATCATCCTGAGGACCGCAGGTTCCTGCTCTACTGACCCACTGCCACACTCCCCAGGGCAACTCCTCAGTATCCCTACCTATCTGCTGGAGCACAGATTGGTGGCCTGCGACAACGCCATGAGATCCCCGGTGGACTGTGGTGGACAGCGATGATGGCAGCAGTCAGAGCTCGCGTGGCATCCAGTCTGAGACTGCATGAGAGCAGTCTGACCTTCGCTGCCAGCAATCATTCTCTGCATTACAGCAATAAGACGTTGCGTTGCTTCTGCCTGTGCTACAATGGAAGCTGCCACACCACCCATGACATGATTCATGAGGTCTGGGTCCCCATGGTCTCTCTGGGAGTCCACCATTTTCTGCAGACTGGAATTGATGGGCTCCATGTCGTGTGCAGAGCTCTGTGCAATGCTGGAGGCAAACTCCTCCATACTTCTTACCATTGCAGAGAGGCCCTCGGGCACCCTTACCATTGCACCTATCATCTCGGAGTGCATGACCATCACCCTTGTAAACGCCTCCTCATCGAGGTCCTCATTGGGATCCTGTGCAGCAGAACTTGCGCATGAACTCTCCCTCCAGGGAGTTGGCTGCCGAGGTACCCTTTCCTCTTGGCCTTGCTGTAGTCTGGTAGGCCCTGGTGCATCACCCAGTGCAGACCCTGCTACTAAGCTTGCCTTTAATGAAAGCGTAGTGCCAGTCTGAGATGGTGCCTGCAGGTGAGAGATGCAGTAGCGTGGTGCTTGGGACCTCCTCCTTTTTTCCTTCATCACTCTCATTGGGGGGCTCAGGTACGGGCTGCTCATCTGCTGGCTGATTATCTGAAAGCATAAAGGCACAAGACTCGCTTTAAGGTGAGGGCACTGGGGAAGGAATGGAGCAGGGAATACAGACAGTATCAGGAGCTGGAAAGTGATAAAGCCTTCTGGTGTGAGGGGAAGTGGGATGAGAAAAGGAGATGGAGTGAAGATACCGTTGTTGTCCCCAATGGGATTGATGTGATCGATGACCACAGCGCCCACCACCTACTGTCCAATGAGTTGGCGCACTCGCTCCTCGATGCCTGAGAGCAGTTGGAGCTGAGGTTCACCCCTGCCTGTCCTCTGTTCTCCCTCCTACTGTGTGCCATCTTGGCCTGCAAAATAAAGGGATGTGTGTGAGTCAGAGTCCAGCTATGTGTCTGGGAGATATGCCTGCCGTTGTTGAATAGCTGTGAATGTAGCAAGGCAAATATGAAGATATGAGTTTGAGTAGTTGCAGATGGTTGGTGGGTGGGTGGGTGGGTGGTGGGGGTGTGGAGCTTTGCACAGTGTGCACAGACAGAGGTTCAGATGTTGGTATGTAGGACCTGTTGAACCATGTACTCTCCTTGATCACCCGACTGGGGTCATTGAGCTTTTTACGGCACTGTGTCAGGTTGTGTTCCATGACACTACTGGCCGAGACCTCCTGTGCCACTTCCCTCCACATTGCTCTGGAGACCTGGGGCAATGGCATCCTTCCACTTGCTCGGAGCAGCGATTTCCTCCTTTGTTCCACTGCTGCCACCAATGCCTTCAATGCAGCGTCATTGAACCGACGAGCTCTCTCCCTTCGATCTGGATTGGGAGCAGCCATAGCCATGAGGTCTTCCAGTTGCTCTCAGGTCGACTTCAGTTCCAGGAATGATGAAAATGAGCAGCTGCACATTGATGCAACCTTTCCTTTAAGAGCTGGAATGAGCCAGTGTGAAGGATTGGAGGATGATTGCTGAAAGCAAGTCGCCAGAAATTCGGTAGTGTCTGGTGGTAGTGCTCCTGTAGCGCCCCACTGGGGTCATTAGCACTGGATTTACCGCCTCCTTCCTTCCTGGGGCGCTAAAAACCCAATTTAGAAGAGGTTCAGAATCCTTTGCACCTGGCGCTAAATTTTCAAAATGTAAAAAGTTAATGCCTCATTTAATTTCACCCCCTTAAAGTTTAGTTGCCAGTTTAATGCCCCTTTATCCAATAATGTCACAGGAAGCCTTCCAAAAGCACCGCTGACTTTACTGCAATAATAGCAATAATAAATGTAATTAGGAAATTGAAAGTAAGTTCGATGTCAGAACTTGAAAACACCACCCACAGTTAAACAAAACCGTTTCCCAGTACTGAAGTGAAACTCAATCTGGCCTCGAGAGACATTCAGCAGACTTGTAGCTGGGCTGAGCAGCACCTAGTGACCGGGACAGAGTAGTGAAGGTGACGATGTATCAAGTGTTCGTACATGGGATCGAAGGAAAAACAATCCCGGTCCACGTCGCCAACTCGGAATCCGAGTTTAATGCAGTGACTGGGCGACAAATGAAGAGGAAACTATTGGCGAATCTACCGGCGAACGCGGGTATTGTATCAGCGCACTCAGGTCGGGAGCGAGATGTTGCAATGCTTTTATTCCGTTTATGAAATGAAATTGCGATTTTGCTCTTTCAACAGCCAGAGAAGAAAGGATGCGGGCGCTGTTTGCTAACCGGCAGCTGGCGGATACCGATAAACTAGCAGATAACGGGATTCAAAACAAATCGACCATTCTGATCGTGCTCCGGGGAGGGAGCGGCTGACAGGGAACAGCGAGGGCTCCAGAGCAGAGACAAGTTACACACACAATACAACGATTGACTGACACAGTTGGTTTCCGAAACATTATTAACATTGATGTCAGTGAGAGCTCTGGTGCTATCTGCCTAATTGTTACAATACATAGAAATTAAAATTCAGCTGGCACTGTTAGTCTTTTTTGCAATGTGTATATATTTTTGAACAGGATTTCTTTGAAGAGGATACATTTCAAATTGATGGGTATTTTCTTGTTAAGAACTGTTTCTCTCCCTCCATAATTGAATCTCTCCATTACTGTGCTGATGGCAGTAAACATTGGGGCCGAAATTGCCCCTTCCCTTAAGGCCTTTTAACACCTGAAATCAGCGGCTATGCTGTGGGGTGCAATTGCCGCCGAATTTTCGTGTAATGGCCGCCATTTTGAAAATTCCGCTCCTGCGGTATCCCGGCAGTGACCCGCTCCCCTTCCCCCCCCCTCCAACACCGCTCCGATGCTGAGTGCATCATAAGAGCATGCACCGCCGATGTTCCTCCCCGATCGCGAAATTCCATCGAAAAATCTTGCTCCCGCTACGCAGTGCCAAAAGCAACTTTTTCTGCCAGTTCAGTGAGGTTGTAGTCCTTCTAAAATAGCGATGTGGCTCCCATTAAAGGGAAGGACCTACTGTTTTTTTTGTCGGCCAACTGCAATGTCGGCCCGATAATTATGTCCCTGGATTTGGCCGGGCTACCAACAAGCAGCCTGGCATCCCCTCTTGGGTGCCAGGCTGCTGGCCCAGCCTAAACACTTCCTGGTGGCACAGTGGAGCTAACTTAAAGAATTGCGCAGGCTCTCCCCTTTAAATGAAGGGGAGAGCCGTGGTGATGCGACACCATGATGACATCATCGGCACTAAGCTGATGACTGACAGCTGCGGCCACTACACCTGTCCCCAACTTCCGCCCCTCTGGACAGCGAACCTCTGCTTACCGCCGCATATTTGCCCCCATTATAACCGACTTCTGGTCCACCGCAAAAAAGCCAAAGAGCGGATATCACTCAATGGCCACGTCGGTAAAAACAAGAGAAACAGGGTAGGCGTGCCCCATTTCCAGCAGTTGACAACAGGGCCAGATTAAGGTTCTGATGGGCCTGGGGCAAACTGATCCAAATGGGCCGATAGTTAAGTTTGTTCATGTTCATGTTCATTATGTATATGATTCTGATTCTGAGTATGAAAACATAGGCCAGTATATTCAACAATGAAAGCATATATTCTGTATCAAGTAGGTATATATTCTGGTTCTGGTAATGTTGCAATACTAGATTCCTATACATATATGCAAATTTCTCTCAATAATGTGAAATAAAACAGGCTTAAATATTAAGTTCTGTATATAGGTACAGTTGGACCTCTCTGGTCCAGCACTTTGGGACCTGACCGATGCCAAACCAGAGAATTCCCCAAACCACGGGAGGTCACCTGGTGACAACGTTGCTGTCAACAACCCGGGCGTGTTCTGTGCATGCGCGGGGTGAGAAGTGGCACAATGTCGGCGGGGAGAGAAGCAGCAGGGCGGGAAAAGAGAGATCTGAGCCACGAGACGCCGAGTCCCGAGCCTCCGACCAGGCCTCGAGCCTCCTGCTGAGCCGCGATGGCAGTGGCGGCGATGGGCGGCAGAGGGAGAGAAAGAGAGCCTGGGTCCAGGCCCAGCTTCAGCGCTTCAGTCAGCCGCCTGCCCTTCTCTTTCCTTGTCTGGCCCGCTTACCTCAATCAACAACGTGGACCAGGGATGTTTCTGGACTAAAGAGTCACAGACTGGAGAGGTACAACCTGTATAAACAAGTGAATCTATTTTCCTCAGTCTTGTTTTTCCTCTCATTGTCTATTCTAACAAGCCTATTTGGGAGGCTTTATATTTTTTTCCTACATTTATTTGGTGGGCCAATGTTCTCTGGTGGGCCTGGGGCTACAGCCCCATCCGCCCCATAGTTAATCTGCCCCTGGTGGACAATTTTGACCCCATTAAATGAAAATGTGGTGTTCCACACTCAGGACTTGTTCAAGTCTCACTACAGCACATAACATAGGATGACACCTGTGCCCTACTGAGAGTGCTGGATTTTTTGGAGGCTCCACTTTTGTATGAGATGTTAATCTGAAGCTCCATCTGACTCTTCTGGTGGATGTAAATAAGCCTATGGAACTAATCAAAGAAGAGCAAGGGAGTTCTTTTCATAATCCTGGCCAGTATTTATCCCTCAACCAATGCCACACAAAGCAGATTAACAGGTCATTTATCTCAGTACTGTTTGTGGGATCATGCTGCATGCAAATTGGCTGCTGCATTTGCCTACATAATAATTGTGGCTACATTCCAAAATAATTAATTGACTAGTATTAATTGATAGAGTGTGTAGCTTATTGGAAATGTGTGACTGCATTGTCTGTGATTTTCCAGCTTTTAATGTCAATGGAAGGCAAATCACAGAGAGTAACCCCATGATTTTCTCATAAACTGTTTGCTCTGCGAGAGGGTTCAAAGGTGGTCAGGGTTTATAAAATTCCAGCCAGAATACTTTTTGCATGCTATAGAGGATTAAACTATTGATGTTATGTTATAAGCAACTACATTATATATTGAACCACTCTGTGATGACGGAGCTGAAATCCACCATCAGGGGCTGCAGTCCAGTCTATGTGCCAGGATGCGCCCACCCAAGACCTGGCCAAAATTTGTACGGTCACGAGGTTCTGTTATTTGCATGTCAATAGTGGGAGCCCGCCCGTGGAGAAGCTGGATAATACAGTATGTCAGGACCTTCCCTGGAACAGTTTGATGCGATTGAAGGCCGATAAATCCCCAAGGCCTGATAGTCTGCATCCCAGAGTACTTAAGGAAGTGGCCCTAGAAATAGTGGACACACTGGTGATCATTTTCCAACATTCTATAGATTCTGGATCAGTTCCTATGGATTGGAGGGTAGCTAATGTAACAACACTTTTTAAAAAAGGAGGGAGAGAGAGAAAACAGGAAATTTTAGATCGGTTAGCCTGGCATCGGTAGTGGGGAAAATGTTGGAATCAATTATTAAAGATATAATAGCAGTGCATTTGGAAAGCAGTGACAGGATCGGTCCAATCAGCATGGATTTCTGAAAGGGAAATCATGCTTGACAAAGCTTCTAGAATTTTTTGAGGATGTAACTAGTAGAGTGGACAAGGGAGAACCAGTGGATGTGGTGTATTTGGACTATCAAAAGGCTTTTGACAAGGTCCCACACATGAGACTAGTGTGTAAAATTAAAGCACATGGTATTGGAGTTAATGTATTGTTGTGGATAGAGAACTGGTTGGCAGACAGGAAGCAAAGAGTAGGAATAAACAGGTCCTTTTCAGAATGGCAGGCAGTGACTAGTGGGGTACCGCAAGGTTCAGTGCTGGGCCACAGCTATTTACAATATACATTAATGATTTGGACGAAGGAATTGAATGTAATATCTCCAAGTTTGCAGATGACACTAAGCTAGGTGGCAGTGTGAGCTGTAAGGAGGATGCTAAGAGGCTGCAGGGTGACTTGGACAGGTTAGATGAGCAGGCAAATGCATGGCAGATGCAGTATAATGTGGATAAATGTGAGGTTATCCACTTTGTTGGCAAAAACAGGGAAGCAGAATATTATCTGAATGGTGACAGATTAGGAAAAGGGGAGGTGCAGTGAGACCTGGGCGTCATGGTACATCAGTCATTGAAAGTTGGCATGCAGGTACAGCAGGTGGTGAAGAAAGCAAATGGCGTGTTGGCCTTCATAGCGAGAGGATTTGAATATAGGAGCAGGGAGGTCTTACTGCAGTTATACAGGACCTTGGTGAGGCCACACCTTGAATATTGTGTACAGTTTTGGTCTACTAATCTGAGGAAGGACATTCTTGCTATTGAGGGATTGCAGCGCAGGTTCACCAGACTGATTCCTGGGATGGCAGGACTGACATATAAGAAAGACTGGATCGACTCGGCTTATATTCACTGGAATTTAGAAGAATGAGAGGGGATCTCATAGAAACATATAAAATTCTGACAGTTTTGGACAGGTTAGATGCAGGAAGAATGTTCTCGATGTTGGGGAAGTCTAGAACCAGGGGTCACAGTCTAAGGATAAGGGGTAAGCCATTTAGGACCGAGATGAGGTGAAATTTCTTCACTCAGAGAATTGTGAACCTGTGGAATTCTCTAACACAGAAAGTTGTTGAGGCCAGTTCGTTGGGTATATTCAAAAGGGAGTTAGTTGTGGCCCTTACGGCTAAAGGGATCAAGGGGTATGGAGAGAAAGCAGGAATGGGGTACTGAAGTTGCATGATCATATTGAATGGTGGTGCAGGCTCAAAGGGCCGAATGGCCTGCTCCTGCACCTATTTTCTATGTTTCTATGTTTAGGAAATGCCCCTTCAGCCCCCTGTGCAATAGAAGGGGGAACTGTAAGTATATTTTTTTTAACTCTTTGAGGGTCCATGCCATGATCCGCAGCCTGAACCCCCAGGTACAGCCCACTACTGCCAATTGGCGGCCTGGTATTCTTGGTCTCATTAGACATATCGATGTGGATGATATGCCAAGTCACAGTGAGGTAGGAATGTAGGACCTCCTGGCATCAATAGTTCCCAACTATGCCATTGGCCTCATAAGGAGTGGGAAGAGTCACTACCCTTATATGGCTTGCAGAATCCCTAACATATCTCCTTGCTCAATGTATCCAGATCCAAGCCTACCTTCCAATCATTCCAGCACATTCCCACTGGAAATGCATTGAAAGAGATTTTTCGCCCCAAGGTTTACAAGAAAAAAGGCACATATACATGCTTTCACATTTGTGGTATATTAAGAACAATGAAACAGTAAAGTAATAAAATCAAGAACATCTCAATTATTCATCGATATAATTTTGTGTACTCATATTTCTTTTTCACACATTTTTTAAAAAATTGCAATCACACTGTTTTTAAATAAGTCCTAAGATTGCATAGCGATACAAAAGCCACCACCGGTTCGCTGCCTCTCTTGGCTGTTCTCTCTTTCCTGCAAAGAGGGTAACATGAGACTTTTGAGTGAAAGTAATGGAGTAAGTGTCAGGGATGGATGAACAACATCAGTTGAGAGTGACTATGAGGAAGAGGCGTAACATTGCATTCAGATGAGGGTGAGTGTCAGTGGTGGATAGTCAAGTGGGGATGTGAATAAGTGCAAAGACAGTGAAGGATGTTTTTTTAAAATTATTCGTTCCTGGAATGTGGGCATCACTGGCATGGCCAGCATTAATTGCCCATTCCTAATTGCCCTTGAGAGGGTGGTGGTGAGCCGCCTTCTTGAACCGTGCAGTCAGTGCGGTGAAGGTACTCCCACAGTGCTGTTTGGGAGGGCATTCCAGGATCTTGACGGAGTGACGATGAAGGAATGGCGATATACTTCCAAGTCAGGATGTTGTGTAACTTGGAGGGGAACTTGCAGGTGGTGATGTTCCCATGCACCTGCTGCCCTTGTCCTTTTAGGTGGTACAGGTTGCGGGCTTAGGTGCTGCCGAAGGAGCCTTGGTGAGTTGCTGCAGTGCATCTTGTAGATGGTGCACACTGCAGCCACGGTATGCTGGTGGTGGAGGGAGTGAAGGTTTAAGGTGGTGGATGGGGTGCCAATCAAGTGGGCTCTTTGTCCTGAATGGTGTCAAGCTTCTTGCGTGTTGTTGGAGCTGCACTCCTCCAGGCAATTGGAGAGTATTCCATCACACTCCTGACTTGCGCCTTGTAGATGGTGGAAAAGCTTTGGGGAGTCAGGAGGTGAGACACTCGCAACAGAATACCCAGCCTCTGACCCACTCTTGTTGTCATCATATTTATGTGACTGGTCCAGTTGAGCTTCTGATCAACGGTGAACACCAGGATGTTGATGGTGGGTGATTCGGTGATGGTAATGCCATTGAACGTGAAGGGACGATGGTTAGACTCTCGCTTGTTGGAGATAGTCATTGCCTGGCACTTGTCTGGCGTGAATATTACTTGCCAATTATGAGCGTAAGCCTGAATGTCATCCAGGTCTTGCTGTATGCAGGCATGGACTGCTTCATTATCTGAGGAGTTATGAATGGCACTGAACACTGTTCAGTCATCAGCGAACATCCCTACTTCTGACCTTATGATAGAGGGAAGGTCATTAATGAAGCAGCTGAAAATGGTTGGGCCAAGGACACTGCCCTGAGGAGCTCCTGCAGTGATGCCCTGGGGCTGGGATGATTGACCTCCAACCACCACATCCATCTTTCTTTATGCTAGGTATGACTCCAGCCAGTGGAGAGTTTCCCCCTTATTCCCATTGACTTCAGTTTTACTCGAGCTCCTTGATGCCACACTCGGTCAAATGCTGCCTTGATGTCAATGGCAGTCACTCTCACCTCACTTCTGGAATTCAGCTACTTTGTCCATGTTTGGGCCAAGGTTATAACGAGGTCTGGAGCAAAGTGGCCCTGGCGGTATTCAAACTGGGCATCGGTGAACAGGTTATTGGTAAGTGCCACTTGATAGCACTGTTGCGACACCTTCTATCACTTTGCTGATGATCGAGAGTAGACTGATGGGACGGTAATTGGCCGGATTGGATTGTTCTGCTTTTTGAAGATAGGACATACCTGGGTAGTTTTCCACATTGTCGGATAGATGCCAGTGTTGTAGCTGTACTGGAACAGCTTGGCTAGAGACACAACTAGTTCTGGAGCACAAGTCTTCAGCACAACTGCCGGGATATTGTCAGGGACCATTGCCTTAGCTGTATCCAATGTGCTCAGCCATTTCTTGATATCACGTGGAGTGAATCGAATTGGCTGAAAACCGGCTTCTGTGATAGTAGGAACTTTAGGAAGAGGCTGATATGAATCATCCACTCGGCATTTCTGACTGAAGATGGTTGCAAATCCTTCAGCTTTGTCTTTGGCTGTGCTGGGCTCCACCATCATTGAGGATGGCGATATTCATGGAGCCTCTTCCTCCTGTTAATTGTTTAATTGTCCACCACCCATTCACGACTGGATGCGGCAGGACTTCAGAGCTTTGATCTGATCTGTTGACTGTGGGATCACTTATCTTTGTCTATAGCATGCTGCTTCTGCTTTTTAGCATGTACATCATCCTGTGTTACAGCTTCCCTAAGTTGGCACCTCATTTTTAGGTATCGCTGGAGCTGCTCCAGCTATGCTCTTCTACACATTTCATTGAACCAGGGTTGGTTCCCTGGCTTGATGGTAATGCCAGGTCATGAGGTTACAGATTGTGGTGGAATACAATTCTGCTGCTGCTGATGGCCCACATCGCCTCATGGATGCCTAGTTTTGAGCTGCTTGATCTCTTCTGAATCTATCCCATTTAGCACGTTGGCAGTGCCACACAACGCTATGGGGTGAGCCCTCAGTGTGAAAACAGGACTTCGTCTCCACATGACTATGCAATGGTTATTGCTATCAATGCTGTCATGGACAGATGTATCTGTGACAGGTAGATTGGTGAGTTCAAGGTCAAGCTGGTGTTGTTTCTCTCACTACCTGTCGCAGGCCCAGTCTGGCACCTATGTCCTTCAGGACTTGGCCAGCTCAGTCAGCAGTGGTGTCATCGAACCACACTTTGTGATGGACATTGAAATTCCCCACCCACAGTATGTTCTGTGCCCTGCTACTCCCTGTGCTTCTTCCATGTGATGTTCAACATGGAGGAGTACTGATTCATCAGCTGAGGGAGGGCGGTAGCTGATAATCAGCAGGTGGTTTCCTTGCCCATGCTTGGTCTGAAGCCATGAAACTTCATGGGGTCCAGAGTCCATGTTGAGGACTCCCAGGACCTCTTGCTCCCGACTGTGCCCTGGTGGGTCTGTCCTGCCGGTGGAACATGACATGCCCAGGGATGGTGATGGAGGAGTGTGGGACATTGGCTGAAAGGAATGATTCTGTGAGTATGACTATGTCAGGCTGTTGCTTACAGCTCTCCCAATTTGGGCACAAGTTCCCAGATGTTGGTGAGGTGGACCTTGCAGGGTTGACTCGGCTGGGTGTGCCATTGTGTCCGGAGCCAGTGCTGAGTAGTCCATCCGGTTTTATTTGTATTGTTTTTCGTAGCGTTTTTTTAATAGGTCAGTTAAGAGTCAACCATGTTGCTGTGGGTCTGCAGTCACATATAGGCCAACCAGGGAAGGACAGCAGATTTCCTTCCCTAAAGAACATTAATGAAACAGATGGGTTTTTACGACAATCCGATAGTTTCATGGTCATCATTATTGGCCCTAGGCTCCGGGCGGTAACAGCCGCAAGGTGGGAGTTCCTGTGCCAGGCACGGAAGTCCCGCCCCATGATCTATATTCGGCTTACCGCCCCCGATAGGAAGTGGAGTGCAAAATATTGTGCTCCATTTGGTCAGTGCGACGTGAGCGAGGCAGAAAGACTCTGTGAAGGGTGCTACACTACACGGTGGGACACATAGCGCTGCCGCGTAGACAGGGCCCTCCCCTTCTGTGGGTGGGAAATGGGGCCATCCTTGGACCATCAGGGTGCTGTGGCAGCAGCCCGGCACAAGCGGAGTGCCAGGCTGCAAGATCACGGCTCAGAACCCGCGATCAAGGTAGAAAACGGAGGCAACCAGTAAGTCGTCCATTTTTTGTTACATTCCTCACCTCCTCTTTAATTATTGCCCCATGAGCAGCTTACAGCCCGTTACGCACACCGTGAAGCTATCATGGGCAGCGCCCCCAACAGCTTCAAGGGATGCTACCGAATTTTCGCTCCGGGACAAAAACAGGTCGCTGCTTATGGTGATGATGTCTTCATCGCCAGTGCAGCAGAGCTGGGAACTACCAGTTACCACCGCCGCTATACATCCACAGAATTTTGCAAGAGCCAGTAGTTGGGGGGCACTAATAGGAGGTACAAACGTCCCGAATTTCTCCCCCCTAGATATATAATTTCAGATTTATTTAATTAATTGAACTTAAATTCATCAGCTGCCGTGGTGGGATTTGAACACACGATTATTTGTCTAAGTCTCTGGATTACTAATCAAGTAATCTAACAACTATGCTAACAATCCCTGTGCACTTGCAAGGGAGGTTGGTGAGGAGTGATGTGGAGGAGTAGGATTGGGAACACAGCGTGAGAGGGTTGGAGGGCATGCACATCAAGATTTAGGGCAATATGACTTTGTACTCACCTTTCCTGACCTCTTGAGGTTGTTAAACCATTTCATACACTATATCCATGTCCTTTAAAAAACACTTTTGCTGCTCACTTGTGCTATCTCCAGCCATGTACTTTTGTTCAATACTGTTGGCCTCTTCTTCCCATGAGCAGGGTACAGGATGACCCTGCAGGCTCTCACATCTTGGGGTAATATTTCTGAGGAGGCATCGCTAAATTTGGGGGCTAATTTTTGCCTTTGATTCTGCATATTTAAGGATTTAGTATTGTCAAAGTGTTATAGCACAAACAATTCCCCTCTGTCACAATCTGGCTTCCCCCTCCACCAGCCTTCAAGTGACATCTATCCATCGCTCCTTTAAATATCTCAGCTGAAGTCGAGTCATCCGTGACTTTATCGGACCTGCTACAGTGAATTAGTCGAGAAACTCGCAAATCTGATTTAATTGCAGTGGCTTCATTAAAAACCCACTGCAAAATGCGCCTCTCCAATTTTCGGGTTCCCAACGCAATCCATGCTCCCCCCCCCCATACACCCATTGCGACTCCAAGTTAAAAATTCAGCCCAAGTGTCCGGTCCAGTGTACTGTTTATCTCTAGCGCAAAGAAGGGATAGTTAAGCTTGTATCCTACTATAAATCTCCAGTGTATTATTGCTTGTATTTACTTATACATTCATTATTTAATAAATCTGGCCGATGTGGCCTAAGCCACATTAACAAGTAACAAGGGACTTCTGTTTGATCCCTAGTCATGGGCACACTACAAATTACCTATATAGTGGGTATGTGAACGCACCCTCTGAATCATATATGTGGGATTACTCTGAGATGTTGAACTTGAAAAAAATATCTACAGTAAAAATCCAAAAATGCAACAGTGAGTTCAAGCTTTTGACCATGACTGGAAGAATTTTTAAAAATTAATTTCTGAGAAAAAATTCAGTTGACAAACTGAGGATTCAAATCTCATTGATCATAGGATCATTTCAGTCCCCTGTTTGTCATTGGAGGATTTTTTTTCAAGAATTTTAAAACGATGATTAAAAGAATGCAGTAACAACAGGATAGTGGTTATGTTACTGGACTAGTAATGAAATGTCTGGACTAATAGAAACATAGATAGAAATTTACAACGCAGAAGGAGGCCATTCTGGCCGATCGTATCCGCGCTGGCCGACAAAGAGCTATGGTGAGAGAACCAACACAAGGATCAAAACCTGCTTGACATCGTCTTCACCAATCTACCTGTCAGCAGCCCTGAAGGTTACATATAAACCTATGAACAATAACGGAAAGGCAAAGAGCACCCAGCCCAACCAATGCGCCTCGCACAACTGTAACACCCCTTATACTGAAACATTCTACACTCCACCCCCACCGGAGCCATGTGATCTCTGGGAGAGGCTAAAACCAGATAAAAACACAGGCAAATTTAGGGAGAAAAAAATCTGGGAAAATTCCTCTCCAACCTATCCAGGCGATCGAAACTAGTCCAGGAGATCACCCTGGCCATATTCTATTCCCTGCAGTACTTACCATTATATCTGCTCCATCCAACAAAGGTCATCCAGTCTAATCCCAATTACCAGCTCTAGGTCCGTAACCCTACAGGTTACTGCACTTTAAGTGCCCATCCAACCATCTCTTAGAAGTGGTGAGGGTTTCTGCATCCACCACTCTTCCAGGCAGCGAATTCCAGATTCACACAACCCTTTGCGTAAAGAAGCTCCCCCTCAAATCCCCTCTAAACCTTCCATTACCCACCTTGAAATTATGCCCCCTCGTAATAGATCCCTCCACCAATGGAAATAAACCCTTACTATCCACTATGTCCAGGCCCCTCAATATTTTGTACACCTCAATGAGGTCTCCTCTCAATCTCCTCTGTTCCAATGAGAACAAACCCAGCCTATCCAATCTGTCCTCATAACTAAGATTCTCCATTCCAGGAGTAAATCTCCTCTGCACCCTCTCTAGTGTAATCACGTCCTTCCTATAATACGGCGACCAGAACTGCACGCAATACTCCAGCTGTGGCCTAACCAAAGTATTATACAATTTAAGCATAACCTCCCTGCTCTTATATTCTATGCCTAGGCTAATAAAGGCAAGCATTCCATATGCCTTCTTAAACACCTTATCCAGCTGGCCTGCTACTTTCAGGGATCTGTGGACAAGCACTCCAAGGTCCCTTTGTTCATCTACACTATTAAGTGGCCTACCATTTAATGTGTATACCCTTTCCTTATTAGCCCTCCCAAAGTGCATCACCTCACACTTCTCTGAATTAAATTCCATTTGCAACTGCTGTGCCCACCTGACCAGTAGATTGATATCCTCCTGCAGCCCATGACTTTCCTCTTCATGATCAACCACACAACCAATTTTAGTGTCATTTGCAAACTTCTTAATCAAACTCCCTATATTCAAATCTAAATCATTGATATATACCACAAAAAGCAAGGGTCCCAGTACTGAGCCCTGTAGAACCCCACTGGAAACATCCTTCAAGTCACAAAAACATCTATCATTCATTACCTTTTGTTTCCTACCTCCAAGCCAATTTTGGATCCAACTTGACACTTTGCCTTGTATCCCATGGACTTTAACCTTCATGACCAGTCTATCATGTGGAACCTTATCAAAAGCTTTGCTAAAATCCAAATATACTACATTGTATGCACTACCCTCATTGACCCTCTTGGTTACCTCCTTAAAAAATTCAATCAGGCTAGTCAGACACGATCTTCCCTTAACAAATCCATGCTGACTGTCCCTAATTAATCCTTGCCTTTCCAAATGCAGATTTATCCTGTCTTTCAGGATTTTTTCCAATAATTTTCCCACCACTGAGGTTAGGCTGACAGGCCTATAATTACTCAGCCTATCCCTTTCTCCCTTCTTAAATAAGGGCACTACATTAGCAGTCCTCCAATCTTCCGGCACCATGCCCAGATCCAAAGAGGACTGGAAAATGATGATCAAGGCCTCTGCTATTTCCTCTTTTACTTCGCTCAACAGCTTGGGATGCATTTCATCCGGGCCTGGGGACTTACCTACTTTCAAAGCTGCTAAACCCCTTAATACTTCCTCTCTCACTATATTTATTTCATCCAGAATATCACACTCCTCCTCGATAGCAATATCTGCCTTGTCCCTTTCCTTTGTGAAAACAGATGCAAAGTGTTCATTAAGAACCCTCCCAACATCTTCCGTCTCCACACAAAGATTACCCTCATGGTCTCTAATAAGCCCTACCCTTTCTTTAGTTACCCTCTTACTCTTAATATATTTATAGAACATCTTAAGGTTTTCCTTAATTTTACTGGCCAGGAATTTCTCGTGCTCTCTCGTAGCATTCCAAATATCCTTTTTAATTTTGCCTCTTAACTTTTTATATTACTCTAAAGATTCTATAGTATTTAGCCGTTGATATATGACATAAGCGTCCCTTTTTTTCTTAATCCTCCCCTGTAGACATCCAGGGTGCTCTAGAATTATTTTTCCCAGCCTTTTTCTTTAAGGGCATATGTAGCCTTCCGGATCTCCTCTTTAAATGCCTCCCACTGTTCCAACACTGATTTACCCACATATAGCTGTTTCCAATCCACCATGACAAATCACTCCTTAACTTAGCAAAATTAGCTTTTCCCCAATTCGGAACTTTTATTCCAGGCCCATTCTTGTCCTTATCCATAACCAACTGGAATCTGACTGAATTATATTCACTGGCACCCAATGATCTGGAAGACATGAGTTCAAATCCCACCATAGCAGCTGGGGAATTTAAATTCAGTTAATTAAATAAATCTGGAATAAAAAAGCTAGTATCAGTAATGGTGACCATGAAACTATCAGATTGTTATAAAAACCCATCTGGTTCACTAATACTCTTTAGGGAAGGAAATCTGCCGTCCTTACCCGGTCTGGCCTATATATGACTCCAGACCCACAGCAATGTGGTTGGCTCTTAACTGCCCTCTGAAATGGCTTAGCAAGCCACTCAGTTGTACCAAACCTCTACAAAAAGAACAATGGTTCTTCTCAAGAGCATTTAGGGATGGGCAATGAATCTGATTTCGGCTGAGATATTTAAAGGAGCAATGGGTAGATGTCACTGAAGGTTGGTGGAGGCGGAAGCCAGATTGTGAAAGAGGGGAATTGTTTGCGCTATAACACTTTGACAATGCTAAATCCTTAATTATGCAGAATCAAAAGCAAAAATTAACGAATAACAAAAATAGAATATTTGGGTTATTAACCAGCATAGTTAGCATTTTAATCCGTTGATCCAACTTTAACTGTATGAAGTAGACTTTTGCCTTTACCTGCTGCTAAACAACACCTGAGAGGAGCAGACCAATGGTACCAGAACCCACCTGATGTTCCTTCCATTGAAATTATTGGAACAAGTGTGTGATACTCCCTGGCCAATTCTCATTTCTGCACTCTGCCCAGATAATGTCCAGGCAGTAAAGATGAAAATCTATCTAAACATCTCTCGGGGTTGCTTTAGTTTCCTATTCGCTAAACCCAGTTCTCCTTCTGTTACCCATTCACTGCTACACTGACTTGGTTACACTCAGCTCCATTGCATTTTAGACCTCTACTTATGGATACCACCCCATGTAAAGTCTCTTCCACTTATTCTTCCATTGCTGTTCAAAATTTGGAGAAACTGCCATATAGTGGTATTTAGTTGAAAGCAACCCAAATCATATAAAGATAGATTCAGCGCCAAGGGAATCAAGTGCTGAAACACTTCCAGTTGGTTCAGTAATAAATAATCAAGTTTCTCTCGTCATCTTTTGAAGATGTTGATTCATGAATGGGTGCTGTTTCAACATGCAATATCCTTATAGTACCTCATCCAAGTGACTATATTTAATGTGCAAAGTCTAGACAAAGAGTGCCAGCAGATTGTTCAAATAAGTGGAACATCACAGCTGAAGCTAATTCTATCATCACCAAATATCCATACAGTTTTAATTTCCAGCAGGGTTTACTGGAAATTGAAAAGAAAGGAGAACCTCATCTCATTGTTCCATTCCCTGCCTGAGAGTCAATTGTATCATATTGATGGCTGTCTTCACTGAGACCCACAAACTCAGCATTGATCAGGAATTGAACCAGCGACTTTGCTGGTTTGGTATGGCTTTGTATAACTCATTAAGTCATAAAGGAAATTAACATTGAAATATCGTAATCAGTCCTGCAGCATACTTCTAGTGAAGTTTTTCAATCATCATCATCATCATAGGCAGTCCCTCGCAATCGAGGAAGACTTGCTTCCATTCTTAAAATGAGTTCTTAGGTGTCTGAACAGTCCAATACGAGAACCACAGTCTCTGTCACAGGTGGGACAGATAGTCATTGAGGGAAGGCGTGGGTGGGACTGGTTTGCTGCACGTTCTTTCCACTGCCTGCGCTTGATTTCTGCATGCACTCAGCGACGAGACTTGAGGTGCTCAGCGCCCTCCCAGACGCACTTCCTTCAATTAGGGCGGTCTTTGGTCAGGGACTAACAGGTGTCAGTGGGGATGTTGCATTTTATCAGGGAGGTTTTGAGGGTGTCCTTCTAATGTTTCCTCTGCCCACCTTTGGCTCATTTGCCGTGAAGTAGTTCCGAGTAGAGCGCTTGCTTTGGGAGTCTCGTGTCTGACATGCGAACTATGTAGCCTGCCCAGCGAAACTGATCAAGTGTGGTCAGTGTTTCAATGCTGGGGATGTTGGCCTGGTCGAGGACGCTAATGTTGGTGCGTCTGTCCTCCCAGGGGATTTGTAGGATCTTGCGGAGACATCGTTGGTGGTATTTCTCCAGCGACTTGAGGTGTCTACTGTACATGGTCCATGTCTCTGAGCCATACAGGAGGGCCATATCGTATTCAGCCCTGCAGCATACTTCTATTGAAGTTATTCAATGGAAATCGGATGAATTCTATAACAGACAGGTGCTCAATTCTACGGATTTACTGCACAAATGGTGAAGATGAAAATTTCCCCTATTGCATGGGGTCAGGAAGTGAAGACATTGGCAGAAATGCTCTGGCTGTGTTGGAACAGGTAGGAGCGGAACCGTGCAAATACAGTCCTCTGGAGCTGGACAACAGAGACATTAGAGATGGGCATGGCTGATTGTCTGGAATGCCACAGAGCGGTCAAGGAGAACAAGGATGTACAATGCACTGTGGTTGCAGTCACCGATGGTGTCATTTGTGACTTTGACTAGGGTGATTTTGGTGTTGTGAGCAAGGTGGAAGCTAGATTAAATTCACTCTGAGAAATTTTTGGAGAGATGAGCACAGAGTCGGGAGTCACTGGGAGAGGTGGACACTGAGTCGAGAAGTCATTGGGAGAGGTGGGCACAGAGTCGGGAAGCCACAACACCTTCAGTGGCAAAATATTTCCTCCATTGGATATTTGTAAAAGTACAATAAATAACAAACTAGAAACGCCTGTAGAGGAGGGATTTCCCGGTACAGTCAACAGTTTTTGAAATCATTGTGGCTAAAAGAAAATGAAACTGAAACGCTACCAACTCTAGACAACAACTTTGTCTGAAGGTTTGGTGCGATTGGTCCGTGGGAGGGCCGTTCATTCGATTGGTTTTGCTCAATCTAAATTCGGATGTTTTATTTTGCGGAAACTCCCTGTTGTTCCGAACAGTGGGCGAAGCCTTTGGGCACATCTGTAGGGACCGAGGCAGTGGAGCAGGATGACAGACCCTGTCCCGGAGAAGCGCTACAATCCCAGAGACAGCACTTTGAAATTTGTAAATAGAAAGGACGAGATCACAGGTAGAATACCAAACGGTTCACAGCAGTAACATGGCAGCTTGAAAATAAAGACAGGGTTGTTTACTTGGAGCGATTTTAACATCACTAAACTCTAATCGTAGTGTTCTGTTTCTCCAGTAAGTTTTGGATGACGAATTCTAATATTCATTCGCACGCCGTTTGGATGCGATAGTTGCTTTTTTTGTAACAAAGTGACGCATTTGCAACTTTCTGACTGACAAAAAGATGAAGGATTACAATTACATTTTAGTTGATACTGCTACATTTTAAAAGGGCATTTCCTTCATTTAAAATGCTCGGATACTTTTTTCTGAAGGATAAAGTTAGACGAGTACTTTCAGAATGGTGATAACGCTTGCAAGTCACAACAGGACACAATCGAGTTAGTAATTCCGTTTTGTGTAAGCAATAGAAGAAAATGAATTGTCAAACACGTTTTCATTGGAAGTACTGCTCCTTTAATCGCCATCATTTGCAACTTCTCCATTTAGGTCAAGTTTCTTTGAACCATTTCAGGATTTTTTAAATTCTTTTTTCGTGTAGTAGTAGCAAAGCTAATCAAATGCCAATATCTAAGTCAGATATCCAGGTCAAAGCTTCCTGTGCAACAGTGTGGAGATCTTGTAAACTGCGAATTTCCTCTGAGGGCAGTGCTCAGTGATGTGCTCCAGGGTCTGATTAGGAGCTCCACAGTCGCATGATGGGGATGCTTTAATCTTCCACCTATGGCGAAGGTGGCAGCATCTACCATGACCGGTTCTGAGGTGGTTGATGGTTGTCCACTGTTTGCGAGGAAGGTTTGATCCTTCAGGTTGTACTGTGGGGTCCTCTATAAGAAATCCATTCGGTATGTCACAGTTCTTCCAAGCATTTCATCATCAATCATCAAGGCTCAGGGGAGATCACTGAAGGGCTTCGGTCCAAAATGGCCACCTAGATTTGAGATGGGTTGGTGATAGATTGTTCATGTCGGCCTGGATAGGCATATTTGCGGCGTAGGTGTGGTGGTGCGATATTTGCAAGCACAGGCAGCCAAGGTGTTGTTATTGACAAAAGCGTACCGGTGATAATTCTCATGGTAGAGTTCAGCTGGACATCAACAGATTTGACATGTGGGCTTGATAGCCATGCCGGAGAGCAGCACTCTGCTGTCGAGTGCACCAGTGCAAATGCTGCCATTTGGAGGGTTTGAGCGTTTGCTCCCCATGTGGATCTGGCGAGTTTCTGGATCAAGTTGACCCTACTCTTTAGGTTCTTCCCAAGGTTCTGGAGATGTTGCCTTTACTAGCAACTCATTTTAACTAAAAAGGCTTTTAAAGAATGTGTGGGTAGCATTTTCATTACTTTTATTTAAACCTTAGACTTTTTTTCATAATTGAAATGAAAAATGTCCATTTCAGGAGATGATGACCCAGATGTTCTGAGAGTGGAAATGTCCTGCGGACATGCTGTGGACCCCAATTCACTCACTGGATGTTGTCGGAGCCTGATAAACCAGGTCAATGTCTTTGGCATTCCATTTGTACACGGTTCTGTTTGATTTTATTTCTTGCTTGATCTGTGTTTTAAGTGATTGCTAAAAGTGATATTTTTACAATATTGTTTTTGAATCCTATTCAAGGGTAATTTCACATTCCACTGCCCTGCTGAAAAGGAAGGCACTAAGGAGAAGTGTAACAAGCAATGGCCTTACGTGGAGGTTCGCAGACATGCGCTGCTGACTAATGGGGAGCAGCAGTATTTTGAAGAGAAGGTTGCCACACTCGCTGCAGCAAAGTACTGTGAATACAAATGGGTAATCCAGCCCCAGCAATTTACCTGTATAGTTAGTAATTAATAGGGGTCATTACAGGAATTGAGAAAGTTCTGAAGGTCAGGATAGAGTGAGGGTATAGAAGAGTAAGGCGATCAGTGGTGTTCATTCAGGCAGGATAGCAGGAGTGTTTGCCTGCCATTAAGAATCACTTTTTAAAAGAGGCAATTAAAACATAAACAGGGTATTTGTCATGGCATTTTCCATGGTGAGAAGGAATGAACAGGCTGGGGCTCTTTCCTCTAGAAAAGAGAAGACTGAGTGGTAACCTAATGAAGTATTTAAAATTATGAAGGGGCTTGATATGGTAAACGTAGAGAAGATGTTGACACTGCCAGCTGGTGTTGTTACCACAAACCTTTGGCTACCAGTTTGATTCTTATTGTGGGCAATGGATTTCTGGTACAATCTCTGCATTTATGTTTATTGGGGGGTCTGTGTTCTACTGTTCATGGGGAAGGTGTGTGTGTGGGAGCAGGCTGCAGGGATGCAATTTGTATTGTGCTCCCAGTGATGATACATCTGCTCAATGGGGGAATTTGCTTAAGTTTTCAATCATGCTCTCAAATATTCCTCTCAGCTGGGCGTAAGGAATCAGCTGTTCTTCAGGTGCAGCACGTAAGCATCTTGGCCATTGAATCAAGGAGACTGAAAGGAATTATCCTTATTCAACTGAATCAGTCTTTCCTCACAACCCAGCCCTTTGACACTGAAGATCAGTCTCCTGCTTTGCCTCCAACAGTTGAATGGTTTCCATGTATCTCAATGACCAGAATTGGATGCAGTACTCAAGTCTGATCAGAGCACGTCACAATTTGATCTTGACTTCCTCTGACTTATAGGCCAGAATTTCCCTGTCCTGAGCATGTGGGTTTGGGGGCATCAGGAAAAATTGCAAAACTGCTGTCATCCCGCTGACTTCCGCAGTTAACTCGGGCGCATTACACAGTGCACCACAGGCTTACTCAGCAGAGGTGGGCCATGTTATTGAAATACTTAAATGATTATTGAGAGACCCTTAAGAGGCTCTTAAACAGCAGCTTTTAGCTTTAACCTCTGGAGCACGGGACTCATATAACTCGGGAACCTTGCATGTGAAGGGGAAGCGAAGCTCAGTGGCATTGTGCGAGTCCATTAATTGACAGCTGGAAAAACACTATTACTCCCACATTACACCTGATTACTTGGCTTATGGAAAGGCTCTTGCTGACTCCATTTTGTGCAGAGATTTAGCTGTCAGCAGTTGCAGGTCATATCTGCAACAACAGAAGCCACTCTCACCACACTGCTTGTCACTATCACAACATTGAGGGATCTCCATTTTACCTGCCATTTTACACCAGTATGGGTGCCGCTTATGCTGTCTAACCTTTGACCTCAGAATGGGACTAAGATGTGCTCTTACTGCCTGCACCAGAATTTCCAGTGGGGCATCGTTGAATCTTGGTCTGGGCCTCTGCCTTGTCTCCATGACCCATAGTTTTATCAGTTTTATCACTCTAATCAGACTCTGGATACCAACTTATTCACTCCTACATCAACCTTCAAATGAGATGTGTGCAAGGCTGTTTAAATATCCATGCTGGAAACGAGTTAGCGGTGATGTCGTCAGACCCGCTCCATTTAATTGGGCCGGGAAAGGCGCATGACTGTTTGAATTGGGACCATTAAGTAAAAGTCGCACCGCAGAACACGCTGTTCACATTTTTCGGTTCCCAACCCGCTACGCAGCCCACAAGCACACAACCCAACTCCAGGGTAAAGATTCCAGCCATTCTATTCTGTTTTATTATGTAGTTTAACATTCTATTTTCTTTGTTAGCTGCATGGCTTTGATTGGACATGCTGAGCTCCCAGGCTTGTCTACTAAGACTCCTAGGTCTCATTCAGCTTCATACTTGGCTAGTTCAATAACATTTTTCTTTCCTATGTGCACTTATCCACATTAAATTTCATCTGCTATTGTTCTACCCTCTTGCATATTTTGTTCAACCAAATCTGTAATTTCCCAGCTGCCTCCTCTGATTTCACTGTTACTCCTAATTTGATATAATTTGTAAATCTGACCAATTTGCATTGAGATTCTGAATCCAAGTCATTGATTAGATACATAGAAACATGGAAAATAGGTGCGGGAGTAGGCCATTCAAGCGAGCACCACCATTCAATAAGATCATGGCTTGATCATCACCTCAGTACCCCTTTCCTGCTTTCTCTCCATATCCCTTGATCCCTTTAGCCATAAGGACCATATCTAACTCCCTCTTGAATATATCCAATGAACTGGCATCAATAACTCTCTGCGGTAGAGAATTCCAAAGGTTAACAACTCTCTGAATAAAGAAGTTTCTCCTCATCTCGGTCCTAAATGGCTTACCCCTTATCCTTAGACTGTGTCTCCTGGTTCTGGACTTCCCCAACATTCTTCCTGCATCTAACCTGTCCAGTCCCATCAGTATTTTATATATTTCTATGAGATCCCCTCTCATTCTTCTAAACTCCAGTGAATACAGGCCCAGTCGATCCAATCTCTCCTCATATGTTAGTTCTGCCATCCCGGGAATCAGTCTGGTGAACCTTCGCTGCACTCCTTCAATAGCAAGAACGTCCTTCCTCAGATTAGGAGACTAAAACTGAACACAATATTCCAGGTGAGGCCTCACCAAGGCCCTGTACAACTGCAGTAAGACTTCCCTGCTCCTATACTCAAATCCCCTAGCTATGAAGGCCAACATGCCATTTGTCTTCTTCACCGCCTGCTGTACCTGCATGCCAACTTTCAATGACTGATGTACCATGACACCCAGGTCTCGTTGCACCTCCCCTTTTCCTAATCTGCCACCATTCAGATACTATTCTGCCTTCGTATTTTTGCTACCAAAATGGATAACCTCATATTTATCCACATTATACTGCATCTGCCATGCATTTGCCCACTCACCTAACCTGTCCAAATCACCCTGCAGCCTCTTAGCATCCTCCTCACAGCTCACACCGCCACCCAGCTTAGTGTCATCTGCAAACTTGCCGATATTACACTCAATTCCTTCATCTAAATCATTGATGTATATTGTAAATAGCTGGGGTCCCAGCACTGACCCCTGTAGCACTCCATTCTGAAAAGGAACAGGAGTGATCCCATTAACAATCACAAACTCCGAGGAGCAATGGTATTCTACCCTTCAGACAATTTCTTATCTATTTCCAAGGTGCATCCTGGATACCCACAGCTTTGAGATTAACTAGAATCCTTTCATGTGGAACTTTGTTAAATGCCTCTTGGAAATCTAGATACACTGCATCTTTGGGCTTTCCATTTGGGTGGTTGATTCCTTGAAGAAGTTGAGAAAGTTGGTTAGTTATGGTCTTCTCCTTCTGAATTGATGCTGGCTGTTAGTTACTAGGTTATTGTACAAATAATCCTCAAATTTACTTGTAATATTTTACTGTTTATTTTACATAGAATTGAAGTAAGGCTAAGGAATCTATAGTTGCTCGTGTCTGTCTTATCACTCTTTTTGAAAAACAGGCACCATGCTAGCCTGTTTCCAGTCTACTGGTACCTCCCCAGTGTCCATTCACTCCTTTATAATGAATGTCAATAACATTCATTCCCAGTGATTATTTTGAGTCCTTTTAGTCTATCTATGACCTCCAACTCATTTACATCAAAGTTACTATTTTTGTCTACATTATCTCATTTTGGGAGAACATGATGCTTGTGTTTTCCCTTGTGCGAACTTATAGTATTCATTCAGAATCCCTAATACCTTGGGGTAGAGGTTCTTTTTTACATTAGTTTTGCACCCAGATACCAGAGCAATAGGCTGAACCAGCGCAAAAGATCGGTAAATTTTAACTTTAAGTGAGTTACGCCCCAAAGCAGTAACTTTTGAGTTTTCCACGATATTTTATGTTGGTTTAAGATTCAATTTTCCCGGATCAAGCCCCCCCGCCCCACCCCACCACAAAACTGGCTAAACTGGTTTAAACAAGTTTGGCCAGCTCCGATTTACTCCAGTTTTTCTTGGAATGGCGTATGTGACCATTCTGGAAAAACCTTCTGGTCAGTTAAGAAAATCGGCACAGGTAAGAGAATCAGTGCAACAGATGCAGTTCCACGGCCCGGACAGCAGCAGCAGAGAGGGAGAGAGTGTGGGAAAGGAGAGGGACGGGGGAAACCTTTTGGGCAGAGTTAGAAGCGGCACCCGGCACCGGGAGGGGAGGGAAGCCTTTCAGCCAGGGTTAGCAGCGGCAACCAGCACCCAGCACCGGCACCAGGAGACCATTCGGCCAGGGTTAGGAGTGGCACCGGGCACCAGGAGAGGGGGGGTAGGGAGGGATAAACTTTTGGCATAAACACTTTAATACTTCAATGCTGGGATGCTGCTGCAATGTGCAAGGTGCTTGTGCAGGTTGCTATGAGCTGGTCAGAATGTGTTGTATGTTTCACTTTTCAGACTCAGCCTGCATTACCCTTGGACCCCGATCTCTTTGGCGCAGATCTTAGGCTCCACCTCCAAAGCTAAAAGACAGGCTAGGCAACGCCAAAATAAACAATTCAAATGGGGAAAGTTGGATATTTTTTTGCGTAGTTGGGCCCCCAAAAAATGGGCTTATTTCTTCAAATTTGGCAAAAAATGACATTGTGGAAAACTGAGCCCTATAGCCCTGAGTGCCCACCCTCACTTTCAAGCCATTTGAATCTTTTATGATTTTATCTCTTTAACAACCCTCTTACTGTTCAAATACTGAAAGGATTTCTTTGATATCTTTGTCTCTGCAGTTGGATAAAGTTAATCAGCTTAATTGGTGTTTTAGCAAAATATCTATTAAACTTGTTAACTTGGTCCAGTTGGAGACCATGTTGCAGTTGCCGTATACTTAAGGAGCCCACTGAGTACTATCTAGAACTTCAGTTTAGGAGATGACATGACCAAGTTAAAGTCCTTACCAACCACAGCAAGAGCACAATAGTATGGAGCAGGGTTAATGTGAGGCAAAGGATTCTTGCAGAACGATCCATTTAAGGGGGAGAAGGTCTCTCTGGAACTGGTGGTTGTCAGGAGCTCACCAAAATTTACTGAGTTATATTGACTTGGAACTGATTTGTCTGTGGCTCTGAAGGTCAGTTGCTCTGAATTATTTTCCAATCAACTATGAGAGCTATCTTGAACATATCCACTGCAACTTAGAAATGGCTTAAGAAATGTTCCACTTTTTTGTCAGGTGTGTGCAGCAATAGATGACAAATAAACAACAATTCTACATGATTGCTGCCTTCCCTCAAGTCCTGGGCACCGTCAGCTGCACACAGTTAGAGATTAGGATGCCTGGGATCATTCTCTGGTTTGAACCTTTGGCTGCACTGCAGATCAATATAAAGGAACACCCACTCAGATGGTGACTGCAGTAGACACCTATTTGACTAAAGGATTAAGCAGCGTAGGAATATCACTCTTGAACGCTCTGACTGATCCATAATATAGCTAATTGCTTAGAAAAGGTGGCCTTAGAGAAAGAAAATACATATAATTTTTCTACTGTGGTAATGATTTCATATCCAAATTGTAGCAATCCTTTAACTTTTACGGATCATTAAAAAACTGATAATATAGGGGGAAAAGGGGAAATATTGCAAACAAATTAATTTTGCAAAAGTTGTATTAAAGATGTGTATACGAATGCAAAGATGTTTTCAGTACTAAAAAGGTTAGCACCAGCATATTTTTTAACTGTTCATTTCATTATTCTGTCTTTTTTTTAAGTGCCCTGGATGTAATAGTTGTGTAGAGCGAAAAGACCTGACAAACCTGTCGGTGAAATGTTCAATCTGCACGGTTGAGAAAGGGAAGTGTTATGAATTCTGCTGGCAATGTATGAAGGAGTGGAAGGGCCAATTACCACGCTCTGATCGATGTGACAATGAAGGGTGCATCAACCTCCAGCTGGACACCCTGAAAAACTGTGGCACAAAAGTCATATCCTACAGCAACTGTCCTAAAATCCGTGCGTGTCCTACATGTGGGGTGCTCATAGAGCATAAAGATATGTGCAAATATGTCATGTGCACCAGATGTCACGTGGAATTTTGCTTTGTTTGCCTTCAGACTAAAAAAATTTGCAGCAAATCATCTGGCTTCTGTGCTATACCTATGGCCCCAAAGCAAACAAGTATTCCTGTGTGGAATCGCACTTCAAATTCCACTACAAATCCTACTCCAAATCATACCCCAAATCCTACCCCAAATCGCACCCCAAATGCCACTCCAGATCCCACCCCAAATTCTACTCCAAATTCTGCTGAAACTTCTCGGTGTACAATTAATTAAGCAAATAATCAGAGACTAAGATTGCACGAAAATATGAAGTGGTTGATCACATAAGTAGCTCATGATCTACAGGGCTGTAGTAATACCCACTCTCCTGTATGGCTCAGAGACATGGATCATGTGCAGTAGACACCTCAAGTCGCTGGAGAAATACCACCAACAATGTCTCCGCGAGATCCTATAAATTCCCTGGGAAGACAGGCGCACCAACATCAGCGTCCTTGTCCAGGCTAACATCCCCAACATTGAAGCATTGACCACACTCGATCAGTTCCACTGGGCAGGCCATATTGTTCGCAGGCCAGACACGAGACTCCCAAAGCAAGTGCTCTACGCGGAGCTCCTTCATGGCAAACGAGCCAAAGGTGGGCAGTGGAAGTGTTACAAGGACACCCTCAAAGCCTCCCTGATAAAGTGCGACATCCCCACTGACACCTGGGAGTCCCTGGCTAAAGACCGCCCTAAGTGGAGAAAGTGCATCCGGGAGGCCGCTGAGCACCTCGAGTCTCAATGCCGAGAGTGGCAAACTAGTCCCACCCACCCCTTCCCTCAACGACTATCTGTCCCACCATGACAGAGTCTGTGGCTCTTGTATTGGACTGTCCAGCCACCAAAGAACTCACTTCACGAGTGGAAGCAAGTCTTCCTCGATTCTGAGGGACTGCCTATGATGATGATGATGATGAAGTCAAACAATGTCACAATGCAATGCATGACATTTATTTTTGCTGATCAATCTTACCCTAGTTTCCTCAGTATTATAAGGAGCTATATTTTGATAAGCTAATCATATGATGGTTTGTTTTGTTCTGATGATACTATGGTAAGGGATGTTACCAAGTAAACAAACAATTATTATAATTGGTATTTCATATTGCTAATTAAATTATTTCATAAATCTTTCATCTCTGAATTAATGTGGACTATTGCATTTGTACTATATAAGGTCAGTGTAAGTGTGACAAATTTCAAAGTCTCGCTTTTCCTTTTTCTATACTTTATTTTATACATGGATGTAGGTGAAACTTTATAGCTGTTGTTTGTCACCATTACAAATGCAAGTGGGGTATATTTTCAAGTGTTGCGTTGCGCTCATACAAATGCTCAATGCACTCATGCTAATTCCCTCTCCTTGCTTGTTCAATGTTAAACCATTTAAAATAAACATTTAATTTTAAAAGTGTTAATGTGTACATTGAAAAAAAATACTGCACAAATATGCAAAAATATACTGTTGGTGCACTGTCCTATAAAAGAAATGTTGAGAACATACATAATTGCTATCTGCGTATATTGAAAAATTCAAGTTACACCTGAGCTGTTAAATGTTTGTCAGTTTATTGTTTCAACTTGTATTCTGTTTCTTTGTAATGTTTGGTTTCTTGAAATAAAATGTATAAAGGGAAGGAATTTGGCACAAGTATGTTAAATGTTTTACATGGGAACAGCACACAGTTGACAAAAATGCCTCCAGTATATATGGAAACAGATGGACAGGGGTTACAAGCTAAGTAACTAAGAATTATTTCAGGCATATAAAACTAACCTGGAAAAAATGAGTACACTGAAGAATTTATTTTAATTGGAATACTATAGCTAATTGTAATTATATGTGTCGTCTTGCAAGGAAATTTCAAATATGTAAAAGGTTTGTTTCAATAAAGTATGAACATTGCAAACTGTGGGGGTTAAATAGGATAACCCTTGAATCGGGCACGGGGCTCGCAGTACGTGATTAACCTGCACACGTACCTTGTGCTGCAGGCAGCGTGTTAAATTTCTGCTGCTTGCTCTTTTAAATAATTGCTGTGTGCAGCCAGCATTATCCACATTGTTCACTAGCTTCATATATCAGCGGAGGATCCAATATCGCGAGTGGCTAGCGCTACTTGAAGACAGCCTGCACCTCTTAAAGGAAAGGTGCATTGTGACCACAATGGAGTTTTTTTCAAAAGTCAATCTGGGCTGTGATATTTTGAGCAATAGCTGAACATGTGAGAGTTGAGTTCAGGAGCAGGAGGTAGGCGAGGAATTCACTTCTGACGAGGATCGGAGAGTCGGAGGAGCAGGCAGTTTATAAAGCAGGAGCCGGAGAGTTGGAGGAACAGTTTAAAAATAGTGGGAGCCGGAGAGTCGGAGGAGCGGAGCAGGTTGAGAGCAGCGAGGCCCATAAAAGGGGGCCCGGCAGTCGGGAGGAGTATAGCAGGTGCAGAGGCAGAAGGTAAACAAAGAAGTAAAAAGAAATCGAAGTGTGATGTCACAGCCAAGAGGGTAAGTGATTGGCTGGTGGATTGGTGAGTATTTAATCTTTTTCTTTTTTCTGATCAGTAAGAAACCTTTGGCATTGTTATCAATTAGGTTAATTTAAGGGTTAAGCCATGGCAGGAAAGCCCAGACCCGTGTTATGCTCCTCCTGTGCTATGTGGGAAATCAGGGACGCTTCCAGTGTCCTTGACAACTACATGTGCAGGAAGTGTATCCAGCTGCAGCTCCTGACAGACCGCATTGCGGCACTGGAGCTGCGCATGGATTCACTCTGGAGCATCTACGATGCTGAGGATGTCGTGAATAGCACATTTAGTGAGCTGGTCACACTGCAGGTAAAGGTTACACAGCCAGATAGGGAATGGGTGACCATCAGGCAGAGCAGTGGAAGGAAGATAGTGCAGGGGTCCCCTGCGGTCATCTCCCTTCAAAACGGATACACCACCTTGGGTACTGTTGGGGGAGATGGCTCATCAGGTGAAGGCAGCAGCAGCCAAGTCCATGGCACCAGGGGTGGCTGTGCTGCACAGGAGGGCAGGAAAAAGAGTGGGAGAGCTATAGGGATATGGGATTCTATTGTAAGGGGAATAGATAGGAATTTCTGCGGCCGCAAACAAGACTCCAGGATGGTATGTTGCCTCTCTGGTGCAAGGGTCAAGGATGTCTCGGAGTGGCTGCGGCGCATTCTGGAGGGGTGTAGGATTTATGAATCTGGGCTTATATTTGACAGTGAGATGATTCTTTCAGAACAATTGGCACAGTTTATTAAAAATGCACACATGCATTTAACAGCAGTTGTCAAATATCCTATAGATCTACCTTAGTTACAACAGAGATACAATGAGGTTATAATAAAGAGTCATATACATTACATCCCTTTGGCTGGATGGTTTGAACACATGGCATGCTGATTTGGCTAGTCTTCAACAGGAGGTCTTTTGCCATGTGTCCAGCAGGGAGAGAGGAGAGAGAAAAGTTCCTGGCTTGCGTTTTTTATATTAAGGGGTTGACTGTGGATGGGCAATGGCAGACATTTAGAGACCGCATGGATGAACCACAACAATTGTACATTCCTGTCTGGCATTAAAAATAAAAAAGGGAAGGTGGCTCAACCATGGCTATCAAGGGAAATCAGGGATAGTATTAAAGCCAAGGAAATGGCATACAAATTGGCCAGAAATAGCAGTGAACCCGGGGACTGGGAGAAATTTAGAACTCAGCAGAGGAGGACAAATGGTTTGATTAGGGCAGGGAAAATGGAGTACGAGAAGAAGCTTGAAGGGAACATTAAGACGGATTGCAAAAGTTTCTATAGGTATGTAAAGAGAAAAAGGTTAGTAAAGACAAACGTAGGTCCCCTGCAGTCAGAATCAGGGGAAGTCATAACGGGGAACAAAGAAATGGCAGACCAATTGAACAAGTACTTTGGTTATGTATTCACTAAGAAGGAGACAAACAACCTTCCGGATATAAAAGGGGTCAGAGGGTCTAGTCAGGAGGAGGAACTGAGGGAACTCCTTATTAGTCGGGAAATTGTGTTGGGGAAATTGATGGGTTGAAGGCCGATAAATCCCCAGGGCCTGATGGACTGCATCCCAGAGTACTTAAGGAGGTGGCCTTGGAAATAGCGGATGCATTGACAGTCATTTTCCAACATTCCATTGACTCTGGATCAGTGCCTATCGAGTGGAGGGTAGCCAATGTAACCCCACTTTTTAAAAAAGGAGGGAGAGAGAAAACAGGGAATTATAGACCAGTCAGCCTGACCGCAGTAGTGGGTAAAATGATGGAATCAATTATTAAAGATGTCATAGCAGCGCATTTGGAAAGAGGTGACACGATAGGTCCAAGTCAGCATGGATTTGTGAAAGGGAAATCATGCTTGACAAATCTTCTGGAATTTTTTGAGGATGTTTCCAGTAGAGTGGACAAGGGAGAACCAGTTGATGTGGTATATTTGGACTTTCAGAAGGCTTTCGACAAGGTCCCACACAAGAGATTAATGTGCAAAGTTAAAGCACATGGGATTGGGGGTAGTGTGCTGACGTGGATTGAGAACTGGTTGTCAGACAGGAAGCAAAGAGTAGGAGTAAATGAGTACTTTTCAGAATGGCAGGCAGTGACTAGTGGGGTACCGCAAGGTTCTGTGCTGGGGCCCTAGCTGTTTACACTGTACATTAATGATTTAGACGAGGGGATTAAATGTAGTATCTCCAAATTTGCGGATGACACTAAGTTGGGTGGCAGTGTGAGCTGCGAGGAGGATGCTATGAGGCTGCAGACTGACTTGGATAGGTTAGGTGAGTGGGCAAATGCGTGGCAGATGAAGTATAATGTGGATGAATGTGTGGTTATCCACTTTGGTGGTAAAAACAGAGAGACAGACTATTATCTGAATGGTGACAGATTAGGAAAAGGGGAGGTGCAACGAGACCTGGGTGTCATGGTACATCAGTCATTGAAGGTTGGCATGCAGGTACAGCAGGCGGTTAAGAAAGCAAATGGCATGTTGGCCTTCATAGCAAGGGGATTTGAGTACAGGGGCAGGGAGGTGTTGCTACAGTTGTACAGGGCCTTGGTGAGGCCACACCTGGAGTATTGTGTACAATTTTGGTCTCCTAACTTGAGGAAGGACATTCTTGCTATTGAGAGAGTGCAGCGAAGGTTCACCAGACTGATTCCCGGGATGGTGGGACTGACCTATCAAGAAAGACTGGATCAACTGGGCTTGTATTCACTGGAGTTCAGAAGAATGAGAGGGGACCTCATAGAAACATTTAAAATTCTGACGGGTTTAGACAGGTTAGATGCAGGAAGAATGTTCCCAATGTTGGGGAAGTCCAGAACAGTGTAAGGATAAGGGGTAAGCCATTCAGGACCGAGATGAGGAGAAACTTCTTCACCCAGAGAGTGGTGAACCTGTGGAATTGTCTACCACAGAAAGTTGTTGAGGCCAATTCACTAAATATATTCAAAAGGGAGTTAGATGAAGTCCTTACTACTAGGGGAATCAAGGGGTATGGCGAGAAAGCAGGAAGGGGGTACTGAAGTTGCATGTTCAGCCATGAACTCATTGAATGGCGGTGCAGGCTAGAGGGGCTGAATGGCCTACTCCTGCACCTATTTTTTATGTTTCTATGAGATGAGGAGAAACTTCTTCACAGAATTGTGAACCTGTGGAATTCTCTACTACAGAAAGTTGTTGAATCCAGATCATTAGATATATTCAAAAGGGAGTTAGTTGTGGCCCTTCTGGCTAAAGTGATCAAGGGGTATGGAGAGAAAGCAGGAATGGGGTACTGAAGTTGCATGATCAGCCATGATCATACCGAATGGTGGTGCAGGCTCGAAAGGCCGAATGGCCTACTCCTGCACCTACTTTCTAAGTTTCTGTGTTTCTATGTTTTCTGACAATGCACTGGCGGTCTTGGTGGAAGATATGGAAAGAAGGAGACGTCCTTTATCCGCAGGGGGCTGGTGGGGGGAGGAGTCAGGAAGCCCTCCAGACATATGCTCAGGAGGCAGTGGGAACAAGTAGGTGTGGAGGTCAATTGCAGGCGTGTTGCTCTAAGAACATGGATGTAGTGCAGGAAGAAGTTTAACGAGCGGACACGAGTTGTCAAGGTGAGTGACTTCATCTTCAAATTGCGTATTGTGGCCAGCCTTTGACTTGATGTGGTAGTTCAAGTACAGGTGGAACAGAGTACTGCCGCAGTATGAAGGGAGCATGACTACTGCCAGGATAAAGGCTATTCACCAGCTGTACACTGAAGGAGCGGAATCCCTTTCCGTTCATGAAGCACATGCAAGACAACATCAAGCCAACGGCACTATGGGGAAGCCTGTGAGCGTGCAAACCCTCGTGCTCGCTCCGCCTGCTTGTCTCTGGAAAGAGGGAATGAGATAAAGTCTCTCTGTGTATAGTCTCAGTGACCTCCCTTATGCAGCAGTGTACTGCATACTGCAAGATGTTGCTTACCTCCAGCAGCAGCCTAGAAGGAGCCATACGTCAGAGTTAAGAGCCACGCTCATCTTGACAGATAATGTAGTCCCTCATTCTACTGTGAGTTGCAGTTGTGGCTGCAGCAGTTGGCAAATTACAGTCACAAACTCTTTTGTGAAGCAAAGAAATCGCAAGCATTGGTCGTCGCTGAAGTTGAGGGAACAGAATTGCTCCCTAAAGACCCTCGACAGATATGGCCTCCTGCGGGAGATAGTGGTGTTCGGGGTTATTGTAGAAAGATTTTAAATTACACACCAGATGGATGATAACTGTAAAATTCGTGTACTACAAACAAAAAAATCAATATCCTTACTGAGTACAATTAATACAATATTTTAAGCTTTAACAATTACTCATCTAGTATTTACGTGACTCATATTTAATATATTTTATGTAATCTGATCTGTAAGATGTAGTTGTTTTTGCTACAAATGTTCATTCAGTTTTTGTTTTAGTGAACTGGGTATCTGACATAATCACATCACTACATTTGAGTCTCCAAATTATAACAATTGAAAAATCCATGCAGCAGAGTTTCTGTCTGTCCAATATGGAGTGAACACTCTCTTCCATTTAGGGTCCCATGCCACTTATCTAAGTCCATAGAGCTTATGTGCAGTTGGCAAGGGCCAATTTTGATCTATATCTGTGTTACTAGTTCAGTTTTGGTAGCTACATCAAATTAATTAATTGGCATGTAGATTTTCTCCACAACCACCAAAGTTTCCATTTGGCAAATATTCTAAATGTGGGAGATCGCTCCCCTAAAGAACCACTTATCTATGACATTGCAATGATCTAAATTGCTTAAAATATAAATGGCTGCCAGGCCCCTTTAAGTTAGTGCAGCCAAGTTAATGCTGCATCAACACTGATTTCCCCCGACTCCAGGGGCAAATTAACAAGAGGCACAAATAATGCTGGGAGTACATCAACAATATTGAAGTCAGTGGAAAGTAAAATAGGGCAGGGAATAAAACAATCTGATCCTGTTAGTATCCCATGGGAAAGGTTAGGTTACTAATATCCCTATATCATTTCATATGAAACTTTATATAGAACAAAATACTACAAATTTCAGTTAGCTCTGTTCTTAAAATGGCTTCTTTTGTATTAGTGGGGAAAAGACAATGGCCCAGAATATGCTGTCATATCGCCTTTGAAATACACCACAAGTTTGGGATTTCCACATGCGCTTGTTGTCGGGAAACTCTCAATTGTTGGCGCAGCGTGCATTGCCTGATTTGACACGATGATTGCTACTTTGGATATTCTTGCATGCCATAAATACCTACTTGACGTCATCCTCGCTAATCTACGTGTCGCAGATGCAGCTGTCCGTGGCAGCAGTGACCACCGCACAGTAATCGTGGAGACATCGTCCTGTCTTCACACTGAGGACACCCTCCATCGTGTTGTGTGGCACTACCACCGTGCTAAATGGGATAGATTCAGAACAGATCGAACAATTCAAAACTGGGCATCCATGAGGCGCTGTGGGCCATCAGCAAAAGCAGAATTGTGCCATTACCATCAAGCCAGGGGACCAACTCTATTTCAATGAAGAGTGTAGATGAGCATGCTAGGAGCAGCAGCAGGCATACCTAAAAATGAGGTGCCAACCTGGGGAAGCTGCAACACAAGACCACATGAATGCTAAAAAAGCAGAAGCAGCATGCTTATAGACAGAGCTAAGTGATCCCACAATGAACGAATCAGCTCAAAGCTCTGCAGTGCTGCCACATCCAGTTGTGAATAGTGATGGACCATTAAACAACTAACGGGAAGCGGAGGCTCCATGAATATCCCCATCCTCAATTACGGCGGGTCAGCAAGTGAGTGCAAAAGACAAGGCTGAAGTGTTTACAACCATCTTCAGCCAGAAGTGCCGAGTGGATGATCCATATTGCTTCCTCCTGAGATTCCCATCATCACAGCAGCCAGTCTTCAGCCAATTTGATTCACTCCACGTGATAGAGAAATGGCTGAGCACACTGGATACAGCAAAAGCAATGGGCCCTAACATCCCGACTGTCGTGCAGAAGACTTGTGCTTTAGAACTAGCCGCGCCTCTAGCCAAGCTGTTCCAGTACAGCGACAACACTGGCATCTATCCGACAATTTGGAAAACTGCCCAGGTATGTCCTGTCCACAAAAAGGACAAATTCAATCCGGCTGATTACTGCTCCATCAGTCTACTCTCAATCATCAGTAAAGTGATGATCGGTGTCATCGACAGTACTATCAAGCGACACTTGCTCACCAATAATGTGATGTATTTGCAGCCATGCTCTGTACCATGCATTGTACCATGTAATTACATGTAATAGCCAACAGATGGGGAAAGCTCGGGAGGCAGACATTACTGCACCTCGTGCTGCCTCCCTATATAAAGCAGGCTCCCCGTGCAGTGCTCACTTTTGGAGTTTACATTAAACCTAAAGGTCACAAGGTGATCAGCTCCAGCATGGGCCACGTGTGATTTATTATAGTGATAAGCATACATTTCAAATAACATGCTCACCGATGCTCAGTTTGGCTTCCACCAGGACCACTTGACTCCAGACTCATTACAGCCTTGGGCCAAACATGGACAAAAGAGCTGAATTCCCGAGGTGGTGAGAGTGACTGTCCTTTACATCAAGGCAACGTTTGACCGAATGTGGCATCAAGGAGCCCTAGTAAAACTGAAGCCAATGGGAATCAGGCTGGAGTCATACCTAGCACATAGGAAAATGGTTGTAGTGATTGGAGGTCAATCATTACAACCCCATGACATCGCTGCAGGAGTTCCTCAGGGCAGTGTCCTAGGCCCAAACATCTTCAGCTACTGCATCAATGACCTTTTTCTCCATCATGAGGTCAGAAGCGGGGATGCTTTCTGATGACTGCACAGTGTTCAATGCCATTCGCAACTCCTCAGATAATGAAGCAGTCCATGCCCGTATTCAGCAAGACCTGGACAACATTCAGGCTTGGACTGATAAGTGGCAAGTAACAAGTTGTAGGCAGTGACTATCTCGAACAAGCAAGTGTCTAACCACCACCCCATGACATTGAACGGCATTACCATTGCCGAATCCCCTACCATCAACATCCTGGGGGTGACCATTGATCAGAAACTTAACTGGACCAGCTGCAGAAATACTGTGGCTACAAGAGCAGATCAGAGGCTGGGTATTCTGCGGTGTCTCACCTCCTGACTCCCCAAAGCCTTTCCACCATCTACAACGCACAAGTCAGGAGTATGATGGAATACTCTCCACTTGCCTGGAGGAGTATAGCTCCAATAACACTCAAGAAGCTCGACATCATCCTGGACAAAGCAGCCCACCATTTCGGCATACCATCCACCACCTTAAACATTCACTCCCTCCACCGTGGCTGCAGTGTGTACCATCTACAAGATGCACTGCAGCAACTTGCCACAGTTTCTTTGGCAGCACCTCCCAAACACGCGACCTCTACCATCTAGAAGGACAAGGGCATCTGGCGCATGGGAGTACATCACCTGCAAGTTCCCCTCCAAGTCACACACCATACAGACGTGGAAATAAATCTCCATTCCTTCATTGTTGCTGGATCAAAATCCTGGAACTCCCTCCCCAACAGCAGTGTCAGAGTACCTTCACTGCACTGTCTGCAGTGGTTCAAGAAGGTGGCTTACCAAGGGCAATTAGGGATTGGCAATAAATGCTAGCCTTGCCAGCGATGCCCACATCCTAGGAACAAATTTTTAAAAAGGGGAGGGGAGATGCACAAGAGGCCAGAGTTGGAGGAACAGAGAGCTAAGTGGAGTGGAGGTTGTAGGTCTGGTAGAAAGTACAGAGATATAGCAAGGCTATTAAGAGATATAAATATGATAATTATTAAAGTAGAGATGAAGGAATGCAAAGCTATGATGGTTATCAGAGTAAGTCCCACCTCTCGTACAATCATTTGGTTTTAGTCACCATACCACAACTAGGTTCGACTTAATAGGGCTGATTTCCTGACCATGGTAAAAAATATCAGGCTCTCTCTGCAAAGCTGCATGTAACCACACTGTTTGTGAAGACTTCCAACACTTCGGCTTCCCACAGCAACATATAAAGCTCAAGCCTGGCCCAATATTCCTCTCGCATTCTTGCCCAGGCGTGAGACAGATGGAGCGTATCAGAAGTACGCCTGTCATGCTCATGAATTTATTGTCCTGGCCTGGGTCATGAACATGGCTTGGCTGCACCTATGATGCAGGTCCTCCCCTGAGGCTATAGGCCTAGTCGCTGGTCACAGGGCCTTATAGCTGCTGTTCGAGATCAGCAGCCAGAGGCCCCAAGACCCAAAGATCGACTGGGCATCAGTGAAGGAAAGTCAAAACTTACCTATCAAATTCTCTTTGCCTTGCTCATAGGAACCCGCAGAGCCGCTGGTCTAAGGCCCAGCATCAGCATTCTGTGGATGACTGGAAGTGGGCACTCCTTTCTCTGTGTTCCCAGGAGGGTTGGGATTGCTCCCTCTGGCATTATCATTGCTGTGCTGGCTCTATGCTTATTGCAGGCCCTGCTTTTCCCAATGTAATCAGCATTCGCCACACGTGACAGAGAGGATTACAGGTTTCATTAGCTCCATCGACTCCAGGCTCCTGATGTCCTGGGAGCTGTATCAAATAACAATAATGTTTTCCTTAAGATATTTATTCAACTTTGCCATGAAGATAGCTAAACTACTTGCCTCTGGAACCTTCTTTGGATAGCTGTCCTAGTAATCAACTACTCTGTTAGCATTGTTTCTTTACACACCATCTGAATCAATCTCTTCTCATCTTGATAGGTTTCATGGTACATTGGCATTTCATACCAGTTAACATATTTGTAGGCTGCAATTGTCCAGTGTGATTTCTCCCATTTTACTATTGTGAAGGGTTAATGTTACAAGACAAGAATGTTAGAATTTTTAGACCGCTCAAGTACCATTATCTGCAACAAGGCCTGCTCTTGTGCAGAAATCAACTCCACCTATGGACCTTCTCACCATGTCTCTCAATCCATTCTGTCTCTAGAAACGGATTGCATTATCTCTTGAGTAGACAAGTGGACACAACAGCCCCTCACATAGACCATAACGTTTTGAGGCCTGAATCCAGCAAGGTAGCTGCAACTATTGAACAATAACACTATGGGGCCGAAACTGCCCCTCCCGATAAGGCCTCTGGCCCCCTGAAGGCGGAATGGCCACTGGCTCTCTGCGGAGGGGCCCCCATTTTTTAAAATTGCCCTTCCTCAGGGGTGGAGCGGTGTTGGGGATCGCTCCGCCTGTTTTCCCTCCACGGCGTGCAAGTGCCGACCCTTTACCGACCAGTGGCGACTGCTTCCTGAAATTGCCCCTCGGGAAAGATCCCTTTTGTAGAATTGCCCCGCGGGAGCGGTGCTGCCGCCGGCCAGTGCCCCCGACAGCTTTGTGTCGGTGCACTCCCCGTCGGTCCTTGTTGGTCGGTGGTGCAGCCGCCTTTAAAGGGGATTTGCCGCCATCTTAGTTTATATTATCGGCCAACTGCCAAGTCAGCCCGACAATTATACCCCCGGGGTTCGGCCAGGTCACCAACAGGCAGCCTGACACCCCCTCTTGTGTGCCAGGCCACTGGCCCAGTGGACCTAACTTAAAATGTGCAGAGCTCGCAGCAGCTCTCCCCCGAGATAGGAATAGTGCAATCAAGCAGACGCAGCATGGATTTATGAAAGGGAAATCATGTTTAACTAACTTACTGGAATTCTTTGAGGATATAACGAGCATGGTGGATAGAGGTGTACCGATGGATGTGGTGTATTTAGATTTCCAAAAGGCATTCGATAAGGTGCCACACAAAAGGTTACTGCAGAAGATAAAGGTACGCGGAGTCAGAGGAAATGTATTAGCATGGATAGAGAATTGGCTGGCGAACAGAAAGCAGAGAGTCGGGATAAATGGGTCCTTTTCCGGTTGGAAATCAGTGGTTAGTGGTGTGCCACAGGGATCAGTGCTGGGACCACAACTGTTTACAATATACATAGATGACCTAGAAGAGGGGACAAAGTGTAGTGCAACAAAATTTGCAGATGACACTAAGATTAGTGGGAAAGCGGGTTGTGTAGAGGACTCAGAGGCTGCAAGGAGATTTGGATAGGTTAAGCGAATGGGCTAAGGTTTGGCAGATGGAATACAATGTCGGAAAGTGTGAGGTCATCCACCTTGGGAAATAAAAACAGTAAAAGGGAATATTATTTGAATGGGGAGAAATTACAACATGCTGTGGTGCAGAGGGACCTGGGGGTCCTTGTGCATGAAACTCTTTTTGGAGTTCACCTGCAAAAACATAAAACATGTATCCGTGCCACCCGACCTGGATGACACACACAAGACATTTACAAGGCCCCTTTTTTATTTATTTTTTTGTGTTTTTTTTTGGGGCACTAAATTCAAATTTTTCCTTTTTCCAGTGCCCCCTATAAAAGGAGAGGGGGACACTAAAAACACCGGCAATTAAAACAAATTAAACTTTAAAACGTAAAATCAAATTAAAATTTGGTTGCCGGGCGTGATGATGCACTCCAGTCCCTCCGGTGCCCACCTCTCGCGGAAGGCCGCGAGCGTACCGGTGGACACCGCGTGCTCCATCTCCAAGGACACCCTGGACCGGATGTAAGAGCGGAAGAGAGGCAGGCAGTCAGGTTGAACGACCCCCTCGACCGCCCGCTGCCTGGACCGGCTGATGGCACCCTTGGCCGTGCCCAGGAGCAGTCCTACGAGGAGGCCTTCGGACCTACCCGCTCCCCTCCGCACAGGGTGCCCAAAGATCAGGAGAGTGGGACTGAAGTGCAGCCAGAATTTCAGGAGCAGCCCCTTCAAATAATGGAACAGGGGCTGCAACCTTGTGCACTCAATAAAAACATGGAACACGGACTCCTCCAGACCGCAGAAATTGCAGGCGGCCTGGGAGTCCGTGAACCGGCTTAAAAATTTGTTGCACGGCACTGCTCCGTGCACCACCCTCCAGGCCAAGTCCCCGATGAATAGTGGGAGGACCCCTGCGTAGAGTGCCCTCCATCGGGGACCCCCGCCTCCTCCGGACGGCAAGATGGTGCGCCATGGCGTGTCCGGACGGCCGGCGAGGATGGCAAAGTTGAGGGTGTGCAGGAGCAGCCCGTACAGGAAACCCCTCCGCGCGGAACTGAAAGGCACGGAGGGGATTTCCCCGAGGCGGCTCAAGTTGTGAGGCGCCGGCCCCCGAGGGAGGTTCCGGGGTTTGGCGCCGATGAGGAATTCCGTCCGGACGGGGGTCAGTTCGGACGGGATCTCCCCACGTGCTTGAGCCTCCTCGATACACCTAACGGAGTCAGGGCCCAGAGCTGTTTTTAGCGACTCGATGGCATCGGCCGCGCGGCGGACGTTGGCAGAATTTAGGCGCCGCGCCAGCGTGACTGGCGCCATCCAGCCCGCTCCTCCGCCATCGAGCAGGTCCCTGACCCTGGTCACCTCACCAGCCACAGCCCTCTCTTCCGACCGCCACATGAAGCCTCGGCCGTGGAGGTACGGATTCCCGAGCAGCGGCTCCTGCAGGACGGCCGCCACTCCAGCCGGCGGAGAGCTGCGCTTGGTGGAGACTTTGTTCCAGACCCTGATGAGTTCCCTGTAAAAGACAGGCAGCTCCCGGAGGGCGGTCCTGGCACCCCCCAAGTTCACAAACAGGAGCTGCGTGTCATAATTGAGGTCGAGCTGCTGGCGGAAGAAATACCTCGCCAGAGCACACCACCTAGGAGGGGGCTCGACGTAAAGGTATCTCTGCAGGGTCTGAAGACGGAAAGTCGCGAGCTGGGCGCTGACGCACACCAACGACTGACCGCCCTCCTCAAGCGGGAGACTCAAGACCGCGACAGAGACCCAGTGCTTCCTGTTGTTCCAGAAGAAGTCCACCAGCTTCTTCTGTATCTTGGCGACAAACGCAGGGGGAGGGGTCAAAGTGACCAGCCGGTACCACAGCATTGCGGCCACCAGCTGGTTTATGACTAGCGCTCGACCCCTGTAGGACAGCACTCGGAGCAGTCCTGTCCAGCGCCCTAGGCGAGCGGCGACCTTGGCCTCCAGCTCCTGCCAGTTCGCCGGCCAGGCTTCCTCGTCGGGGCTAAGGTAGACTCCCAGATAGAGGAGATGGGTCGTGCTCCAGGCAAAAGGCCTGAGCTCCTCCGGCAGGGAGTCCACCCGCCACTGACCCACCAGGAGTCCGGAACATTTCTCCCAGTTGATCCTGGCGGAGGACGCGGCCGAGTAAATCTCCTGGCACTCACGCATCCTCCGCAGGTCAGCGGGATCCTCTACCGCGAGGAGCACGTCATCGGCGTAAGCCGAGAGGACGACCTCCACGCCCGGCCCTTGCAGAGCCAGTCCCGTCAACCTCGTCCGCAAGAGGCGCAGGAAAGGCTCCACGCAAACGGCGTATAACTGGCCGGACATGGGGCATCCCTGGCGCACCCCTCTCCTAAAGCGAAGGGGCGCCGTCAAGGACCCGTTAACCTTAATAAGACACTCCGCGGCGGCGTACAAAAGTCGGATCCGGGCGACGAAATGCGTCCCGAACCCGAAAGCGCGCAGAGTTCCGAGCAGATAGTCGTGATCCACCCTGTCGAACGCCTTCTCTTGGTCGAGGGATAGGAAGGCGACCGACAGACCAGCCTCCTGGGAACAATGGATGAGGTCCCGGACCAGATGGATGTTGTCGTGGATTGTCCGGCCCGGGACCGTGTATGACTGGTCGGGGTGGATCATGTGGTCCAGCACGGCACCAAGGCGAGCAGACATCGCCCTGGCGAAGATTTTGTAGTCCGTGCTGAGGAGGGAGACCGGGCGCCAGTTCTTAAGGAGGCGGAGATCGCCCTTCTTAGGCAGCAGGACGATGACTGCCCTGCGCCAAGAGAGGGGCATCTCCCCGGTCGCCAGACTTTCCCCCAGGACCCGCGCGTAGTCGCTCCCCAGGACGTCCCAGAACGCCCTGTGGAACTCCACGGTCAGCCCGTCCAGCCCCGGGGATTTTCCCCTCGAGAGCCGGGCGAGGGCACCGGTCAGCTCCGCCAGGCTTAGCGGAGCTTCCAGATTTTCGGCGCCCTCCGGGCTGACCTTCGGCAGGTCCTCCCACAAAACTCTACGCGCTTCCTCGCTGGACGGATCCGGAGAGAACAGAGCCCCGTAATATTCACGGACCCTGTTGTTGACGCCCTCCGGATCCGAGACGAGAGAGCCGTCGTCGGCCAGCAGCGTCAAGAGCTGCTTACGGACACTCTGCCTTTTTTCCAGCGAGTAGAAGAAGGGGGAGCCGCGGTCCAGATCCCGCAGGAACCGGATCCGCGACCTCACGAACGCGCCTCGGGACCCGACGAGCTGCAGGTCCTTCAGCGCGGCCTTCTTCGCTTCGTACACCGTCCGCAGGGCCGGGTCCTGGACGACTTGACCGAGACGGGCTTCCAGGTCGAGCACCTCTTTTTCTAGGCGCCCGACTCTGGCCGCCCGCCTCTTGGTCGACCCCCTCGCGTACTCTTGACAGAAGACGCGGACGTGAGCCTTGCCCACGTCCCACCATAGCCTCAAGGAGGGGAAGCCCCCCTGCTTCCTTCTCCAGTCGGACCAGAATCGACGGAACGAGTCCTGGAACCGCACGTCCTCCAGCAGCCGGTTGTTAAAGTGCCAGTACGCGGACCCCGTCCTCGCGCGGAGCGAAGCGAGCTCCGCCCACACCAGGTGGTGGTCCGAACACGGCACCGGCCGCATGGAGGCCGCCGGGACGCAGGAAACGTACGCCCGAGACACGTAAAGGCGGTCGACTCTAGACCATCCAACTCCAGGCCTCACCCAAGTAAAGGCGCTGGAGTCGGGGTGGAGATTTCGCCAGACGTCCACCAAGTCGAAGGACCCGACCAGGTCCCTCAACTTCTCCATCGCCGTCATGCACTGCGGGGCACCGGAGCGGTCCCTCGCCTCGAGGGTGCAGTTAAAATCCCCCCCGAGGACAATGCAGTCGCCGACGTCGACGGAGCCAAGAAGAGCGGACACCTCTTCAAAGAAGCGCGTTTGCTGCGGGCCGGGATGAGGGGCGTACACGTTCACGAGATGGAGCGGCACGTCCCCCAGGCGAACCGTTACGTGCAGCAAGCGGCCTGGCACGGGCTCCTCGACCCCCAAGATCTCCGGCTGAAAATGCGGGCCCAGCAAGATGGCCACCCCACTAGAAATGGCGGTGAGGTGGCTCATGCGGACCTCTCCTTGCCATTCCAGGAGCCACGTGGCTTCGTCTCCCGGAACGGTGTGGGTTTCTTGCAGGAAGCACACCGCATATTTCCCCTCCCGCAGGAGCGAAAAATTGTCAAATCTACGGCGTGCCCCTCTGCCGCCGTTGATGTTGAGGCTGGCTATGGTTATCTTCATGGCAAAAGCATAGTGCAACCTCTACCTTAACCTATTGTGGGGGAGGGAGCGGAGTCTTTTGTTGAACTCCGCTCCCTCCGCAGCCCAGCGAGGAGTCCCTCGAGCTCGCGCAGCTCAAGGTGCTGCTCCTTTGTCAAGGGCCCGCCCGCGGCCAAGGTTTTAACGGCGGCGCGGACGGACCCCTTGATCAGCTCCGGCTCGGACCATTTTTCCAGGGCCAGTCGGGCTTGGTCGCGGCGACCCCGGCTCTGGGCCAAAAAGTCCCGGAGTTCCTTTGCAGGAACGAGGAGGGCCTCAGCGGCGGCCGCGAGCAGATCCACCGCCTCCCTGGCGGTGGTCTCTAGGTCTTCACCCGCGTCCCCCACCGAGTCCCCGTCCTCCTCCGGGAGGTGGCCGCCAGCAGCCGGCCCATCGACCGCACAAGGTACGGCAAATGAACCGGCCGCTCCAACCGGCCCTGGCACTGCCCCGATCCCACCCCCAGGATCGTCGGCAGAGGAGTCCCCACTGGGCTCTTTTAAAAATGGTGCCGGGTCGGGAAATGACAGCGGAAGGGGTTCCCCCTCCGCCCCAGGAACCGGAGAACAAGGAGAGACCCGGCCATAGGAAATCCCCAGGCCCTCCAAGTGCTCCAGCTCCAAAGTAAGGGGCGAGGGTGGGTGTTCCTCCCCCTCCCCGCTGCCACCCCCCGGCCCAGCATCTACAGTATCATTAAAATCAATTGTTTCATTCTCTGCCGGGTCGAGCAAATCCCGGGGGAAGTTGGGTAATAGCTGGGCGGGCTCAGGTTCGGCCTTTTCGGCCTCGCCCGCCTCAGTCCCCGGGACGCCCGGCCCGGCGGCTACGCATTCCTCCGCGGTCCCCACGCCCCCCACGACAGGCAGATCTTCCACTCCATCCCCGGGAGGCAGAGGCTGGGCAGCCTCAACTGTCTCACCCTCCCCGGGGAAAGACTCCTCGCGCCTGCAGCGCAATTTGGGGGCGCTGGTGGGGGACGCGGGACACGCGGCGGGCACCGCCTCCTCCGCGGAGGGATGTTGTTCCCCCTCCGCCTCATTGGGGCGGTGCCTCTTTTTGTTCCTGGGGGCGCGCGGAGTCAGGGAGACCTCCATGTCTGCCGAGGCCTCCCGCTCCGCCCCCCCCTTTTCCTTTTCTTGCCCGCGCCTGGGCCCCTCTGTGGTGGTATTCAAGGGCCCGGGCACGGGCTCAGGGCACCCCGTGCTCGCCGGTGACAGGGTTGGGCTGAGCGCGGTGGTCAGACTTTCCGGCGCACCGAGGGGACCCGCCTCGAGATGTTTCGCCTTCTTCCGCGCCTTCTTTCCGGTCGAACGCTCTCCCTCCCCCCCGCCGGAGGCCCTGAAAACAAAGGCCTCCGACGATGCCCGCGCACCCATGGCTCCCGGCACGCGGACGCAACTAGGGGGAGGGGTGGCGGCAGCGCCAGCCTTGGCCGCCTTCGGTGGTTTGGCGGCCTTGGAGGCGGGGCAGTTCTTACGAACATGCCCCACCTCCCTACAGGCATGGCACCGCACGCCGTCCGACGTCCAGAAGACGCGGTAAGCAGTCCCCTCGTGCACCACATTAAAGTTCCCCTCCGTCGTCTCCTCCCGCGCCAGCCGGACAAAGAGCTGGCGGCGGAAGGAGAACACGTGGCGCAGGCTGTTCTCCCTGAGGCCGAGCGGTATGGGGTTGATCCCCGACCTTACCTCCCCCAGTTGGTGTAGGTGAGGGAGGAGGAGCTCAGCGGGAACAAAGGGCGGGACGTTTGAAATGATGACCCTCTGCGCGGTGGCCTCGAGAGTGTCCACCGGCAGGAACGTCCCGCCCACCGTGAGCCCCTTTTCAAGGGCCAGGGACACCGCCCGCTCCGACCCCAGGAAGAACACGGCCTTCCCAGACATCTTGGAGGCTGCGACAATGGCCGAGGGGCCGACTACCCCAGCCATCGCCCGCACGCACTCCTCGATGCTCATTGTGGGGTGAGTGTAGCTCTTGACCCCGTGTTTTTTTGTTATTAGTCTGAAAGGTGGCAGGGCAGCGGCTGGCGCAGGAGGTGCCGTGGATGTGGACACCGCCTGCGCATACGACCTTGCTGGCCCTGCCACCGGCGTGGATGGGGTCGCCATCACGGGGTCCCTTTAAGGGCTACACCCACCCCAAAGTCACAGGCCTTAATGGTCTTAATTGGCCTCGTAAATTAACTGAGCAGAGGAGCCCTTAACGAGGTACCTCTCCCCTAGTTGGCAATTGGGGAGAGGCCTTGCTCCCTCTGCTCAGTTGTCTTAATTGGTTTTTTTTTGTAAATTTGGAAGGAAGAGGCCTCAGAGAGAGAGGGGAGAAACAGAGTAGCAGAGAAAGAGAGAGGGGGGTGGGAAGGGGGGGGGGGGGGCTGCGAGGGCAGGTCTCCCCTCGCAGCTGTGGGTGGGTGCACTCCCCAGATGGCAAAACACAAAAGTCTTTGGGGTGGTCTTCAGGTGGGGGGAGAAGATGTCTTCACCTGGGGTAGCTGGAGCCACCAGGCACTCCTAACGATCTTTAATTGGGTGTTTAAGAAAAACAACAATCTTCAGCCTGGTAGCTCCAGCTATCCCAGGCTAGGCAATTGGGGGGGGGGTGGGGGGGGTTCCAATTGTGGGGGGGGGCCTAGTTGTAAGCACGGCCCCCACGCACACTACCACACACACACACACCCCCCGCGATGTTCCGGCCCTCAGTGGTCTTCTTTCCTCCCCCCACCGATACAACAAAGTCTTTTGGGAAATGCACCCACACCCACCTGTAGAAATGTTGAGTCTCCCTCCTTCCACACTGGATGGTTGTTGTTGGTTTTTCCCCCTCTCTCCAACTCTTTGCAGAAATGATAAAGATGTTCAAAGTTTTCTGTTCTCCTCCTCTCCCTCTGGGTAAAGTTGGTGGTGAAACCCCTTCCTTCCTTCTGTTCCTGGGCTGGTCTCAGGGCTCCCCAGGCAGGAGCTCAAGTTGCTAGCAGCTGCTCTCACTGCTCACAGCTCCATCTGAGCAGGACACGCCTCTACTGCTGCACGATTGGTCCTTGTGCATGAAACTCTTTTGAGTTTATCTGCAAAACATAAAGACATTAAACGGTGCCACCCGACCTGGGTGACACTCCAGACATTTACAAGGCCCTTTTTTTCCCCCCCTTTTTTTTTTTTTTTTTGTTTTTTGGGCACTAAAATCACAATTTTTCCCCAGTGCCCCCTATAAAAGGGAAGGGGACACTAAAAGCACCGGCAATTAAAACAAATTAACTTTAAAACGTAAAATCAAATTAAAATTTGGTTGCCGGGCGTGATGATGCACTCCAGTCCCTCCGGTGCCCACCTCTCGCGGAAGGCCGCGAGCGTACCGGTGGACACCGCGTGCTCCATCTCCAAGGACACCCTGGATCGGATGTAAGAGCGGAAGAGAGGCAGGCAGTCAGGTTGAACGACCCCCTCGACCGCCCGCTGCCTGGACCGGCTGATGGCACCCTTGGCCGTGCCCAGGAGCAGTCCTACGAGAAGGCCTTCGGACCTACCCGCTCCCCTCCGCACAGGGTGCCCAAAGATCAGGAGAGTGGGACTGAAGTGCAGCCAGAATTTCAGGAGCAGCCCCTTCAAATAGTGGAACAGGGGCTGCAACCTTGTGCATTCAATAAAAACATGGAACACGGACTCCTCCAGACCGCAGAAATTGCAGGCGGCCTGGGAGTCCGTGAACCGGCTTAAAAATTTGTTGCACGGCACTGCTCCGTGCACCACCCTCCAGGCCAAGTCCCCGATGAATAGTGGGAGGACCCCTGCGTAGAGTGCCCTCCATCGGGGACCCCCGCCTCCTCCGGACGGCAAGATGGTACGCCATGGCGTGTCCGGACGGCCGGCGAGGATGGCAAAGTTGAGCGTGTGCAGGAGCAGCCCGTACAGGAAACCCCTCCGCGCGGAACTGAAAGGCACGGAGGGGATTTCCCCGAGGCGGCTCAAGTTGTGAGGCGCCGGCCCCCGAGGGAGGTTCCGGGGTTTGGCGCCGATGAGGAATTCCGTCCGGACGGGGGTCAGTTCGGACGGGATCTCCCCACGTGCTTGAGCCTCCTCGATACACCTAACGGAGTCAGGGCCCAGAGCTGTTTTTAGCGACTCGATGGCATCGGCCGCGCGGCGGACGTTGGCAGAATTTAGGCTCCGCGCCAGCGTGACTGGCGCCATCCAGCCTGCTCCTCCGCCATCGAGCAGGTCCCTGACCCTGGTCACCTCACCAGCCACAGCCCTCTCTTCCGACCGCCACATAAAGCCTCGGCCGTGGAGGTACGGATTCCCGAGCAGCGGTTCCTGCAGGACGGCCGCCACTCCAGCCGGCGGAGAGCTGCGCTTGGTGGAGACTTTGTTCCAGACCCTGATGAGTTCCCTGTAAAAGACAGGCAGCTCCCGGAGGGCGGTCCTGGCACCCCCCAAGTTCACAAACAGGAGCTGCGTGTCATAATTGAGGTCGAGCTGCTGGCGGAAGAAATACCTCGCCAGAGCACACCACCTAGGAGGGGGCTCGACGTAAAGGTATCTCTGCAGGGTCTGAAGACGGAAAGTCGCGAGCTGGGCGCTGACGCACACCAACGACTGACCGCCCTCCTCAAGCGGGAGACTCAAGACCGCGACAGAGACCCAGTGCTTCCTGTTGTTCCAGAAGAAGTCCACCAGCTTCTTCTGTATCTTGGCGACAAACGCAGGGGGAGGGGTCAAAGTGACCAGCCGGTACCACAGCATTGCGGCCACCAGCTGGTTTATGACTAGCGCTCGACCCCTGTAGGACAGCACTCGGAGCAGTCCTGTCCAGCGCCCTAGGCGAGCGGCGACCTTGGCCTCCAGCTCCTGCCAGTTCGCCGGCCAGGCTTCCTCGTCGGGGCTAAGGTAGACTCCCAGATAGAGGAGATGGGTCGTGCTCCAGGCAAAAGGCCTGAGCTCCTCCGGCAGGGAGTCCACCCGCCACTGACCCACCAGGAGTCCGGAACATTTCTCCCAGTTGATCCTGGCGGAGGACGCGGCCGAGTAAATCTCCTGGCACTCACGCATCCTCCGCAGGTCAGCGGGATCCTCTACCGCGAGGAGCACGTCATCGGCGTAAGCCGAGAGGACGACCTCCACGCCCGGCCCTTGCAGAGCCAGTCCCGTCAACCTCGTCCGCAAGAGGCGCAGGAAAGGCTCCACGCAAACGGCGTATAACTGGCCGGACATGGGGCATCCCTGGCGCACCCCTCTCCTAAAGCGAAGGGGCGCCGTCAAGGACCCGTTAACCTTAATCAGACACTCCGCGGCGGCGTACAAAAGTCGGATCCGGGCGACGAAATGCGTCCCGAACCCGAAAGCGCGCAGAGTTCCGAGCAGATAGTCGTGATCCACCCTGTCGAACGCCTTCTCTTGGTCGAGGGATAGGAAGGCGACCGACAGACCAGCCTCCTGGGAACAATGGATGAGGTCCCGGACCAGATGGATGTTGTCGTGGATTGTCCGGCCCGGGACCGTGTATGACTGGTCGGGGTGGATCATGTGGTCCAGCACGGCACCAAGGCGAGCAGACATCGCCCTGGCGAAGATTTTGTAGTCCGTGCTGAGGAGGGAGACCGGGCGCCAGTTCTTAAGGAGGCGGAGATCGCCCTTCTTAGGCAGCAGGACGATGACTGCCCTGCGCCAAGAGAGGGGCATCTCCCCGGTCGCCAGACTTTCCCCCAGGACCCGCGCGTAGTCGCTCCCCAGGACGTCCCAGAACGCCCTGTGGAACTCCACGGTCAGCCCGTCCAGCCCCGGGGATTTTCCCCTCGAGAGCCGGGCGAGGGCACCGGTCAGCTCCGCCAGGCTTAGCGGAGCTTCCAGATTTTCGGCGCCCTCCGGGCCGACCTTCGGCAGGTCCTCCCACAAAACTCTACGCGCTTCCTCGCTGGACGGATCCGGAGAGAACAGAGCCCCGTAATATTCACGGACCCTGTTGTTGACGCCCTCCGGATCCGAGACGAGAGAGCCGTCGTCGGCCAGCAGCGTCAAGAGCTGCTTACGGACACTCTGCCTTTTTTCCAGCGAGTAGAAGAAGGGGGAGCCGTGGTCCAGATCCCGCAGGAACCGGATCCGCGACCTCACGAACGCGCCTCGGGACCCGACGAGCTGCAGGTCCTTCAGCGCGGCCTTCTTCGCTTCGTACACCGTCCGCAGGGCCGGGTCCTGGACGACTTGACCGAGACGGGCTTCCAGGTCGAGCACCTCTTTTTCTAGGCGCCCGACTCTGGCCGCCCGCCTCTTGGTCGACCCCCTCGCGTACTCTTGACAGAAGACGTGGACGTGAGCCTTGCCCACGTCCCACCATAGCCTCAAGGAGGGGAAGCCCCCCTGCTTCCTTCTCCAGTCGGACCAGAATCGACGGAACGAGTCCTGGAACCGCACGTCCTCCAGCAGCCGGTTGTTAAAGTGCCAGTACGCGGACCCCGTCCTCGCGCGGAGCGAAGCGAGCTCCGCCCACACCAGGTGGTGGTCCGAACACGGCACCGGCCGCATGGAGGCCGCCGGGACGCAGGAAACGTACGCCCGAGACACGTAAAGGCGGTCGACTCTAGACCATCCAACTCCAGGCCTCACCCAAGTAAAGGCGCTGGAGTCGGGGTGGAGATTTCGCCAGACGTCCACCAAGTCGAAGGACCCGACCAGGTCCCTCAACTTCTCCATCGCCGTCATGCACTGCGGGGCACCGGAGCGGTCCCTCGCCTCGAGGGTGCAGTTAAAATCCCCCCCGAGGACAATGCAGTCGCCGACGTCGACGGAGCCAAGAAGAGCGGACACCTCTTCAAAGAAGCGCGTTTGCTGCGGGCCGGGATGAGGGGCGTACACGTTCACGAGATGGAGCGGCACGTCCCCCAGGCGAACCGTTACGTGCAGCAAGTGGCCTGGCACGGGCTCCTCGACCCCCAAGATCTCCGGCTGAAAATGCGGGCCCAGCAAGATGGCCACCCCACTAGAAATGGCGGTGAGGTGGCTCATGCGGACCTCTCCTTGCCATTCCAGGAGCCACGTGGCTTCGTCTCCCGGAACGGTGTGGGTTTCTTGCAGGAAGCACACCGCATATTTCCCCTCCCGCAGGAGCGAAAAATTGTCAAATCTACGGCGTGCCCCTCTGCCGCCGTTGATGTTGAGGCTGGCTATGGTTATCTTCATGGCAAAAGCATAGTGCAACCTCTACCTTAACCTATTGTGGGGGAGGGAGCGGAGTCTTTTGTTGAACTCCGCTCCCTCCGCAGCCCAGCGAGGAGTCCCTCGAGCTCGCGCAGCTCAAGGTGCTGCTCCTTTGTCAAGGGCCCGCCCGCGGCCAAGGTTTTAACGGCGGCGCGGACGGACCCCTTGATCAGCTCCGGCTCGGACCATTTTTCCAGGGCCAGTCGGGCTTGGTCGCGGCGACCCCGGCTCTGGGCCAAAAAGTCCCGGAGTTCCTTTGCAGGAACGAGGAGGGCCTCAGCGGCGGCCGCGAGCAGATCCACCGCCTCACTGGCGGTGGTCTCTAGGTCTTCACCCGCGTCCCCCACCGAGTCCCCGTCCTCCTCCGGGAGGTGGCCGCCAGCAGCCGGCCCATCGACCGCACAAGGTACGGCAAATGAACCGGCCGCTCCAACCGGCCCTGGCACTGCCCCGATCCCACCCCCAGGATCGTCGGCAGAGGAGTCCCCACTGGGCTCTTTTAAAAATGGTGCTGGGTCGGGAAATGACAGCGGAAGGGGTTCCCCCTCCGCCCCAGGAACCGGAGAACAAGGAGAGACCCGGCCATAGGAAATCCCCAGGCCCTCCAAGTGCTCCAGCTCCAAAGTAAGGGGCGAGGGTGGGTGTTCCTCCCCCTCCCCGCTGCCACCCCCCGGCCCAGCATCTACAGTATCATTAAAATCAATTGTTTCATTCTCTGCCGGGTCGAGCAAATCCCGGGGTAAGTTGTGTATTGGCTGGGCGGGCTCAGGTTCGGCCTTTTCGGCCCCGCCCGCCTCGGTCCCCGGGACGCTCGACCCGGCGGCTACGCATTCCTCCGCGGTCCCCACGCCCCCCACGACAGGCAGATCTTCCACTCCATCCCCGGGAGGCAGAGGCTGGGCAGCCTCAACTGTCTCACCCTCCCCGGGGAAAGACTCCTCGCGCCTGCAGCGCAATTTGGGGGCGCTGGTGGGGGACGCGGGACATGCGGCGGGCACCGCCTCCTCCGCGGAGGGATGTTGTTCCCCCTCCGCCTCATTGGGGCGGTGCCTCTTTTTGTTCCTGGGGGCGCGCGGAGTCAGGGAGACCTCCATGTCTGCCGAGGCCTCCCGCTCCGCCCCCCCCTTTTCCTTTTCTTGCCCGCGCCTGGGCCCCTCTGTGGTGGTATTCAAGGGCCCGGGCACGGGCTCGGGGCACCCCGCGCTCGCCGGTGACTGGGTTGGGCTGAGCGCGGTGGTCAGACTTTCCGGCGCACCGAGGGGACCCGCCTCTAGATGTTTCTCCTTCTTCCGCGCCTTCTTTCCGCTCGGACGCTCTCCCTCCCCCCCGCCGGAGGCCCTGAAAACAAAGGCCTCCGACGATGCCCGCGCACCCATGGCTCCCGGCACGCGGACGCAACTAGGGGGAGGGGTGGCGGCAGCGCCAGCCTTGGCCGCCTTCGGTGGTTTGGCGGCCTTGGAGGCGGGGCAGTTCTTACGAACATGCCCCACCTCCCTGCAGGCATGGCACCGCACGCCGTCCGACGTCCAGAAGACGCGGTAGGCAGTCCCCTCGTGCACCACATTAAAGTGCCCTTCTGTCACGTCCTCCCGCGCCAGCCGGACAAAGAGCTGGCGGCGGAAGGAGAACACGTGGCGCAGGCTGTTCTCCCTGAGGCCGAGCGGTATGGGGTTGATCCCTGACCTTACCTCCCCCAGTTGTTGTAGGTGAGGGAGGAGGAGCTCAGCGGGAACAAAGGGCGGGACGTTCGACACGATGACCCTCTGCGCGGTGGCCTCGAGAGGATCCACCGGCAGGAACGTCCCGCCCACCGTGAGCCCCTTTTCGAGGGCCAGGGACACCGCCCGCTCCGACCCCAGGAAGAAAACAGCCTTCCCAGACATCTTGGAGGCTGCGACAATGGCCGAGGGGCCGACTACCCCAGCCATCGCCCGCACGCACTCCTCAATGCTCATTGTGGGGTGAGTGTAGCTCTTGACCCCGTGTTTTCTAGTAATTAATCTAAATGGTGGCAGGGCAGCGGGTGGCGCAGGAGGTGCTGTGGAAGCGGTTGCCACCTGCGCATACGTCCTTGCTGGCCCTGCCACCGGCGTGGATGGGGTCGCCATCACGGGGTCCCTTTAAGGGCTACACCCACCCCAAAGTCACAGGCCTTAATGGTCTTTAATGGCCTCTTATGTTCACTGAGCAGAGGAGCCCTTAACGAGGCACCTCTCCCCTCGTTGACAATTGGGGAGAGGCCTTGCTCCCTCTGCTCAGTTGTCTTAATTGGTTTTTTTTTTTTTTTAAATTTGGAAGGAAAGGGTTCTCAGAGAGAGAGGGGAGAAACAGAGTAGCAGAGAAAAGAGAGAGGGGGGTGGGAAGGGGGGGGGGCTGCGAGGGCAGGTCTCTCCTCGCAGCTGTGGGTGGGTGCACTCCCCAGATGGCAAAACACAAAAGTCTTTGAGGTGGTCTTCAGGTGGGGGGAGAAGATGTCTTCACCTGGGGTAGCTGGAGCCACCAGGCACTCCTAACGATCTTTAATTGGGTGATTAATAACAATCTTCAGCCTGGTAGCTCCAGCTATCCCAGGCTAGGCAAATGTGGGGGGGGGGTGGGGGGGGTTCCAATTGTGGGGGGGGCCCAGTTGTAAGCACGGCCCCCACGCACACTACCACACACACACACACCCCCCGCGATGTTCCGGCCCTCAGTGGTCTTCTTTCCTCCCCCCACCGATACAACAAAGTCTGTTTGGGGAAATGCACCCACACCCACCTGTAGAGTAGTTGAGTCTCCCTCCTTCCACACTGGATGTTGTTGTGGTTTTTCCCCCTCTCTCCAACTCCTTGCAGAATGATGAAGTTGTTGCAAAGTTTTCTGTTCTCCTCCTCTCCCTCTGGGTAAAGTTGGTGGTGAAACCCCTTCCTTCCTTCTCTTCCTGGGCTGGTCTCAGGGCTCTCCAGGCAGGAGCTCAAGTTGCTAGCAGCTTCCCTCACTGCTCACAGCTCCAACTGAGCAGGACACGCCTCTACTGCTCCACAATTGGTCCTTGTGCATGAAACTCTTTTAGAGTCTACCTGCGAAAACATAAACATTAAACTGTGCCACCCGACCTGGGTGACACTCCAGACATTTACAAGGCCCATTTTTTTTTCCCCCCTTTTTTGTGTTTTTTTTTTTGTTTTTTTTTTTTGGGCACTAAAATCAAATTTTTCCCCAGTGCCCCCTATAAAAGGGAAGGGGACACTAAAAGCACCGGCAATTAAAACAAATTAACTTTAAAACGTAAAATCAAATTAAAATTTGGTTGCCGGGCGTGATGATGCACTCCAGTCCCTCCGGTGCCCACCTCTCGCGGAAGGCCGCGAGCGTACCGGTGGACACCGCGTGCTCCATCTCCAAGGACACCCTGGACCGGATGTAAGAGCGGAAGAGAGGCAGGCAGTCAGGTTGAACGACCCCCTCGACCGCCCGCTGCCTGGACCGGCTGATGGCACCCTTGGCCGTGCCCAGGAGCAGTCCTACGAGGAGGCCTTCGGACCTACCCGCTCCCCTCCGCACAGGGTGCCCAAAGATCAGGAGAGTGGGACTGAAGTGCAGCCAGAATTTCAGGAGCAGCCCCTTCAAATAATGGAACAGGGGCTGCAACCTTGTGCACTCAATAAAAACATGGAACACGGACTCCTCCAGACCGCAGAAATTGCAGGCGGCCTGGGAGTCCGTGAACCGGCTTAAAAATTTGTTGCACGGCACTGCTCCGTGCACCACCCTCCAGGCCAAGTCCCCGATGAATAGTGGGAGGACCCCTGCGTAGAGTGCCCTCCATCGGGGACCCCCGCCTCCTCCGGACGGCAAGATGGTGCGCCATGGCGTGTCCGGACGGCCGGCGAGGATGGCAAAGTTGAGGGTGTGCAGGAGCAGCCCGTACAGGAAACCCCTCCGCGCGGAACTGAAAGGCACGGAGGGGATTTCCCCGAGGCGGCTCAAGTTGTGAGGCGCCGGCCCCCGAGGGAGGTTCCGGGGTTTGGCGCCGATGAGGAATTCCGTCCGGACGGGGGTCAGTTCGGACGGGATCTCCCCACGTGCTTGAGCCTCCTCGATACACCTAACGGAGTCAGGGCCCAGAGCTGTTTTTAGCGACTCGATGGCATCGGCCGCGCGGCGGACGTTGGCAGAATTTAGGCGCCGCGCCAGCGTGACTGGCGCCATCCAGCCCGCTCCTCCGCCATCGAGCAGGTCCCTGACCCTGGTCACCTCACCAGCCACAGCCCTCTCTTCCGACCGCCACATGAAGCCTCGGCCGTGGAGGTACGGATTCCCGAGCAGCGGCTCCTGCAGGACGGCCGCCACTCCAGCCGGCGGAGAGCTGCGCTTGGTGGAGACTTTGTTCCAGACCCTGATGAGTTCCCTGTAAAAGACAGGCAGCTCCCGGAGGGCGGTCCTGGCACCCCCCAAGTTCACAAACAGGAGCTGCGTGTCATAATTGAGGTCGAGCTGCTGGCGGAAGAAATACCTCGCCAGAGCACACCACCTAGGAGGGGGCTCGACGTAAAGGTATCTCTGCAGGGTCTGAAGACGGAAAGTCGCGAGCTGGGCGCTGACGCACACCAACGACTGACCGCCCTCCTCAAGCGGGAGACTCAAGACCGCGACAGAGACCCAGTGCTTCCTGTTGTTCCAGAAGAAGTCCACCAGCTTCTTCTGTATCTTGGCGACAAACGCAGGGGGAGGGGTCAAAGTGACCAGCCGGTACCACAGCATTGCGGCCACCAGCTGGTTTATGACTAGCGCTCGACCCCTGTAGGACAGCACTCGGAGCAGTCCTGTCCAGCGCCCTAGGCGAGCGGCGACCTTGGCCTCCAGCTCCTGCCAGTTCGCCGGCCAGGCTTCCTCGTCGGGGCTAAGGTAGACTCCCAGATAGAGGAGATGGGTCGTGCTCCAGGCAAAAGGCCTGAGCTCCTCCGGCAGGGAGTCCACCCGCCACTGACCCACCAGGAGTCCGGAACATTTCTCCCAGTTGATCCTGGCGGAGGACGCGGCCGAGTAAATCTCCTGGCACTCACGCATCCTCCGCAGGTCAGCGGGATCCTCTACCGCGAGGAGCACGTCATCGGCGTAAGCCGAGAGGACGACCTCCACGCCCGGCCCTTGCAGAGCCAGTCCCGTCAACCTCGTCCGCAAGAGGCGCAGGAAAGGCTCCACGCAAACGGCGTATAACTGGCCGGACATGGGGCATCCCTGGCGCACCCCTCTCCTAAAGCGAAGGGGCGCCGTCAAGGACCCGTTAACCTTAATCAGACACTCCGCGGCGGCGTACAAAAGTCGGATCCGGGCGACGAAATGCGTCCCGAACCCGAAAGCGCGCAGAGTTCCGAGCAGATAGTCGTGATCCACCCTGTCGAACGCCTTCTCTTGGTCGAGGGATAGGAAGGCGACCGACAGTCCAGCCTCCTGGGAACAATGGATGAGGTCCCGGACCAGATGGATGTTATCGTGGATTGTCCGGCCCGGGACCGTGTATGACTGGTCGGGGTGGATCATGTGGTCCAGCACGGCACCAAGGCGAGCAGACATCGCCCTGGCGAAGATTTTGTAGTCCGTGCTGAGGAGGGAGACCGGGCGCCAGTTCTTAAGGAGGCGGAGATCGCCCTTCTTAGGCAGCAGGACGATGACTGCCCTGCGCCAAGAGAGGGGCATCTCCCCGGTCGCCAGACTTTCCCCCAGGACCCGCGCGTAGTCGCCCCCCAGGACGTCCCAGAACGCCCTGTGGAACTCCACGGTCAGCCCGTCCAGCCCCGGGGATTTTCCCCTCGAGAGCCGGGCGAGGGCACCGGTCAGCTCCGCCAGGCTTAGCGGAGCTTCCAGATTTTCGGCGCCCTCCGGGCCGACCTTCGGCAGGTCCTCCCACAAAACTCTACGCGCTTCCTCGCTGGACGGATCCGGAGAGAACAGAGCCCCGTAATATTCACGGACCCTGTTGTTGACGCCCTCCGGATCCGAGACGAGAGAGCCGTCGTCGGCCAGCAGCGTCAAGAGCTGCTTACGGACACTCTGCCTTTTTTCCAGCGAGTAGAAGAAGGGGGAGCCGCGGTCCAGATCCCGCAGGAACCGGATCCGCGACCTCACGAACGCGCCTCGGGACCCGACGAGCTGCAGGTCCTTCAGCGCGGCCTTCTTCGCTTCGTACACCGTCCGCAGGGCCGGGTCCTGGACGACTTGACCGAGACGGGCTTCCAGGTCGAGCACCTCTTTTTCTAGGCGCCCGACTCTGGCCGCCCGCCTCTTGGTCGACCCCCTCGCGTACTCTTGACAGAAGACGCGGACGTGAGCCTTGCCCACGTCCCACCATAGCCTCAAGGAGGGGAAGCCCCCCTGCTTCCTTCTCCAGTCGGACCAGAATCGACGGAACGAGTCCTGGAACCGCACGTCCTCCAGCAGCCGGTTGTTAAAGTGCCAGTACGCGGACCCCGTCCTCGCGCGGAGCGAAGCGAGCTCCGCCCACACCAGGTGGTGGTCCGAGCACGGCACCGGCCGCATGGAGGCCGCCGGGACGCAGGAAACGTACGCCCGAGACACGTAAAGGCGGTCGACTCTAGACCATCCAACTCCAGGCCTCACCCAAGTAAAGGCGCTGGAGTCGGGGTGGAGATTTCGCCAGACGTCCACCAAGTCGAAGGACCCGACCAGGTCCCTCAACTTCTCCATCGCCGTCATGCACTGCGGGGCACCGGAGCGGTCCCTCGCCTCGAGGGTGCAGTTAAAATCCCCCCCGAGGACAATGCAGTCGCCGACGTCGACGGAGCCAAGAAGAGCGGACACCTCTTCAAAGAAGCGCGTCTGCTGCGGGCCGGGATGAGGGGCGTACACGTTCACGAGATGGAGCGGCACGTCCCCCAGGCGAACCGTTACGTGCAGCAAGCGGCCTGGCACGGGCTCCTCGACCCCCAAGATCTCCGGCTGAAAATGCGGGCCCAGCAAGATGGCCACCCCACTTGAAATGGCGGTGAGGTGGCTCATGCGGACCTCTCCTTGCCATTCCAGGAGCCACGTGGCTTCGTCTCCCGGAACGGTGTGGGTTTCTTGCAGGAAGCACACCGCATATTTCCCCTCCCGCAGGAGCGAAAAATTGTCAAATCTACGGCGTGCCCCTCTGCCGCCGTTGATGTTGAGGCTGGCTATGGTTATCTTCATGGCAAAAGCATAGTGCAACCTCTACCTTAACCTATTGTGGGGGAGGGAGCGAAGTCTTTTGTTGAACTCCGCTCCCTCCGCAGCCCAGCGAGGAGTCCCTCGAGCTCGCGCAGCTCAAGGTGCTGCTCCTTTGTCAAGGGCCCGCCCGCGGCCAAGGTTTTAACGGCGGCGCGGACGGACCCCTTGATCAGCTCCGGCTCGGACCATTTTTCCAGGGCCAGTCGGGCTTGGTCGCGGCGACCCCGGCTCTGGGCCAAAAAGTCCCGGAGTTCCTTTGCAGGAACGAGGAGGGCCTCAGCGGCGGCCGCGAGCAGATCCACCGCCTCCCTGGCGGTGGTCTCTAGGTCTTCACCCGCGTCCCCCACCGAGTCCCCGTCCTCCTCCGGGAGGTGGCCGCCAGCAGCCGGCCCATCGACCGCACAAGGTACGGCAAATGAACCGGCCGCTCCAACCGGCCCTGGCACTGCCCCGATCCCACCCCCAGGATCGTCGGCAGAGGAGTCCCCACTGGGCTCTTTTAAAAATGGTGCTGGGTCGGGAAATGACAGCGGAAGGGGTTCCCCCTCCGCCCCAGGAACCGGAGAACAAGGAGAGACCCGGCCATAGGAAATCCCCAGGCCCTCCAAGTGCTCCAGCTCCAAAGTAAGGGGCGAGGGTGGGTGTTCCTCCCCCTCCCCGCTGCCACCCCCCGGCCCAGCATCTACAGTATCATTAAAATCAATTGTTTCATTCTCTGCCGGGTCGAGCAAATCCCGGGGTAAGTTGTGTATTGGCTGGGCGGGCTCAGGTTCGGCCTTTTCGGCCCCGCCCGCCTCGGTCCCCGGGACGCTCGACCCGGCGGCTACGCATTCCTCCGCGGTCCCCACGCCCCCCACGACAGGCAGATCTTCCACTCCATCCCCGGGAGGCAGAGGCTGGGCAGCCTCAACTGTCTCACCCTCCCCGGGGAAAGACTCCTCGCGCCTGCAGCGCAATTTGGGGGCGCTGGTGGGGGACGCGGGACACGCGGCGGGCACCGCCTCCTCCGCGGAGGGATGTTGTTCCCCCTCCGCCTCATTGGGGCGGTGCCTCTTTTTGTTCCTGGGGGCGCGCGGAGTCAGGGAGACCTCCATGTCTGCCGAGGCCTCCCGCTCCGCCCCCCCCTTTTCCTTTTCTTGCCCGCGCCTGGGCCCCTCTGTGGTGGTATTCAAGGGCCCGGGCACGGGCTCGGGGCACCCCGCGCTCGCCGGTGACTGGGTTGGGCTGAGCGCGGTGGTCAGACTTTCCGGCGCACCGAGGGGACCCGCCTCTAGATGTTTCTCCTTCTTCCGCGCCTTCTTTCCGCTCGGACGCTCTCCCTCCCCCCCGCCGGAGGCCCTGAAAACAAAGGCCTCCGACGATGCCCGCGCACCCATGGCTCCCGGCACGCGGACGCAACTAGGGGGAGGGGTGGCGGCAGCGCCAGCCTTGGCCGCCTTCGGTGGTTTGGCGGCCTTGGAGGCGGGGCAGTTCTTACGAACATGCCCCACCTCCCTGCAGGCATGGCACCGCACGCCGTCCGACGTCCAGAAGACGCGGTAGGCAGTCCCCTCGTGCACCACATTAAAGTGCCCTTCTGTCACGTCCTCCCGCGCCAGCCGGACAAAGAGCTGGCGGCGGAAGGAGAACACGTGGCGCAGGCTGTTCTCCCTGAGGCCGAGCGGTATGGGGTTGATCCCTGACCTTACCTCCCCCAGTTGTTGTAGGTGAGGGAGGAGGAGCTCAGCGGGAACAAAGGGCGGGACGTTCGACACGATGACCCTCTGCGCGGTGGCCTCGAGAGGATCCACCGGCAGGAACGTCCCGCCCACCGTGAGCCCCTTTTCGAGGGCCAGGGACACCGCCCGCTCCGACCCCAGGAAGAAAACAGCCTTCCCAGACATCTTGGAGGCTGCGACAATGGCCGAGGGGCCGACTACCCCAGCCATCGCCCGCACGCACTCCTCAATGCTCATTGTGGGGTGAGTGTAGCTCTTGACCCCGTGTTTTCTAGTAATTAATCTAAATGGTGGCAGGGCAGCGGGTGGCGCAGGAGGTGCTGTGGAAGCGGTTGCCACCTGCGCATACGTCCTTGCTGGCCCTGCCACCGGCGTGGATGGGGTCGCCATCACGGGGTCCCTTTAAGGGCTACACCCACCCCAAAGTCACAGGCCTTAATGGTCTTTAATGGCCTCTTATGTTCACTGAGCAGAGGAGCCCTTAACGAGGCACCTCTCCCCTCGTTGACAATTGGGGAGAGGCCTTGCTCCCTCTGCTCAGTTGTCTTAATTGGTTTTTTTTTTTTTTTAAATTTGGAAGGAAAGGGTTCTCAGAGAGAGAGGGGAGAAACAGAGTAGCAGAGAAAAGAGAGAGGGGGGTGGGAAGGGGGGGGGGCTGCGAGGGCAGGTCTCTCCTCGCAGCTGTGGGTGGGTGCACTCCCCAGATGGCAAAACACAAAAGTCTTTGAGGTGGTCTTCAGGTGGGGGGAGAAGATGTCTTCACCTGGGGTAGCTGGAGCCACCAGGCACTCCTAACGATCTTTAATTGGGTGATTAATAACAATCTTCAGCCTGGTAGCTCCAGCTATCCCAGGCTAGGCAAATGTGGGGGGGGGGTGGGGGGGGGTGGGGGGGGTTCCAATTGTGGGGGGGGCCCAGTTGTAAGCACGGCCCCCACGCACACTACCACACACACACACACCCCCCGCGATGTTCCGGCCCTCAGTGGTCTTCTTTCCTCCCCCCACCGATACAACAAAGTCTGTTTGGGGAAATGCACCCACACCCACCTGTAGAGTAGTTGAGTCTCCCTCCTTCCACACTGGATGTTGTTGTGGTTTTTCCCCCTCTCTCCAACTCCTTGCAGAATGATGAAGTTGTTGCAAAGTTTTCTGTTCTCCTCCTCTCCCTCTGGGTAAAGTTGGTGGTGAAACCCCTTCCTTCCTTCTCTTCCTGGGCTGGTCTCAGGGCTCTCCAGGCAGGAGCTCAAGTTGCTAGCAGCTTCCCTCACTGCTCACAGCTCCAACTGAGCAGGACACGCCTCTACTGCTCCACAATTGGTCCTTGTGCATGAAACTCTTTTAGAGTCTACCTGCGAAAACATAAACATTAAACTGTGCCACCCGACCTGGGTGACACTCCAGACATTTACAAGGCCCATTTTTTTTTTCCCCCCCTTTTTTGTGTTTTTTTTTTTGTTTTTTCTTTTTTTTTTTGTTTTTTTTTTGGGCACTAAAATCACAATTTTTCCCCAGTGCCCCCTATAAAAGGGAAGGGGACACTAAAAGCACCGGCAATTAAAACAAATTAACTTTAAAACGTAAAATCAAATTAAAATTTGGTTGCCGGGCGTGATGATGCACTCCAGTCCCTCCGGTGCCCACCTCTCGCGGAAGGCCGCGAGCGTACCGGTGGACACCGCGTGCTCCATCTCCAAGGACACCCTGGACCGGATGTAAGAGCGGAAGAGAGGCAGGCAGTCAGGTTGAACGACCCCCTCGACCGCCCGCTGCCTGGACCGGCTGATGGCACCCTTGGCCGTGCCCAGGAGCAGTCCTACGAGGAGGCCTTCGGACCTACCCGCTCCCCTCCGCACAGGGTGCCCAAAGATCAGGAGAGTGGGACTGAAGTGCAGCCAGAATTTCAGGAGCAGCCCCTTCAAATAATGGAACAGGGGCTGCAACCTTGTGCACTCAATAAAAACATGGAACACGGACTCCTCCAGACCGCAGAAATTGCAGGCGGCCTGGGAGTCCGTGAACCGGCTTAAAAATTTGTTGCACGGCACTGCTCCGTGCACCACCCTCCAGGCCAAGTCCCCGATGAATAGTGGGAGGACCCCTGCGTAGAGTGCCCTCCATCGGGGACCCCCGCCTCCTCCGGACGGCAAGATGGTGCGCCATGGCGTGTCCGGACGGCCGGCGAGGATGGCAAAGTTGAGGGTGTGCAGGAGCAGCCCGTACAGGAAACCCCTCCGCGCGGAACTGAAAGGCACGGAGGGGATTTCCCCGAGGCGGCTCAAGTTGTGAGGCGCCGGCCCCCGAGGGAGGTTCCGGGGTTTGGCGCCAATGAGGAATTCCGTCCGGACGGGGGTCAGTTCGGACGGGATCTCCCCACGTGCTTGAGCCTCCTCGATACACCTAACGGAGTCAGGGCCCAGAGCTGTTTTTAGCGACTCGATGGCATCGGCCGCGCGGCGGACGTTGGCAGAATTTAGGCGCCGCGCCAGCGTGACTGGCGCCATCCAGCCCGCTCCTCCGCCATCGAGCAGGTCCCTGACCCTGGTCACCTCACCAGCCACAGCCCTCTCTTCCGACCGCCACATGAAGCCTCGGCCGTGGAGGTACGGATTCCCGAGCAGCGGCTCCTGCAGGACGGCCGCCACTCCAGCCGGCGGAGAGCTGCGCTTGGTGGAGACTTTGTTCCAGACCCTGATGAGTTCCCTGTAAAAGACAGGCAGCTCCCGGAGGGCGGTCCTGGCACCCCCCAAGTTCACAAACAGGAGCTGCGTGTCATAATTGAGGTCGAGCTGCTGGCGGAAGAAATACCTCGCCAGAGCACACCACCTAGGAGGGGGCTCGACGTAAAGGTATCTCTGCAGGGTCTGAAGACGGAAAGTCGCGAGCTGGGCGCTGACGCACACCAACGACTGACCGCCCTCCTCAAGCGGGAGACTCAAGACCGCGACAGAGACCCAGTGCTTCCTGTTGTTCCAGAAGAAGTCCACCAGCTTCTTCTGTATCTTGGCGACAAACGCAGGGGGAGGGGTCAAAGTGACCAGCCGGTACCACAGCATTGCGGCCACCAGCTGGTTTATGACTAGCGCTCGACCCCTGTAGGACAGCACTCGGAGCAGTCCTGTCCAGCGCCCTAGGCGAGCGGCGACCTTGGCCTCCAGCTCCTGCCAGTTCGCCGGCCAGGCTTCCTCGTCGGGGCTAAGGTAGACTCCCAGATAGAGGAGATGGGTCGTGCTCCAGGCAAAAGGCCTGAGCTCCTCCGGCAGGGAGTCCACCCGCCACTGACCCACCAGGAGTCCGGAACATTTCTCCCAGTTGATCCTGGCGGAGGACGCGGCCGAGTAAATCTCCTGGCACTCACGCATCCTCCGCAGGTCAGCGGGATCCTCTACCGCGAGGAGCACGTCATCGGCGTAAGCCGAGAGGACGACCTCCACGCCCGGCCCTTGCAGAGCCAGTCCCGTCAACCTCGTCCGCAAGAGGCGCAGGAAAGGCTCCACGCAAACGGCGTATAACTGGCCGGACATGGGGCATCCCTGGCGCACCCCTCTCCTAAAGCGAAGGGGCGCCGTCAAGGACCCGTTAACCTTAATCAGACACTCCGCGGCGGCGTACAAAAGTCGGATCCGGGCGACGAAATGCGTCCCGAACCCGAAAGCGCGCAGAGTTCCGAGCAGATAGTCGTGATCCACCCTGTCGAACGCCTTCTCTTGGTCGAGGGATAGGAAGGCGACCGACAGACCAGCCTCCTGGGAGCAATGGATGAGGTCCCGGACCAGATGGATGTTGTCGTGGATCGTCCGGCCCGGGACCGTGTATGACTGGTCGGGGTGGATCATGTGGTCCAGCACGGCACCAAGGCGAGCAGACATCGCCCTGGCGAAGATTTTGTAGTCCGTGCTGAGGAGGGAGACCGGGCGCCAGTTCTTAAGGAGGCGGAGATCGCCCTTCTTAGGCAGCAGGACGATGACTGCCCTGCGCCAAGAGAGGGGCATCTCCCCGGTCGCCAGACTTTCCCCCAGGACCCGCGCGTAGTCGCTCCCCAGGACGTCCCAGAACGCCCTGTGGAACTCCACGGTCAGCCCGTCCAGCCCCGGGGATTTTCCCCTCGAGAGCCGGGCGAGGGCACCGGTCAGCTCCGCCAGGCTTAGCGGAGCTTCCAGATTTTCGGCGCCCTCCGGGCCGACCTTCGGCAGGTCCTCCCACAAAACTCTACGCGCTTCCTCGCTGGACGGATCCGGAGAGAACAGAGCCCCGTAATATTCACGGACCCTGTTGTTGACGCCCTCCGGATCCGAGACGAGAGAGCCGTCGTCGGCCAGCAGCGTCAAGAGCTGCTTACGGACACTCTGCCTTTTTTCCAGCGAGTAGAAGAAGGGGGAGCCGCGGTCCAGATCCCGCAGGAACCGGATCCGCGACCTCACGAACGCGCCTCGGGACCCGACGAGCTGCAGGTCCTTCAGCGCGGCCTTCTTCGCTTCGTACACCGTCCGCAGGGCCGGGTCCTGGACGACTTGACCGAGACGGGCTTCCAGGTCGAGCACCTCTTTTTCTAGGCGCCCGACTCTGGCCGCCCGCCTCTTGGTCGACCCCCTCGCGTACTCTTGACAGAAGACGCGGACGTGAGCCTTGCCCACGTCCCACCATAGCCTCAAGGAGGGGAAGCCCCCCTGCTTCCTTCTCCAGTCGGACCAGAATCGACGGAACGAGTCCTGGAACCGCACGTCCTCCAGCAGCCGGTTGTTAAAGTGCCAGTACGCGGACCCCGTCCTCGCGCGGAGCGAAGCGAGCTCCGCCCACACCAGGTGGTGGTCCGAGCACGGCACCGGCCGCATGGAGGCCGCCGGGACGCAGGAAACGTACGCCCGAGACACGTAAAGGCGGTCGACTCTAGACCATCCAACTCCAGGCCTCACCCAAGTAAAGGCGCTGGAGTCGGGGTGGAGATTTCGCCAGACGTCCACCAAGTCGAAGGACCCGACCAGGTCCCTCAACTTCTCCATCGCCGTCATGCACTGCGGGGCACCGGAGCGGTCCCTCGCCTCGAGGGTGCAGTTAAAATCCCCCCCGAGGACAATGCAGTCGCCGACGTCGACGGAGCCAAGAAGAGCGGACACCTCTTCAAAGAAGCGCGTCTGCTGCGGGCCGGGATGAGGGGCGTACACGTTCACGAGATGGAGCGGCACGTCCCCCAGGCGAACCGTTACGTGCAGCAAGCGGCCTGGCACGGGCTCCTCGACCCCCAAGATCTCCGGCTGAAAATGCGGGCCCAGCAAGATGGCCACCCCACTTGAAATGGCGGTGAGGTGGCTCATGCGGACCTCTCCTTGCCATTCCAGGAGCCACGTGGCTTCGTCTCCCGGAACGGTGTGGGTTTCTTGCAGGAAGCACACCGCATATTTCCCCTCCCGCAGGAGCGAAAAATTGTCAAATCTACGGCGTGCCCCTCTGCCGCCGTTGATGTTGAGGCTGGCTATGGTTATCTTCATGGCAAAAGCATAGTGCAACCTCTACCTTAACCTATTGTGGGGGAGGGAGCGAAGTCTTTTGTTGAACTCCGCTCCCTCCGCAGCCCAGCGAGGAGTCCCTCGAGCTCGCGCAGCTCAAGGTGCTGCTCCTTTGTCAAGGGCCCGCCCGCGGCCAAGGTTTTAACGGCGGCGCGGACGGACCCCTTGATCAGCTCCGGCTCGGACCATTTTTCCAGGGCCAGTCGGGCTTGGTCGCGGCGACCCCGGCTCTGGGCCAAAAAGTCCCGGAGTTCCTTTGCAGGAACGAGGAGGGCCTCAGCGGCGGCCGCGAGCAGATCCACCGCCTCCCTGGCGGTGGTCTCTAGGTCTTCACCCGCGTCCCCCACCGAGTCCCCGTCCTCCTCCGGGAGGTGGCCGCCAGCAGCCGGCCCATCGACCGCACAAGGTACGGCAAATGAACCGGCCGCTCCAACCGGCCCTGGCACTGCCCCGATCCCACCCCCAGGATCGTCGGCAGAGGAGTCCCCACTGGGCTCTTTTAAAAATGGTGCTGGGTCGGGAAATGACAGCGGAAGGGGTTCCCCCTCCGCCCCAGGAACCGGAGAACAAGGAGAGACCCGGCCATAGGAAATCCCCAGGCCCTCCAAGTGCTCCAGCTCCAAAGTAAGGGGCGAGGGTGGGTGTTCCTCCCCCTCCCCGCTGCCACCCCCCGGCCCAGCATCTACAGTATCATTAAAATCAATTGTTTCATTCTCTGCCGGGTCGAGCAAATCCCGGGGTAAGTTGTGTATTGGCTGGGCGGGCTCAGGTTCGGCCTTTTCGGCCCCGCCCGCCTCGGTCCCCGGGACGCTCGACCCGGCGGCTACGCATTCCTCCGCGGTCCCCACGCCCCCCACGACAGGCAGATCTTCCACTCCATCCCCGGGAGGCAGAGGCTGGGCAGCCTCAACTGTCTCACCCTCCCCGGGGAAAGACTCCTCGCGCCTGCAGCGCAATTTGGGGGCGCTGGTGGGGGACGCGGGACACGCGGCGGGCACCGCCTCCTCCGCGGAGGGATGTTGTTCCCCCTCCGCCTCATTGGGGCGGTGCCTCTTTTTGTTCCTGGGGGCGCGCGGAGTCAGGGAGACCTCCATGTCTGCCGAGGCCTCCCGCTCCGCCCCCCCCTTTTCCTTTTCTTGCCCGCGCCTGGGCCCCTCTGTGGTGGTATTCAAGGGCCCGGGCACGGGCTCGGGGCACCCCGCGCTCGCCGGTGACTGGGTTGGGCTGAGCGCGGTGGTCAGACTTTCCGGCGCACCGAGGGGACCCGCCTCTAGATGTTTCTCCTTCTTCCGCGCCTTCTTTCCGCTCGGACGCTCTCCCTCCCCCCCGCCGGAGGCCCTGAAAACAAAGGCCTCCGACGATGCCCGCGCACCCATGGCTCCCGGCACGCGGACGCAACTAGGGGGAGGGGTGGCGGCAGCGCCAGCCTTGGCCGCCTTCGGTGGTTTGGCGGCCTTGGAGGCGGGGCAGTTCTTACGAACATGCCCCACCTCCCTGCAGGCATGGCACCGCACGCCGTCCGACGTCCAGAAGACGCGGTAGGCAGTCCCCTCGTGCACCACATTAAAGTGCCCTTCTGTCACGTCCTCCCGCGCCAGCCGGACAAAGAGCTGGCGGCGGAAGGAGAACACGTGGCGCAGGCTGTTCTCCCTGAGGCCGAGCGGTATGGGGTTGATCCCTGACCTTACCTCCCCCAGTTGTTGTAGGTGAGGGAGGAGGAGCTCAGCGGGAACAAAGGGCGGGACGTTCGACACGATGACCCTCTGCGCGGTGGCCTCGAGAGGATCCACCGGCAGGAACGTCCCGCCCACCGTGAGCCCCTTTTCGAGGGCCAGGGACACCGCCCGCTCCGACCCCAGGAAGAAAACAGCCTTCCCAGACATCTTGGAGGCTGCGACAATGGCCGAGGGGCCGACTACCCCAGCCATCGCCCGCACGCACTCCTCAATGCTCATTGTGGGGTGAGTGTAGCTCTTGACCCCGTGTTTTCTAGTAATTAATCTAAATGGTGGCAGGGCAGCGGGTGGCGCAGGAGGTGCTGTGGAAGCGGTTGCCACCTGCGCATACGTCCTTGCTGGCCCTGCCACCGGCGTGGATGGGGTCGCCATCACGGGGTCCCTTTAAGGGCTACACCCACCCCAAAGTCACAGGCCTTAATGGTCTTTAATGGCCTCTTATGTTCACTGAGCAGAGGAGCCCTTAACGAGGCACCTCTCCCCTCGTTGACAATTGGGGAGAGGCCTTGCTCCCTCTGCTCAGTTGTCTTAATTGGTTTTTTTTTTTAAATTTGGAAGGAAAGGGTTCTCAGAGAGAGAGGGGAGAAACAGAGTAGCAGAGAAAAGAGAGAGGGGGGTGGGAAGGGGGGGGGGCTGCGAGGGCAGGTCTCTCCTCGCAGCTGTGGGTGGGTGCACTCCCCAGATGGCAAAACACAAAAGTCTTTGAGGTGGTCTTCAGGTGGGGGGAGAAGATGTCTTCACCTGGGGTAGCTGGAGCCACCAGGCACTCCTAACGATCTTTAATTGGGTGATTAATAACAATCTTCAGCCTGGTAGCTCCAGCTATCCCAGGCTAGGCAAATGTGGGGGGGGGGTGGGGGGGGGTGGGGGGGGTTCCAATTGTGGGGGGGGCCCAGTTGTAAGCACGGCCCCCACGCACACTACCACACACACACACACCCCCCGCGATGTTCCGGCCCTCAGTGGTCTTCTTTCCTCCCCCCACCGATACAACAAAGTCTGTTTGGGGAAATGCACCCACACCCACCTGTAGAGTAGTTGAGTCTCCCTCCTTCCACACTGGATGTTGTTGTGGTTTTTCCCCCTCTCTCCAACTCCTTGCAGAATGATGAAGTTGTTGCAAAGTTTTCTGTTCTCCTCCTCTCCCTCTGGGTAAAGTTGGTGGTGAAACCCCTTCCTTCCTTCTCTTCCTGGGCTGGTCTCAGGGCTCTCCAGGCAGGAGCTCAAGTTGCTAGCAGCTTCCCTCACTGCTCACAGCTCCAACTGAGCAGGACACGCCTCTACTGCTCCACAATTGGTCCTTGTGCATGAAACTCTTTTGAGTTTACCTGCGAAAATATAAACATTAAAGAGTGCCACCCGTTTGGGTGACACTCCAGACATTTACAAGGCCCTTTTTTTCCCCCCCTTTTTTTTGTTTTTTTTTTGTGTTTTTCTTTTTTTTGGTTTTTTTTTGGGCACTAAAATCACAATTTTTCCCCAGTGCCCCCTATAAAAGGGAAGGGGACACTAAAAGCACCGGCAATTAAAACAAATTAACTTTAAAACGTAAAATCAAATTAAAATTTGGTTGCCGGGCGTGATGATGCACTCCAGTCCCTCCGGTGCCCACCTCTCGCGGAAGGCCGCGAGCGTACCTCCTTGTGCATGAATCCCAAAAGGTTAGTTTGCAGGTGCAGCAGGTAATCAGGAAGGCAAATGGAATGTTGGCCTTCATTGCGAGAGGGATGGAGTACAAAAGCAGGGAGGTCTTGCTGCAACTGTATAGGGTATGGTTAGGCCGCACCTGGAGTACTGCGTGCAGTTTTGGTCACCTTACTTAAGGAAGGATATACTAACTTTGGAAGGGGTACAGAGACGATTCACTCGGCTGATTCCAGAAATGAGGGGGTTACCTTATGATGATAGATTGAGTAGACTTGGTCTTTACTCCTTAGAGTTCAGAAGGATGAGGGGTGATCTTATAGAAACATTTAAAATCATGAAAGGGATAGACAAGATAGAGGCAGAGAGGTTGTTTCCATTGGTGGGGGAGACTAGAACTAGGGGGCACAGCCGCAAAATACAGAGGAGCCAATTTAAAACCGAGTTGAGAAGGAATTTCTTCTCCCAGAGGGTTGTGAATCTGTGGAATTCTCTGCCCAAGGAAGCAGTTGAGGCTAGCTCATTGAATGTATTCAAATCACAGATAGATTTTTAACCAATAAGAGAATTAAGGGTTACGGGGAACGGGCAGGTAAGTGGAGCTGAGTCTACGGCCAGATCAGCCATGATCTTATTGAATGGCAGAGCAGGCTCGAGGGGCTAGATGGCCTACTCCTGTTCCTAATTCTTATGTTCTTATGTTCTTAGACACTGTGACGCGCTGACATCATTAGCGTGGCGCTGATGAGTGATCGGGACCGGCCGACCCGATGGAAGGGCACTTCCGCCCCTCAGCCGCAACTACATCCGCCTCGAGCAAACAAAACCTTCCCAGTGCCAAATATCGACAACACTTCCGCCACAACCCATGCACGGAGAACGTCAAAAAACGGAAGGTGAATTTCTACCCCTTTATATAGGAACTTCAAGCAATCTTAATCTGGTTTCATCCAGTATATTATTTTATTAACTAATGTGCATTCTTTTCTTTCAATGATCAGCAACTGTAATGCATATTTTGATATTACATGATATATACACACACATAAAAGTATAAAAGAAACAAGAGTACTGATGTATTCATTTATTTGTAAACAGGCTTTTAGGCAGCAAGAGAAAGTTTATACATGCCGCTCAGCAGTATCACACAAACTGTCACAACTGGTAGAGTCTAGAATAACATTATATAAAAAAAGGCAGAGATCTACAGATTTTTCACCAACATTTACCTAAACCTGAGTGCATTAATATGTCGGAGTTTTTCTAACATCCCCACACTCAAATCACAGATGCTACAGTGCTCAGGAAGTGTGTTTTGGTCATGGAATCCTTATGATTTATGTAAGTGGAATCTGATTTTTTTTCAAAGGTGACTGATTTATGAATTAATTTGAGTATAATTTTTGAGATTTTATTGAATAAAAAATTTAAAAAAACAAGTCTCGAGTCCTTGCTGGACCTTGTCACATGGAAAGTATTTATGAAACGTTTATCAGTGAAACCAGCAAGGAATGTTGCCTTTGAAATATTTGCTCCTAGGTACAGTTGTGTACAAACATATATAAAAGACCAGTACGCCTGCTCAGGGCAGTCTGGGACCTGGAGAGCAGTTTCTGAGTGTAGCATAGTCTCACTGCAGCATAACATGCCAGTGGGATTATCTATTGTTCTAACAAATTTACTGAAGTAATATATCACGTGACAGGCAAAGTAAGCACACTTTACTGACAATGAGAGAAACAAGGACCCATAGATATGATTTTTGCAGTAATACTTAAGCAACTTTTCTAAAATTGTAGCTAACATGCAAATATCATTGTTCTTCCATCCTCTAAATCTTTTACTCAATTATTTACATATCAATTAATTTTTCCAGCAATTTACCCCAATCAACATTTAGTCAATGTTTTTATCCAATGGCTGCAACTGAATAAAATGTTGAAAAATGAACCTTTTTCTCCCCTTCCCCACTGCCTGGTTGTCACATCACACAGATGAATATGGTGCTCTGGGGACTGGAATTCCATATCAGGAGGGTGCAAACTACAACCATGAAAAATCTCTCTCACAGACGAAGATAAAAGATGGAATGTCAGACTGTCTTCCACATGGATCACCTTGCATGCCAGTACATACTATTTTTATTTTAAAAAGTGTGGAGGATACCTTAGCTCACACACAGTCATTTCTAATCCATTCCAGTTAAGTAAAAGTGCTGTCATATCATTGTATGATTCCAGTTACAGATGACATTGGTCATTTATATTAAAACAATGATCATATTTTTCTGTAAGATCTACACTGTGATGTTAAATATTCTCTGCAGCAACAGGTTTTCAATCCATCAGGGGTTGGCAAGCATCAACATTCAGAATAAAAGCAAACACTTTATAAAGAATTTTTTAAAAATCACATTGGCAAGTCTTATTGGATTGGACTAAACAAATGATATATTGCGCCAAAGCAGCCAATTTTACATTAGAAAAAAGGAACAGAAAGAATGAACTGTGAATGACTCAAGGAAATTATTAGTGCTGGCTGACTTAGAAATTCACTCAGTTCAGTTGCAAATAACATGCTTCTGAATTCCTGTATAAATCCACATAAAATAAATTTTACAGTGATTTGATACCAAATAATACATTTTAAGAAGTAGATGAAAATACAGATTTTATATTTTTTTCAATGCATTGGTTTTTCATTCTGATTCCCCCTTTAATTTTCTTCTGTCCCACGCAAACAAGCAATGCATCGTACTTTTGACTTTTTATTTGTTTTTTTCTCTTTTCCTTTCCTCTGTCGGTTCCCAAAAATGTTTAAAGTATCAAAACATTTCTTGTTTCTGAATTTTGCCTTTCCATTTTCTGTCTCTGGCGACTCTTCAATGTTATTTTCTTGTAAATCTGAGTTATTCCCCTTTTGTTTCTTTGATGTTTTTTTCACAGATGTTTGTTTTCTCCTTCCTTCCTCTTTCTTTGTCTCTGCTAACAAAGCTTTTTTCTCTTCCTCTTGGCTTTGGCTTTCTTTTTCACTTATATTCTGATTCTCTCCCATTTTTGAATGATATTCATTTTGTTCCACACCTATTTGCTCTTTATATCCCGGGGGTTGTTCGATTTCTATTAGGTGTAATCCCTTGCTTTGCCTGGTTTGTTCCATTCTTTTCTGTTCCTCTTTTTCTACCTTGTTTTTTTTTTGTCCTATTGTGTGCTTATTTTCCTCTACTGTCCTTTTATCTTCCATCTTTTCTGTTTGAACATATAGGTGTTTTTCTTCTGTTTCATTTTCCTCTTTAATATTCTTTTCATCTGCATAATTTTCCATGAGCTCTTCCTTTAATTCTGCATTATCTCCAGTCAGAGATTCATACAAATTTAATGTATTTTCCTCCATTACACTTTTTATTTCAGTGGCATTCCTGTTTTCCTTTTCCGTACCTGTTACATTCTCTACTGCTTTCCCCTCGCTGTCTTTTAGGTGTCCAACATTCTCCTTTTCTCTCATAACATTTTCTGTGCTACCTATTTGACACTGCCCTCCTTGTGCTTTCTCACTTGTAACCATTTCTTCTATTTCAGTGCTCTTTTCTTTCATAGCCATTCCACTTTCTTTCACAACATCCATTTCTTGTGACTGCCTTTCCTTTTCCTTCATTGCACACTTGCTCTTTTCTATTCCTCCCATTGTCTCATTCCCCTCTTTTGCTTCTGTTGCATTCTTTTCTGCGGGATCTTCTAAATTTTGGGCGGGAGGTTGATTGCCTTTTCCATCTCCCATTCCTCCCAGTTCAGGACTTCCATTTTCATCTCTCATTGTCATTGGTTGATTTGATTCTTTTACGTCATCTACATTATCCCCTTTTTTTGGAAAAATGACAATGATAAACAATGTAAATAATCCTATTTACAACAACTACAGTTACAATGCAAAGAAGTTATTTTAAGATGGTCGTCAAAAAAGGAAATACTGTTTATCGGTGAACTATCGCAGCTTGCAAAATAGAGGTCAATTTTAACCCTATCCTCCCGGCAGAAACTGAGCAGGTTAGTTAACGCTCGGAACTCGCTCCTTTTCCTCTGCCTGCGATCTTAACCTGCGAGGCTCTGCAGGCAGCTGAGGTGCCTGCCTATAGCAGGTGGGGTCTCATGAATTTATGCAACTAGGGGTCCAATTACCTCAATAGGATCCCGACTGCTTTTTAACCCGAGCGAGGAAGCTGCAGCGGCTCTCTCGCCAGGTGAAAGCAGGTTTGGTTTCTGTCGGGAAGGGTGAAGAGGTCTTCCAAGGTAAGTAGAAAAACTCTCTTTTGTGGGATCAAGAGGAGCAGGAGACCCTCCTGTGAGACCCTCCCAAATCTCTCTCCTTGTGACATACCTGCTTGCTGGTAAGACTTCCTTTGCTTCCAGCTAGTGGCTTCTAGACACACAAAGGTCCTCGCCAACCCACAGGCCAGTAGTCGCTTTCCGCCCATTATGAGCAGGCAGCTGACCAGTGGCATGTAGGCAAGGCCCGGGAGTTAAAATACCCTGAACCTCAAACTGAGGCCACTGAGTGCATTTTGTACTTGCCCCTAAAACCCACGGTGGTTCAAATTAACCCCAAGGACTGAATCATGAGACTATGAGCAGAATATCTGAGCAAGTGCTATTCCTCACCTTACAACTGTACATATTGACGGAATTCATTGGCTTTTTATAAACCATGATGCAAATGTGTGCAAATATTTATCTCACTGAAATGCAGTTGGACCTGTTCTGCTCCTGATAATTCAAAGTGGGTTGCTGAACAACTGACACAATCAATTAGAGATACCTCAGTACTTACACATTCCTCTCAAACCCAAAATAACTCATTGTTAGGAATAAAGACAACATTATTCACGTAACACGCATCATGCAACATCGGCTGTGGGATGTAGTGATGTCATTCTTCAGACATAATCTTCTTTCTCAGAGATTATTTACTGTCCAGAATCCAATAATTTAACAAGTTACTGTATTATCAAAACCTTCAAATTCAAAACTTGGAGGAAGAAAAAATAAGTGAAAAATATGTAAATGGCACTAATTGCACTGCAGCCTAATTTGGAATTTAGTTTCTGTACAATTTGTACCATGCATGCAATAAAATATTAATAAACTGCTGTACAATATAATCAAATAAGTTGACGAGTGTATTACTAATGAAATACACCATTTAATTTTGACATAAAATTGAGAGCACAGATCATTTCCCCATTTTAATTTATTATTTTAGTAACTCATGCCAAGAGCTGTACTGGTATATGAATTTGAATGGAACACCTCCTTATATTTGAAAAATCATGTATGAGGCCTTGATGCATGCTTTAATTTGCTGAATACAATTTGATCAATACCATATCAGAATGTAGGGCTCTATTTACCTAGATTGCTGTTTCCCTCCTCCTTCCTGTACTTTAACATGTATGCTGTAGATGAACTGTGGTAAAAATGCATAAATTGTTAAAAGTTAGTTCTTATCTTACATTTAATGTTCTAAAAATCTTCTGGGGTTAATGTAGCAAGCAAACTAAGGGATAATGAAGACAACGTAATCAGAAACTCAGTTACACAACACTACCTTTTACAAGCCATGCCTGATGTGCTGACGGTACTGCCATGGCCTGCTCCAGAAATGAAGTCTTCCATCTGTAAAAGTAATCAGTCTATTAATTTCTGTTTTAATGTAGGATAAAGGATTTTATTCCAAACAACGCAGAACTCTTTTTCACTAAGAAATTGTGCAAAAGCACTGGCACAAAAATTATAGGACTCTCGGGGGGGGGGGGGGGGGGCGGGGGGGGGGGGGCGGGGGGCTGGTGGGCGGAGATGGAGGGAGGCACGAAGATTGGGGCAAAATCTAAAATCTCAGGGTTTCCGCGCCTTTTCGACTGCGTGACAAATTCTGATCCAGGGACGTAGGTGCTTCTTCTGCCTTTACATACTGCCAGTAGTCTGGGGCATTCCGAGGAAACCTACCAGATGCACATCTGACTGCCTTTCCTTCTCCTTCATTCCACACTTGCTCTTTTCTATTCCTCCCATTGTCTCATTCCCTTCTTTTGCTTCTGTTGCATTCTCTTCTGCGAAATCTTCTAAATTTTGGGCGGGAGGTTGATTACTTTGTTCAAGATAATGATTGCCTTCTCCATCTCCCATTGCTCCCAGTTCAGGACTTCCATTTTCATCTCTCACTGTCATTGGTTGGTTTGATTCTTTTACGTCATCTACATTATCCCCTTTTTTTGGAAAAATGACAATGATAAACAATGTAAATAATCCTATTTACAACAACTACAGTTACAATGCAAAGAAGTTATTTTAAGATGGTCGTCAAAAAAGGAAATACTGTTTATCGGTGAACTATCGCAGCTTGCAAAATAGAGGTCAATTTTAACCCTATCCTCCCGGCAGAAACTGAGCAGGTTAGTTAACGCTCGGAACTCGCTCCTTTTCCTCTGCCTGCGATCTTAACCTGCGAGGCTCTGCAGGCAGCTGAGGTGCCTGCCTATAGCAGGTGGGGTCTCATGAATTTATGCAACTAGGGGTCCAATTACCTCAATAGGATCCCGACTGCTTTTTAACCCGAGCGAGGAAGCTGCAGCGGCTCTCTCGCCAGGTGAAAGCAGGTTTGGTTTCTGTCGGGAAGGGTGAAGAGGTCTTCCAAGGTAAGTAGAAAAATTCTCTTTTGTGGGATCAAGAGGAGCAGGAGACCCTCCTGTGAGACCCTCCCAAATCTCCCTCCTTGTGACATACCTGCTTGCTGGTAAGACTTCCTTTGCTGCCAGCTAGCGGCTTCTAGACACACAAAGGTCCTCGCCAACCCACAGGCCAGTAGTCGCTTTCCGCCCATTATGAGCAGGCAGCTGACCAGTGGCATGTAGGCAAGGCCCGGGAGTTAAAATACCCTGAACCTCAAACTGAGGCCACTGAGTGCATTTTGTACTTGCCCCTAAAACCCACGGTGGTTCAAATTAACCCCAAGGACTGAATCACGAGATGATTAGCAGAATATCTGAGCAAGTGCTATTCCTCACCTTACAACTGTACATAGTGACATAATTCATTGGCTTTTTACAAACCATGATGCAAATGTGTGCAAATATTTATCTCACTGAAAAGCAGTTGGATCTGTTCTGCTCCTGCTCCTGCTGAACAACTGACACAATCAATTAGAGATACCTCAGTACTTACACATTCCTCTCAAACCCAAAGTAACTCATTGTTAGGAATAAAGACAACATTATTCATGTAACTTGCATCATGCAACATCGGCTGTGGAATGTAGTAATTGTAAAGTCCTGTCCCCTCAGTACAGATTCACACGAGGCATGTAGTGAAGTCAAGGTCACTCTGGACCTGCACCTTTATTTCACAGTTCTGGAATGCTGCACCTGCCTGAGACCTGTCCTTATATATCTGTCTCTTGCAAGTGCACCCCTGGTGGTAAGTTATGCTGGTGGTTACAGGTCATATCTTATTACATTCATGTATAGCATGTTAGGATACAGTTATATATAATAATGTAAGATACACGACATCACCCTCCCCCAAGGTCTTATTGTCTTTAAAGGTTCAGTCTCTCAGGTGGTCTACGCTCTTGCGTGGAGCGTCTGAGTTGTGGTTCAGTTGTTTGCCTTGGTGTTTGTTTTTCTTTGGGTGTGGTTGCTGGTATCTCACCTGGGCTGTCTGTTTCGATTGGTGTGATTGTTGTTGATTTGCCTGGGCTGTCTGTTGGGATTGCCCTTTCCTCAGATTGTTCCCTCTGTCTGTCCACCAGGTGTGGTGCGAGTTCCACATTGTAGTCTGCCTCTGGTTCCGCAGTGTTGTTGGTAAATCTGCTTTTGACTTGGTCGACATGCCTCCGGCAGGTTTTGCCTTTGTCCATTTGTACTACCAGTAGCCTGTTTCCTTCCTTGCCCATTACTGTCCCTGCAAGCCATTTGGGACCCCTGCCATAGTTTAGTACAAACACTTTGTCCCCTATCTCATTCCATCTCCCCCTCGAATTTCTGTCATGGAACTCAGTCAGCTTACGGCGCTTTGCCTCAATGATTTCATGCATGTCTGGGAGGATTAATGAGAGCCTTGTTTTTAAAAGTCCTTTTCATCAACAGTTGCGCGGGGGGGATCCCAGTCAGTGAGTGCGGACGAGATCTGTATGCCAGCAGCAGTCGCGACAGGCGACCCTGCAGCGTGGGATCTTGGATTTTAAGCATGCCTTGTTTAATGATTTGCACTGCTCTCTCTGCCTGGCTGTTGGAGGCCAGCTTGAACGGTGCCGTCTTGACGTGATTTATGCCGTGGTCAATTATAAAGTCTTGGAATTCTGCGCTGGTGAAGCACGGACCATTGTCACTGATCAATATGTCAGGGATTCCGTGCGTTGCAAACATGGTTGCGAGGCTCTCCACAGTGGTGGGGGTTGTGCTCGAGTTTAAAATGGTGCATTCGATCCACTTTGAAAATGCATCTACAACTACGAGGAACATTTTGCCCATGAATGGGCCCGCATAGTCTACGTGCACCCACGACCACGGTTTGGTAGGCCAGGGCCAGGGGCTCAGTGGAGCCTCCCTGGGGGCATTGCTGAGTTGGGCACAAATGGTGCACCTTCGGACGCAGAGCTCCAAGTCCGCGTCAATACCAGGCCACCAGACGTGGGATCTGGCTATGGCCTTCATGAGAACAATCCCCGGGTGCTCGCGGTGGAGCTCCCGGATAAATGCCTCTCTGCCTCGCAGAGGCATGACTACCCGGCTGCCCCACATAGGGCAGTCTGCTTGTAGTGATAGCTCAAACATGCTCCTGTGAAAGGGCTTTAATTCCTCAGGGCAGGCATCGCGAGCCTCTGCCCAGTCACCGGTTAGGACACATCTTTTTACTAAGGATAAAGTGGGGTCGCTGGCCGTCCAGGCTCTGATTTGGCGAGCCGTCATGGGCGAACCTGTGGACTCAAAGGCATTGATTGCCATGACTATCTCACAGTCCTGTTCATCAGACCCTTCCTTGGTCGCCAGGGGTAGCCTGCTGAGCGCGTCGGCACAGTTGTCTGTGCCTGGTCTGTGCCTTATTGTGTAGTTGTAGCATACCAGCACGAGTGCCCACCGTTGAATTCGCGCCGAGGCGTTGCCGTTTATTGCCTTGCTCTCGGATAGGAGGGGCGTGAGGGGCTTGTGGTCGGTTTCTAACGCGAACTTGGCCCCGAAAAGGTGTTGGTGCATCTTTTTGACACCGTACACGCACGCGAGCGCCTGCTTCTCTACCATTCCGTACCCGCGCTCCGCCCGTGAAAGTGACCTGGAGGCATAAGCTATGGGTTGTAATTTGCCCGCACTATTGACATGTTGCAAAACGCACCTGACCCCATACGCTGATGCATCGCTTGTGAGAACTAGCTTTTTACCTGGGTCAAAGAAAGTCAAAACACTGTTGGAACACAGAAGATTGCGTGCCTTATTGAAGGCGCGCTCCTGGGCGTCCCCCCAAAACCAATCGCACTCCTTCCTGAGTAGCACTTGGAGAGGCTCCAGCAGCGTGCTTAAGCTCTGCATAAAGTTCCCAAAGTAATTGAGCAGCCCGAGAAAGGCGCGCAGTTCTGAGACATTCCGGGGGCCTGGGTGCCAGGCAAATTGTTTCTGTTTTGGACTCTGTTGGGCGGATTCCATCAGCGGCAATCCTTCTGCCCAAAAATTCAACCTCGGGTGCGAGAAACAGGCACTTGAATTTCTTGACTCGTAGGCCTACCCGATCCAGCCGCTTTAGTATTTCCTCCAAATTACGGAGATGGGAGTCGGTGTCCCTGCCCGTGATAAGTATGTCATCTTGAAATACAACCGTCCCCGGGATGGACTTGAGCAGACTCTCCATGTTGCGCTGGAATATGGCAGCTGTCGACCTGATGCCGAATGGGCATCGATTGTACATGAAAAGGCCTCGATGTGTGTTGATGGTGGTGAGAAGCTTGGATTCCTTGGTCAATTCTTGCATCATATCCGCAGATGTGAGGTCTAATTTTGAGAAAAGTTTACCTCCAGCCAATGTGGCAAATAAGTCCTCCGCTCTGGGCAGCGGGTACTGGTCCTGTAGGGAGACTCTGTTTATGGTAGATTTGTAGTCCCCACAGATTCGTACGGATCCATCAGGCTTCATGACTGGGACAATGGGACTTACCCAGTCGCTAAATTCCACAGGTGATATAATGCCTTTCCGCAGAAGCCTGTCTAGTTCGTGTTCAATCTTTTCCCTCATCACATAGGGTACAGCTCTGGCCTTGTGATGGACCGCTCTAGCATCCTGTGTGATGTAGATTTTGACTTTGGCCCCTTTGAAAGTGCCCACACCTGGCTGAAAGAGATGTTTAAATCGCTTTATAACTTGAGCAGGAGGTCCGCTCCTCTAATGACATGGCATGGACATCATCCCATTTCCAGTTTAGTTTTGCCAGCCAGCTTCTCCCCAGCAGTGCTGGGGGGTCTCCGGGGACAATCCACAGGGGAAGTCGGTTCACTGTCCCTTTGTGTGTGACAGAGAGCATGGCGCTGCCGAGGACTGGTACAATTTCTTTGGTATAGGTCCTTAGTGTAGTGTCGACCCTTGTGAGTTTTAGTCTGTCTCTTTTATGCGGCCACAGTTGTTCAAATTGTTGAGCGCCCATGAGAGATTGACTCGCTCCTGTATCCAGCTCCATGTTGACAGATATCCCGTTGAGTAGGACCCTCATTATAGGAGGCATCCTGTTGTAGGAGCAGCAGCCATTGATCGTGTTGACCCGCTGTACACCAGTGTCCCGGCTACTGTCCCCACCATCTTCTGGTCCGCTTTCCGACCCATCCGATTCGTATACCAGCCAAGCTGCCGTTTTTTTGCACATGCGGGCCAAATGCCCTGTATATTCACAATTTCTGCAAACAGCCTGCTGAAATCGACATCCCCTTGACGAGTGCCCACCCCCACACCTCCAGCACAAACCTGTTCTATTGTTTAAAGTGTTCCCAAAGAATGAACTGCGTCTGGCTGATCTCTCTTGAGCTTTTCTCAGTTTGTAGTTGATTGCTCGCATTGTGGGTTGATGAGGTGTGAACGGCCGTTCCTGTGGCCCTTGATGGCTGCTGCCTGCTGTCGAGAGCCTGTTCTCCCGGTTTTGTGTGTGTGTGGGGGTAGCAGCTTGTTTAGTGCTGTGAACTTTTTGTTCCAATATTTCGTTAGGAGTCATACCTGCATTGTAAATCAACCTCGTTTCTTCTTCCCCTGCCAAGAATGTCTGTGCAACCAGTGCTGCTGCCTCTAAGGTCAGGTTCTTGGTCTCAATGAGCTTTCGGAATATGCCTGCGTGGCCTATTCCTTCAATGAAAAAGTCTCTCAGCATTTCTCTCCTCAATTCATCGGAGAACTCACATAAACTAGCCAACCTCCGAAGTTCCGCCACGAAGTCGGGTATGCTCTGGCCCACACAGCGTCTGTAGTTGTAGAACCTGTGTCTGGCCATGTGTAGGCTGCTCACTGGCTTCAGGTGGTCTCTTACCAGTGTGCTCAATTCTTCAAACGACTTGCTTGCTGGTTTCTCGGGTGCCAACAGATCCTTCATTAAAGTGTATATTTTCGAGCCACAGCTGGTGAAGAGATAGGCTCTTCTCTTGTCTGCCTTATTGTCGCCCAGTCTTTGGTTACAAAGCTTTGCTGGAGCCTTTCTATAAAGTCCTCCCAATTGTCTCCCGCATTGTACTTTTCATCTGATCCGTTGTTCGCCATTCTGTGGATTCTGTAATCCCGTAACTCGTCGCCACTGTAAAGTCCTGTTCCCTCAGTACAGATTCACACGAGGCATGTAGTGAAGTCAAGGTCACTCTGGACCTGCACCTTTATTTCACAGTTCGAGAATGCTGCACTTGCCTGAGACCTGTCCTTATATATCTGTCTCTTGCAAGTGCACCCCTGGTGGTAAGGTATGCTGGTGGTTACAGGTCATATCTTATTACAGTCATGTATAGCATGTTAGGATACAGTTATATATAATAATGTAAGATACATGACAGTAATAATTCTTCAGGCATAATCTTCTTTCTGAGAGATTATTTACTGTCCAGAATCCAATAATTTAACAGGTTACTGCATTATCAAAACCTTTAAATTCAAAACTTGCAGGAAAAAAAATTTAAATGAAAAATATGTAAATGGCACTAAGTACACTGTGCCTAATTTTGAATTTAGTTTCTATACAATTTGTACCATGCATGCAATAAAATATTAATAAACTGCTGCAAAATATAACCAAATAAATTGACGAGAGTATTACTAATGAAATATACCTGAGCACCATTTAATTTTGACATAAAATTGAGAGCACAGATCATTTCCCCATTTTAATTTATTATTTTAGTAACTCAAGCCAAGCGTTCTACTGGTATATGAATTTGAATGGAACACCTCCTTATATTTGAAAAATCATGTATGAGGCCTTGATGCATGCTTTAATTTGCTGAATACAATTTGATCAATACCATATCAGAATGTAGGACTCTATTTACCTAGATTGCTGTTTCCCCCCTCCTTCCTGTACATTAACATGTATGCTGTAGATGATCTGTGGTAAAAATGCATAAATTGTTAAAAGTTAGTTCTTATCTTACATTTAATGTTCTAAAAATCTTCTGGGGTTATTGTAGCAAGCAAACTAAGGGATAATGAAGACAACGTAATCAAAACTCAGTTACACAACACTACCTTTTACAAGCCATGCCTGATTTGCTGACGGTACTGCCATGGCCTGCTCCAGAAATGAAGTCTTCCATCTGTAAAAGTAATCAGTCTATTAATTTCTGGTTGAATGTAGGATAAAGTATTCTATTCCAAACAACGCAGAACTCTTTTTCACTAAGAAATTGTGCAAAGGTTCTGTCACAAAAATGACAGGATTCTTTGGGGGGTGGGCGGGGATGGAGGGAGGCACGGAGATTGGGGCAAAATCTAAAATGTCAGGGTTTCCGTCCCTTTTCGACTGCGTGACAAATTCTGATCAAGGAACTTGGACGCTTCTTCTGCCTAACCCTTTACATACTGGCAGTAATCTGGGGCATTCCCAGGTAACCTAACAGATGCGCATCTGATTGCTCTAGCAGTACCTATGACTTCTAAGAGCTGGTGTAGTTTCTGTGCTTGGCTGAATGTGGGCCACCAAGTTATAAAAAGGCACACGGTAATTGATCCCAGACTGATTAATTGTAGTTGGAACAAAAACCCAACGTCAAACCTTTCAGGAAATTGCGATCCTTTGCATCTTCGGTCCATTGGCTTCCGACTCCCCCATTTGTAGCGGAAGAATGCCACTCCAAGTTACGCTGCCTCAGCAGGCTGGGAGTGCCCGCTGTGCTCCAACAAGCTCCTAATACTGGGATTTGGAATGGGGTCAGTGCCAAGTGAAAGCAGCGGGCAAACATCTGCCCTGCTACACTTACAGCAGTGCGAAAGTGCTGGTGAATGTTTACCTTAAAATCTGCAGTGATGCTTCCTAGAAATATTGTCTAAGTAAAAGCAAAAGGAATTTTATCTTTTATAAAAAATGTCATCCACAGTAAAATATCTAAAAATCTATATAATCTATATAATGTAACAAGCTATAAATTCCTAAATTAATTGTAAAATGATCTTGGAACGTCAGAATATTTTTCTCAGTAAAGGAAATAATATTTACCTCGGTAACATATGCATCATTAAAACAGTACCATTTACTGGAAGAAACTGGTTTAATACAAGCAACATAATGGCCGCTGCCATATCCTCCAGAATGATCACAGATTGCAAACAGTTCGTAGGTAGTGTAACTCTAAAGGGAAATCGAAACACAATTTAAGAAATTCAACTGCATCACACTTTAAACTTTAAGGGCATTGGAACCAATGTAATAAGAACATAAGAACATAAGAAATAGGAGCAGGAGTAGGCCATACAGCCTCTCGAGCCTGCTCCGCCATTCAATAAAATCATGGCTGATCCGATCATGGACTCAGCTCCACTTTCCTGCCCGCTCCCCATAACCTCTTATCTCCTTAGCGTTTGAATAAATTTAAGACAGAAATAGTTTCTTAATGTCCCTGTTTCCAGAGCTTTCTGAGGCAACAAATTCCACAGATTTTTCTCCTCATCTCAGTTTTAAATGAGCGGCCCCTTATTCTAAGATCATGCCCTCTAGTCCTACTCTCCCCCATCAGTGGAAACATCCTCTCTGCATCCACCTTGTCAAGACCCCTTATAATCTTATATGTTTCAATAAGATCACCTCTCATTCTTCTGAATTCCACCTTTCCTCATAAGTCAACCCCCTCACCTCTGGAATTAATCTAATGAACCTTCTCTGAACTGCCTCCAAAGCAAGTATATCCTTTCGTAAATATGGAAACCAAAACTGGACGCAGTATTCCAGGTGTGGCCTCGCCAATACCCTGTATAGTTGTAGCAAGACTTCTCTGCTATTATAATCCATCCCCTTTGCAATAAAGGCCAAGATTCCATTGGCCTTCCTGACCACTTGCTGTACCTGCATACTATCCTTTTGTGTTTCAAGCACAAGTACCCCCAGGTCCCGCTGTACTGCAGCACTTTGCAATCTTTCTCCATTTAAATAATAACTTGCTCTTTGATGTTTTTCTGCCAAAATGCATAACCTCACACTTTCCAACATTATACTCCATCTGCCAAATTTTTGCCCACTCACTTAGCCTGTCTATGTCCTTTTGCAGATTTTTTGTGTCCTCCTCACACATTGCTTTTTCTCCCATTAAAGTAATGCTCCAGTATAAGACTTTATTGAACCTGATGTTAGAGGATATACGGCAGAGAAACAGGCCATTTGGCCCAACCAATCCACGCTGACGTTTATGCTCCTCTCGAGCCTCCACCCGCCTTTCCTTATCTAACTCTATCAGCATAATCCTCTATCCCCTTCTCCCTCATATGTTTATTTAGCCTTCCCTTAAAAGTTGGTCATGTTAAAATCTTTGTTTTCATGAGTCTTTGTAAAATTAATCCATTTTTTTATTGTTCCCCTATTGTAAACTGGTCTCCCAATTGGAGACAACTCCATATTCTACGAAATCTTGAGAACATAATCCAGGAAATTGGGAAAAGGAAAATGACCATTTCCCCCACTATAATGTGCTGAGCAATTTCTGTACGAACAGTCTGAGAGGAGCCATCTACTTCCGCTAAACAAGACAAGTATTTTTTTAATTTGTTCCTGGTCTGGAGCAATGCTGGTAATTCTGACTTTCGCTCAACACACAACTGCTGAGTTCTTGTGAAAAATATTCACAGAGAAGCTATTCGGATTTAAACAAAAGCTTTACTGCAGCAGCAGCTAACTGCAAGCACCAGCACGAAGCTATAAAAGTGACCACACCCGTACACGCTAACCTAGAAATCTAGAACAAGCTAATGAAGAGTTTGAAGAAGAGGTCTGAGATGTGAAAACAAGTACAGGTTGAACCTCCCTTATCCGGGATTCCCTCGTCTGGCACCAACCCTCGTCTGGCACCATTCCCGGCCGCTCCGACATGAACAAATTGAAGTCCTTCCGCGTTGCCGACTCCCGCAATCGCTGGCCTGACCCCGCAATCCAGCTGTGCCCTCCCCCCCACCCCCCAACCACAATCTCTCTGCCGCACTCCCAGCCCCAAGCCAGCCAACTCCGATTTCTCCTTGCTCAGTACCTATACCAACCCATTTAACGTGACCTCCCCTCATCTGGCAAAATCCCTTATCCGGCACAGGCCGGGTTCCGAGGGTGCCGGATAAGAGGTTCAACCTGTAGTACATAGGCTTTGCACATTTAGAGGCAGGTATATAAAACATTTCTTGGAGGAAAATAAAATATAAGTACACGAAACGCTGAAGGGGAAATTCAAATATTGAAGTCACAAAATTGAAACAATTTGGACTTTTACATTAAAAATTCTGGTTCATTTGAAGAACATTTATACTTCATAATGAATAGATTTCTAATCTTAAAAAAGAGGCTGACACATTTGAATTTTCAGTCGACCAACCAAAACATCCTTTTCTCAAATGATACCTCAATCGATATTCTTCCACTTTAACATGTCCCCGTCTCCAGCCACCCCAGTTGACAATGACACTGGGGGGAAAATTCCGTTGTGCCCCGTTTGGGGGGCGGTAACACTCGCGAGGCGAGAGAAATTGGGATTACCGTCCTTGAAAGGAAGTGGAGTCCAAAATAACGTGCTCCACTTCCTTTCTGGGATGGTAGTGAGTGGGCGGACGCGTCGGGAGTGGGACGCAGCGGTATGCACTGGGCCGTGTAGCACTGCCGTGTAGGATGGGCTCTTCCCTTAATTAAAGGGAAAATACATGCACAAGGCCAGTTTCTACTGGCTGCTCATCCTAATGGGCATCTGAGTGGTTTACCTGCAGGAATATAAAGCTGGAGGTCCTTTTAAAGCTCTTGCTTCATTTAGATAGCAGTGCCATGTCCTCTCCACGTACAAACACCCATTGTTCCCTTTGAGGATTCCCTGGGGAATGTAAAGAGACCAATAGGTCATTACTCCTGTTTCTACTGCTTTGTGCCTGAGTGTTCCCCAGGTGCAAAACAGAGAAAAGTCTGCCCCATTCTTCTCTCCAACCATCCCAGTTCATATTGGCATTTTCCTCTGTCCTTCAACCCACTCAAGCGTCTTTCACTGCCCCCAGAATTCATGTTGGCCCTCAATCTTACAACAACCAACATTTTTAAGTCTTTAAACTTGCTTATATATTCCATGGCAGAATTTGCCATGTTCATGGTACCAGTACAAGATATGCAATCCAATATATCCTCCTTAGAGGGAGCACAGCGCAGATTCACCAGAATGATACGGGGGCTAAAAGGGTTAAATTGTGAGGGCAGGTTACATAGACTAGTTTGTATTCCTTTGAATATAGAAGATTAAGGGGTGATTTAAATTGAGGTGTTTAAGATGATCAAAGCAGTTGATCGGGTCGATAGAGAGAAACTAATTCCCTGGTGGGAGAGACCACAATAAGGGAGCATAACTTTAAAATTAGAGCTAGGGCATATAGGAGTGACGGCAGAAAGCACTTCTTCACACAAAGGCTAGTGGAAATGTGGAATTTGTTGCCCCCAGCTGTTGAGGCAGGGGGTCAATTGAAAATGTGAAAACTGAGATTGATAGATTTTTGTTCGGCATGGATATTCATGGTTAAGGCACCAAGGCGGGTAGATGGCATTAAAATACAGATCAGCCATGATCTAATTGAATGTCGGAACAGGCTCGAAGGGCTGAATGGCCTACTTCTGTTCCTATGTTTCTATTCTTGAGTCACTGAAGTAGTATTCACCCTCCCAACACAAACTCTACCAATCATAAGGTTTCTTTCTCTTTTTCTCGATTCTTAAGAGTCATGGGGATTAAAGAAAATCGTGCAAAATTAATAAGTTGTTAAGCTATAAGTAAAAGTTACAAATTTGCATGTCTGGCCTGAAGCTTTACAAACTGGGAGCGCATGTTGAGAATTGAAGCATGAAGATCAGCACACCTCATGGGATTATCCATCTATTCCTGTGGAATTTGTTCATCTTTGTGCCTGGATTCCTGATATGCTGGGAGTGCAAATTCCTAAAATCTATCCTTGCATTCCAGTTGAACCACTCCTTACCTGTTGGCTGTCATCTTTTCTTGGTTCATGAGTTTCATCACAGTCGCTATTAATGTGCTTGTTTAATTGCAATGGCCCTTCCTGTTCTTGGACTTCCTAAAGGAATAATTGAGCACAAATCTGCTGGGTTGGATATTGAATTGTGTTGTGCAACTTATAAATCTCAAGGCATTTCTTTTTAAAAATCTTAACAGGTTTTTAGGATGAAAACCGCAGTTGACATGCACAGCAAGGAAAAACTGATTCTGACATGCACACCACACATCATATACAACATTATAAAGGTAACACATGCTATACTATGTGTATCAGAAATGTTTACAGTTGCATCAATCTGAGAGATCCAACAAATGAGTGCTCACTCTTCCATCCCATCACAGTTTTGTGTTTCAAATGCTTACGTTGGGTATGACTTGTCGAACTTGCAATATACATGTGAAAGTGTTAACACTGAGGCATTTACAAGCTACATCAAGTTGGGAACAAAAGAAATAACTACAGATTTTGCAGTTCCTGCATCTGGGTGCATTAGATCACGTAGGCACAGCTCGACCTGTCTGCATCCTTTGACACAGTTGACCACACCATTATCCTCCAACACTTCTTCTCCATCATCCAACTAGGTGTGACTGCCCCTCCTGGCTCTATTCTTATCTATCCAGTCATAGCCAGAGAATCACCTGCAATGGCTTCTCTTCCCGTTCCCACACCATTATCTCTGGATTCCCCCAGGGATCTATTCATGGCCCCCTCCTATTTCTCATCTACGTGCTGCTCCTTGGTGATATCATTCGAAAACATATCAGGTTCCACGTGTACACTGAAGATTTCAAGCTCTACCTCATCACCACCGCCTCTCTTCACCTCCACCCCCCGACCCACACTGCCGTTGCCTTCTGGTTTCGACATGATCATTGAGATCCGGGTGTACATGGGAGAGCCTGGTTTTGAGGCCCCTCTTAATTAACAGTTCGGCAGGAGGGACCCTGGTGAGCGAGTGGGGTCTCGTCCGGTAACTGAGCAGAATGTGGGACAAGCGGTCTGTAGGGAGCCGTGAGTCACGCGTTTTAGGCTCTGCTTAATGGTTTGGACAGCCCGCTCCGCTTGACCGTTAGATGCAGGTTTGAAAGGGGCAGACCTGACATGCTTGATGCTATTATGGGTCATAAACTCGTAGAACTCCGAACTGGTGAAACATGGTCTGTTGTCGCTGACAAGGACGTTGGTCAGGCCATGGATGGCGAACATGGCCCGGAGGCTTTCAATAGTGGCTGTGGACGTGCTGGATGACATGATTACACCTTCAATCCATTTGGAGTAAGCACCCACTACCACTAAAAACATCTTGCCGAGAACGGGGCGGCAAAGTCTAGGAGGATCCTTGACCACGGTTTGGATGGCCATGACCATGGACACAGCGGAGCTTCCACAGGTGCGTTACTCAGTTGCATGCAAGTATTGCACTGATGCATGCATTACTCCAAGTCGGCGTCAATGCCAGGCCACCAAACGCGAGACCTGGCAATGGCCTTCATCATGACAATGCCTGGGTGTAAATCTCACACAAAAGTTTCCCTGCCTTTTTTTGGCATAACAACACGATTACTCCATTACAGACAATCAGACTGAATAGACAATTCATCTTTGTGGCAGCTATAAGGCTTAATTTCATCTTGCATTTCCCTGGGAATGGCAGACCAATTTCCATTTAGGAGACACCTTTTTACGCTTGACAATACAGGATCCTGGCTGGTCCAAGTCCTAATTTGGTGAGCCGTGACGGGTGACCCCTCGCTCTCGAAGGCATCCATGACCAGCAGCAAGTCTGCGGGCTGCAGCATTTCCACCCCGGTTGTGGGCAATGGTAGCTGGCTAAGCGCATCAGCCCAGTTTTCAGTGCCTGGTCTGTGGCGGATGACATAATCATAAGCGGATAATGTCAGTGCCCATCTTTGGATGCGGGACAAGGCATTGGTGTTTATACCTTTGCTCTCTGAAAACAGCGAAATGAGCGGCGTGTGGCCTGTTTCAAGCTCAAACCAAAGCCCAAACAGATATTGGTGCATTTTCCTAACCCCGTATAGGCATGCTAAAGCCTCTTTCTCTACCATACTATAATAGGCTCTTTCAGCCTTTGCAACTGGTTGGAGTTTGCCTGATACATTGGCTTGCTGGAGCACACAACTGACCCAATATGATGAGATGTCGCAGGCCAGCACTAACCGCTTACATGGGTCACAGTGTATCAGTAATTTATTGGAACATAGCAGGTTCCTGGCCTTCTCAAAGGCTCGGTCTTGAGATTTGACCCAAACTCAGTCATTACCCTTTCTCAGCAACCTGTGCAAGGGCTCTAGCAATGTGCTCAATAAGGTAGAAAGTTACCAAATATTTGAGAAGACCCAGGAACGAACACATCTCTGTCACACTCTGGGGTCTGGGTACATTCTTGATGGCCTCTGTCTTCGAGTCCGTAGGCTTGATGCCATCTGCTGCAATCTTTCTCCCTAGGAATTCGACCTGGTGCCATAAAAACGCACTTGGAGCATTTTAGCCTGAGTCCCACTCTGTCCAGATAACGGAGAACCTCTTCCAGGTTGTGCAGGTGTTCGGTGGCATCGTGACCGGTGATCAGGATGTCATCTTGGAACACGACGGTTCTCAGGACAGACTTCAGCAAACTCTCCATGCTTCTCTGAAATGTGGCTGTTGCCGAGTGAATTTCGAAAGGCATCTGTGCTATATAAACAGTCCTTTGTGCGCGTTGATGCACGTCAGTTTTTTTTACGATTCGACCAGCTCCTGTGTCATGTAAGCGGAGGTCAGGTCCAATTTGGTGAATGGCTTCCCCCCCTCCCGCTAGCGTTGCAAACAGGTCGTCATCCTTGGATAACGGGTACTGATCCTGTATCGAGACTCGGTTGATCGTTACCTTGTAGTCGCCGCAGATCCTGACCGTGCCATCACTTTTCAACACCGGGACAATTGGACTGGCCCATTCGCTGAACTCGACTGGTGATATAATTCCTTTCCATTGAAGTCTGTCCAGTTTGATCTCGACCTTCTCCCTCATCATGTACGGAACCGCCCGAGCCTTGTGATGGACGGGTCTTGCATCCAGACCTAGGTGGATCTGCACCTTGGCTCCCATGAAGTTGCCGATGCCTGGTTCGAACAACGAGGGAAACTTGCTCAGCACTTGAGCACATGAAGCATCATCCACTGACGATAAGGCTTTAATATCATTCCAGTTCCATTTAATTTTCTCAAGCCAACTCCTGCAGAACAGCGTTGGACCATTGCCTGGAACGATCCACAACGATAAATCATGCACAGCTCCATCGTACGATACCTTTACTGCCGCGCTATCAATGACTGGTATGTGCTCTTAGATGCAGGTACGCAGTTTCGCATTGATTGGGCTCAGTTTGGGTCTTTTTGCCTTGGTGTCCTACAGTTTTTCGAAAGCCCTCTGGCTCATTATTGACTGACTCACACCCATGTCTAATTCCATGGATACTGGAACCCCATTTAATTTAACTTCCAGCATTATCGGAGGACTTTTGGTAAAAGAATGTATCACATACACTTCTTCGTCCTGCACCTCGGGTTGAGTTGCCTGTGCCGTTTGATCCACGCTGGATTGATCATCCTCAGCCGCGTGGTGTGTCGCAACACATTTGCTCGACTGCGGACACAATTGCTGAAGGTGCCCCATTGTTGCACAGCCTTTGCACACATATTGCTTGAATTGGCATTGATGGACCCGATGATAGCCTTCGCAACACCAACAAGGCGAGATTTGATTCACCCCTGATGGTGGACTTTGAGCAGTTACAGGTCGTACGAACGCGGACGAGCAGACCCTGCCATATGTAGCTCTGCCTGCCGATGATATTATTTTATGCACAGTACTTGCCGGTGAGTTTCGATGCTGGGAAGGTATCTGTTTTGACCGTGGACATGCATGTCTGGGCGATTGTAATGGCCCTGCTCAGGTCTAGAGATTCAGCAGTCAGCAGCTTTCGAAGGATGACCTTGTGGCCAATGCCAAGCATGAAAAAGTCCCGCAGCATTTCCTCCAGTGCAGCTCCAAAGTCGCACGACCCAGAGAGACATCTCATGTCAGCGACAAATTCCGCCACGTCCTGGCTCTCGGAGCGATTGTGCGTATAGAAACGATACCTCGCCATGATGATGCGTTCCTTCAGTTTAAAGCGGTTCCGAACCAGCGTACACAATTCATCATAAGTCTTATCCATTGGTCGAGTTGGTGAGAGTAGATTCTTGATAAGGCCATAAATTTTTCACCCACAAATGGTGAGGAGAACCGCCCTGCGCTTAATTGCGTTATCGGTTCCTTCCAACCCGTTGGCTATGAAGTACTGGTCGAGGAGATCAGTGAAATTCTCCCAGTCTTCCCCTTCCACGAATCTCTCCAGAATTCCAACAGACATGGTTGTGTGAAAGTTCGTATTTTTAACTCGTCGCCAATTGTTAAGTATCGAATAACTCCACGAGGCTAAGTACGGTGAGCTAGTTCAGGCATGACCTTACTCCAGTTTATTTATTCTCAAAGTGAGGATTCAACATGGTTGCCAACATTATATACATAGCTTGCACGTGTCTGCCAGTGACTATTAGGACTCCGACAGTCGCGCTCTCCGGTGGCAGGTAAAACCCAGTTAACATACATAACACACACTGTCTCTGATTTGTCACACTGCTTGTCCGGCTTCCAGTACTGGATGAGCAGAAATTTCCTCCAACTAAATATTGGGAAGACTGAAGCCATTGTTTTGGTCCCTGCTGCAAACTCCATTTCCTAGCCATCAACTCCATTCCCTCTCCATGGCAACTGTCTGAGTCTGAACCAGACTGTTTGCAACCTTGGTGTCGTAATTGACCCCAAAATTAGCTTACGATCACATATTGCGCCATCACTAAGATCGCCTACTTCCACCTCTATAACAATGCCAGACTCTGTTTCATCTCATTCGCTGCTAAAACCCTCATCTATGCCTTTGTTACCTTTTAAGCTTGACTATTCCAATGCTCTCCTGGCTGGCCTCCCATCTTCTACCCTACATAAAGTTGATCTCATCCAAAACTATGCTGCCCATATCCTAACTCGCACCGTCCGTTGAACCCATCACCCCTGTGCTCGCTGATCTACAATGGTTTCTGGTCTGGCAACGCCTCAATTTTAAATTCTCAATCTTGTTTTAAAATCCATCCATGGCCTTGCCCCTCCCTAACTCTGTAATCTCCTGCAGCCCTACAAGACTTTGAGATTTCTGCGCTCCTACAATTCTGGTCTCTTGCATAGTAGATTCTAATTGCTCTACTATTGGCAGCCGTGTCTTCAGATGCCTAGACGCTAAGCTTTGGAATTCCCTCCCTAAATGGCTCCGCCTCTCTACCTCTCTACCTCTCTCTCCTCCTTTAAAACACACCCTAAAAACTACCTCACCTGTCCTACAATCTCCTTACGTGACTCGGTTTCAAATTTTGTTGATAACGTTCCTGTGAAGCGCCTTGGGATGTTTTACTACATTAAAGGTGCTATAGAAATGCAATTTGTTGTTGTTGTTGATTAGAGGAAAATCAGGAGGGGAGAAGTGCATGCCTATAAGACAGCCTAGCTGATTTTCTGCCTATTTGTGACATAGCTCATGTCAATGCTACACAATCCCCACACCAACTAGGAAAGATCCTCCAATGATGCACTGTCGAGGTGCAGGAATATTACCATATGTCTCATATACTAATATGCCTCAGAGTGAGCTGCTTGCCCTGTTTTATGTGCCATGCACTCCTTACCTGCTGGCTCTCATCTTCCAGTAGTTTTGGGAATTCTTCAGACTCATCGTTTCGGGACCTTTTCGATGGCTGTGGTCCCAGCGAAAAAGATGGTCGCTTTTTTAAACTTGCATTTGCTGCTTCTTTGGATTCCTAATGAAAAATTTGACCCAAATGTGTTCATTTGATAGTAATAGCATTTTACATTCTATTCATGTTAAAAAAAAAAGGTTCTTTTGAAAAATTCATGATTTTAATGCAATATTAGAAAATGGTAGATACTGAATGTTCTAGAAAATATATGTGATTATAAGAACATAAGAAATAAGAGCAGGAGTAGGCCATATGGCCCCTCGAGCCTGATCCACCATTCAATAAGATCATGTCTGAACATCGACCTCAATTCCGTCATCCCGCCCGAATTCCATATCCCTTGATTCCCCTATTCTCCAAAAATCTATCTATCTCAACCTTGAATATATTCAGAGACTCCATCCACAGCCCTCTGGGGCAGAGATTCACAACTCTCCGAGTGAAGAAATTCCTCTTCATCTCTGTCTTAAACGGCCTACCCCTTATCCTGAGACTGTGTCCCCTACTTCTAGACATTCCAGCCAGGGAAAACAACCTCTCAGCATCTACTCTCAGTCCTCTTCAGAATCCTGTATGTTTCATTGAGATCACCTCTCATTCTTCTAAACTCCAGAGATATAGGCCCATTCTACACAATCTCTCATCATAAGACAGCCCTCTCAACCCAGGAATCAATCTAGTGAACCTTCGTCGCATCGCCTTCAAGGCAAGTATATCCTTCCTTAGATAAGACCAAAACTGTGCATAGTACACCAGGTGTGATCTAACCAAGGCCCTGTACTTGCCTTCATATAGTACTTAATCAAGTTTCCTGTAATCTGATCACTGTATTGTGTTGATATAGACCCAGAATCTGCTGCAACGTGTAGCAGAATTTGCTGAAAAAAATAATGGCACGTGAACGACGCACTCCATTATTTATGTGCAAATCAGCCAGCAACCTGTGATGGTGAGGAACAGATACCTCACAAGTTGTAAAGTGCTACACGTTGCAGCACTTCGCCCTTAGCTTTGCGAAATGGGAACTCATCCTTAACCTCCCTGTGAGTTTCATAAATTTGCTGCATTTGTACATTAATTGCCCATTGAATTTGCTACAGAAAGTTAAATTTAGTAATAATGTACCCTTTTAACTTTGTGATAATTGTTAATCACTGCCAATCAACTTCTCTGACCCAGAAAGTGTAACAAAGTGTAACACGGACGGAATCAAGTCTGCATTCCTCCACTGCATAGCACCATATATTTATGCTCTACTATACTGTACCATCATAAAGCTGCTTAGAAACTCTCCTTAATATTCGTGCAATCTGCCTAGAATTGTGAGACCTCTCTAAACACCAAACCAATGCACAAATATCAAAGCAATAGAAAATTAGCACCAATTGAACAAAAATATAATTAGAAACCATGAAGATTTCTTACCATGGAGATCAGATGCCACTCTGTTTTATCAATGTCCTTATTCTGTCAAAAAGAAAGGCAAAGTTGGAACTTTGTTATAAATCTGCTTTGTCCTACAAGCTTTTTAATAACACAACTGCGACATAAGAAAGCTATATTTTAAAGCATATTTCTTTATACTCATTAAATCACTTCACATGCCTCATTTGAAACATTATGGGCTCAATCTTGCTGGAGCGGGACATCTTGTGGCGTATGCCATTGGTTAGATTTTTTTCCTGCACCCTTCAGTTTGAAAGCTTTTTGCATCGTATCTTGCTGGAAGTGTGAGCTGATAATGGCGTGGCAATGGGGCATCTAGGACCTTAGTGAACAGCGGGACCAACAGTGAATCTCCTTAACTAATGAGATTTAAGGATTGAGGACAAAAAAGAGGAATGATGGAGGAGGAGAGTGAATTAAGAATCAAATCAGGTGGAGAAAGAGAGATAAAGAGAGGGAAAGAAAAACTGGATCGAGAGAGAGAAAAAGAGACAGAAAGGAAAGATTTTTTTAAACTGTAAAATGTGACGTTCTTATAATCTCCAACAACAATTCACTATTTGAATGAATGAGGGCTAAAAACACTCGCAAGGCACAGAAGTCTCGCCTCTCATGTGAAATTGGGGTTACCGCCCCCGAAAGGCAGTGCAGCGCTAAATCAAGTGCACCATTTCCTTTCTGGGATGGTAGCGGGGTGGATGCCTCGGGGCTGGGGCGCATTGCTCAGCAGTTGCCGTGGAGGAGGGGCTGTTTCCTGAATTAAAGGGAAGGGCCCAAGCTGCATACTCTGAAGGAAGAAAAGTCTCCTACCTAGACCACTGGGGAGAGGGGATGCTGTGCCAACAGCCCGGCACTCAAGCAGAGTGCCAGGCTGACTGATCGTGGCATGGACCCCGCGTCCAAAGCAGCAACAGGGTGCATAAGAAAACCGGCCTTTTTTTTCCCAACAGCAACCCACCGCCCCTTTAACTTTTACCCTGCTAGCAGCCGGCCGGTACGCATCACTTGAAGCTGTTGCTGTCATCACCCGGCGCAGCTTCAGGGGGGCGATACCCATTTTACGGTTCGGGGCGCTAACGGGCTGCTGCGCACGGTGATGATGTCAGCATCTCCGGCGCAGCAGAGTGGGGCAGTATATGTTACCACCACCGGTAAACTTCCACCGAATTTAACGTGAGTCATTAGTGGCACCACACCCGGTCGCCAAATCGTTTGTGTCCCATTTAGTGCCCCACAGGAGGAGCAAATAATCTGAATTTCTTCCCGAGACTCCACAGTTCACTTTCTGTGCCAGAGAGGTTGATGGCACTGCCTTAACAATTATCACATCATTAAAAGGGTGCTTACACTCTTAATTACCAGATATAACTTTCTGTGGCAAGTCTAATGGGCAATTTATGTGCAAATCTAGCAAGTTCTTAAAAATAACAAGGAGGCTAAGCGCAGGATGCCATTTGTGCAAAGCAAATGGCGGAGTGGCGTAAATCAACCAGTAAGTTCTGGAGATTCGCAACTTATGATGTATTTATGGCCCTGAACTTTCTGGCCAATTTTCATATTAATAATACATGCATTGTTAAAACGCATTATTTTTCCAGCAATATCCCGCTCAATGGCATACTGGACTAGGGTGAAATATTTGTCTTCAGTCATAAATGTCGTGGGAGTATAAAGAAAAGAACCATTCTTTATAGTATGATGTTATTGCTAAAGTTAACGAAGACAGAAAGGCTGAATTACCTCTTTGATTATGGCAGAAAATCTAATTGTTCACAATGGTACAGCTGAGACATATGGGTATCACTGCTACTTTGGATGCTGAGGAATTGGAATTCTTGCTGCAGAAGGTGCACTTAAGCAAGGTGACCCTATTTGGGGCCTAGTTTTAACATTGAAATGAAGCCTGTGCATTCCCATAGCAGTGCGTCATTTTTGACACGAAGTTACCTGTAGGAAAATCTGGCATGTCGTGAATCACTTTCATCAGGTCAGGTGCCTAATTTTCCAATGAGCACCTCCAGCCAGCAAGGTTCCATGGTAGGGACAGAGTGCCAGCAAAACCCCTCTCCCTGGAGTTGGCAGCAGCAAAAGGGGAAAAAATTAGATGGATTCTTGGGCCCCACCTCCCCACTGCCACTTTTTTGCCTGCAGAGGGCAAGGAAGGAAAACATATTTCTGGGAGTATATCAGAGGAAAATCCAGTCCATTTTGTCATTGCCCCAACACAAAGAAGTACGTAATCCATAAAAAGAGACAGAATATGAAAACAAACTAGAAAAGTAATAAGAACATATACCTTCTTCTGAAATGTTAATGTTGGCGGAATCTCTATACAGTCGTGCAGCTTTGTGAAAGACATCTTGAAACAGTCAAACTCAAATCTTTTCAGCTGCAGAACCAGTATCTGTGGCAGGCTTTCAAAATAGTATCTCTGAAAATAAAAAGGGAACAAGCAATCAGTTATGCAGATGCCACTTCATATTGGGACAGTCTTCTCACACAGGGCTGGTTTCTATGGCCGTAATGTCCTGTGAACTGGCACAGACTGAGCATTGTGGAGCAGGAATAGGACTGAGGTTTCTTACGCTTGGTCTCTGCTTTTTTTGTGTGTGACATGCATTCGCAGTGGGCAAAGGAAGCACCCAGAAAAGGTAGGAGTCTTACGTCATTTCTCAGTCATTTGAATAATATAATAATGTATTCAAGTCTTTTAAGCTGGGTTCAAATCATGTCCATATAAACACACATCCAAGGTTCCAAGGCACTAAAATGTATATGGAAGTGGACTTAAAGGACCTAACAAGTTCTCAGGTCCTATCTTGACTTTTTTTTTCTGATGGCACTTAGGTGCTCATGAGACATAGTGCCAAGTGTAGCAAGTTGTGTTTTTTCAAAGGTATCAATGAGTTTCCAAATGGAATCCCTCTATATAAGGTATTGGTGAGGCCACACTTGGAATATTGCGTGCAGTTTTGGTTTCCATATTTACGAAAGGATATATTTGCTTTGGAGGCAGTTCAGAGAAGGTTCACCAAGTTGATTCCGGGGATGAGGGGGGTTGACTTATGAGGAAAGGTTGAGTAGGTTGGGCTGTTACTCATTGGAATTCAGAAGAATGAGAGGTGATCTTATAGAAACGTATAAGATTATGAGGGGGCTTGACAAGGTGGATGCAGAGAGGATGTTTCCACTGATGGGGGAGTCTAGAACTAGAGGGCATGATCTTAGAATAAGGGGCCGCCCATTTAAAACAGAGACGAGGAGAAATTTCTTCTCTCAAGGTTGTAAATCTGTGGAATTCTCTGCCTCAGAGAGCTGTGGAAGCTGCGACATTGAATAAATTTAAGACAGAAATAGAGAGTTTCTTAAACGATAAGAGGATAAGGGGTTATGGGGAGCGGGCAGGGAAGTGGACCCGAGTCCTTAATCGGATCAGCCATGATCGTATTAAATGGCGGAGCAGGCTCGAGGGGCCGTATGCCCTACTCCTGCTCCTATTTCTTATGTTCTTATGTATATAACGTATGGGGGGAAAATTGAACACCACGGAGAGATGCAAAGCAGATCAGACTGCACAACAGCTGTTCTGTGCCCATTTGTCAGTAAAGGGACACTTGTATCTAGACAGATGTGAGCATACCTGGTGATTACTGCACATAGAGCCACTGGCTCTTAACATAGTTTATAACAATAGGCCTAATGGCACAGGGAGGTGTGAAGCTCTGACTAACCATTATGCTGAATGCTTCTTCCCCCAGTCACAGCATATTGTGCTTAGTTGGTATTTCAGGAAAGAATGTATGCCAGAGTGACCATCAGTCAACAAAGCCTGACTGATCTCACCACCCAAGGTGCCACCATCCATGTTGGCAAGCATTGTTACTGGCACTAATTGTGGAGAACTGTCTTTACAGTGTCTGTGTCAGAAGAGAGTCAGATGTAGAGCTGTTGTTAACTTGCAGCTTAGGACTGACACAGCCACGGACAGTACCTGTCAACTATGACCTCCAACCTGCCTCCACCTCCTTTCAGGTGTGCTGCAAGACAGGCTTAAAGGGATGGTGCCAAGGAACGGCAGCTGGGTAGCCCTCTTCAAAGCCCCCTCTACTTCAAATAGGAGTCAGGTGCCGGAGTTATGCTCACTTGCTTGCATACTCATTTTGGGTTTCCTTTCTATTCATTTTTGTCTCCCATTTTTTAATTCTCTCCACCTTCACAAAGGCTGCTAATAGGTTGAAATGCCCTTTTAGCCTTTCTAAAAGCTTTCAGAATGTTGTCACCCTATTGTAATAATTCATTTAATTGTTCCCTTCCCTTTAAATTTCACTTATATGCAAATTTCCATCCTGAGCACTACTGTTCTCCTTATACCCAAATCTGCACTTGGATTGGTGAATAATTATGCAAATGTGCTATACACAAAATTCGAGTGCTATTAGCACTGTATCATTCTGTCAGGATTAGTAATTGTCCTTAATCACTTAGAACATATTTACACCAGTATAGGGAAACAAGCCCCCCATATTCTACAAGGATCTGACCATATAATATTGTGCATCCCAACCAGTTGTAAATTGACGCCATTTTCGAATGGTCATGACGAACATGAAACCTCAAGAAGCTGGTTGGAATACCTGCTGATAGGTGTACTCCTGCTCTAGGCTAGGCTCATGCTATGTAGAATCATACGGCCTCTGATTATTCGCAAGGACCTCACTCTCTGATGTGCCTGAGTGACCGTTTAGTACTAATTTGCAGTGTCTACTGCACCATTGCTAATTGTCTTCTGTCGGGATTCCATATAAGAGGACCCAGAATCGGATGAATAATACCTTGAAAAGCTACTCAAAGACACAAAATCATTAAAGCAAAAAGAGTTCTACAAGCAGTGATATGTGCCACTGTTTATCAGATGTCTTACACTCTTGGCAGAACACCTGTTGTTGGTAGTCCAAAATGTTACCAAGTCATAGTTATGTTCTTTACAAACACCCAGTACACTATATCAGTCCTCTTGTATCGAACAATTTGTCTGTCCTAAATAATGCACACAAAGCTGCAGTGTAGCTGTTTGAGTGAGAGGAATAGAAAATAAACTCACTGTCTCAGTCTCTGTTTTCTTCTGACAGGTTTCACAGTAGCACATATTGTCTCCACACAAAGAGTCAACTTTCAAAAATTCTTCAAAGGATTCATTCTTTAAAAAAAGGATAATTAGAAAATATATTTTAAAATTGATGTCTTTTTGCAGCAGATTTTCATGAAAAATGGATAATAACTGCGAGTTAATCGATTTTTTTCTCGTCACATTTTCACCTATTTAATCGTTTCCATTTTGTGGCATCGTAATTATACAGGTATTAACACTTTCATTTCAGCAACCAGCTAAAAAACTGTTTCTTTACATTGAAATAGCAGTGGCAGAGATAAATTGTAAATCAATATTTAGGAGTGAGTAAAAGAACTCTAATCTAAATCAGGACTGCAGATAATATCAAGGAATACATTTATGATGAAAAATTACAGGATGCACAATTGCAGTTTCCCGATATGTGATCCCACTGGAAGTGACTGCAATTTGGGTCACACAATTGGAAAATGTAGCCTGCTAAATATTGGGAGATTTGAAAGAGTTGAGGTAGAGTGCACCCGAACCAAGGCTGATGCAGACAGCCAGAACATGATTATTCTCTTAGCTTTAGAATTCATGTTTGAGTAACAGTAACCATTAAATATTGTGTATCAAAACTGTACAGAAAGAACACAGATGAAACTTTGACTAAGATCTCAATGTGTATCTTTCACTTGTGGCATAAACGATTTTCTAGCACAGTTCTGATTTACAAAGCTGTGATAAACAAATCACATACCATGGAATATAGTTCAACCCATTGGAAAAAGAACACCCCAAAATTGCCTTCTGCCAAAAACGCACTGCATTTTAGCATCCCGTACTGCTGAGATGGATGGGGTGGTGTTTAGAGCGAAATTACGCTTTTTCCAGCCCAAAATGGAGTGGAGTGGTAAGTACTGGTGTAATGGGCTGGTTTCAGCGGTGTGGCAGCGGAGTGGTGTTGGAACCATGAAATTCCACTCCTAATCAATTGATGCTAATGATGCAGTTGCTCCCTGGGCTTCTTAAACGGCAGGTTTTGCAGCTGTGTCTTGAGTTCGGGCTGACTTGCTTGAGAGGAGATGGCTGCAAGGGGAGGGTTGAGGAGGGCCAGCTACTTCAGCAACTTGGAGCTGGAATCTCTATGGAAGCTGTGGAGGGGAGGAAGCGGCTACTCTTCCCTGAAAGTGGTGGGAGACCAAATCGGAGCATCTTCACTAATTCCTGGAAGGAGATTGTGGAGGTTGTTTCGGGCACGTCCATTCACCATCGTTCCCCCACCCAATGCAGGAAAAGGCTGACAGACCTTATTCGAATGGTGAAAGTGAGTACATGTTCCCCTAACTCCTCACATCACATCTGCCACACTCTCCCTCACCTTAACCTGTTTCTCACTGACACTACATAGTAGCTGAAGTGCCTGTTGATTGCTGGGCCTGTATGTGTGCACACTCACAATGGAGGATGCCTTGCATCGGAGAATCACAACTGCATGTAATGGACCCAGACTTGCACTCATTGCCGGAGCCTCTGGAAACTGCCACTTACCACAGTCCAGCTCCTGAATGGTGCCACTCTGTGCACAGTACCTGCCGGGCTTGAGTCTTGAGGGTGAGACATCTGCCTAGACCCGCAGGTCGAGGTCATGAATGACTGGCCTTCTGCAGGGTGACTGTGGTAGCCGCCGACAGTAGCTTGTGAAGAAGGCTCTCATGGCCAATTCCAATGACAAAAATGTCCCGCAGCGCTTCGTTGAGGTGGGTGCCGAACTCACACGGTGCCGCCAGCCTCCTGCGGTATACTTCGCGACTTCCTGGCCTTCGGGCCATCGGTGGGTATAGAACCGGTGTCTGGCTGTGAGGATGCTCTCCTTGGGTTGGAGTTGCTCCTGGATCAGGGTTATGAGCACCTTGTACGACTTAGTCGTTGTCTTCACTGGTGCCAGCAAGTCCCTGACGAGGCCATAGGCGTTGGGCCCACAACTGGTTAGCAGGATAGCGCGGCGCTTATCAGCCAGTGCGGCCAGGTCGTCAACTGTCAGGTCATTTGCTGTGAAAAAGTGTTCTAGCCTTTCCACAAAGGCATCCCAATCATCACCATCGGCGAACTACTGCAACGTACCAAGGGTAGCCATTTCCGTGTGAAAATTCGTATTCTCTTCGCCAGTTGTTAGGTCCTTAGATGTTCTAACAATGACTCACGTGGCAGTGTGTTGTACTTGAACTGTAGTGACCTTAGTCCTTTATTATTTAACTCCAGAA